>NW_027490123.1:629698-1229698 GCF_050948175.1 Xylocopa sonorina | reverse complement strand
ATAAGCATAATGCCATGCATCGAAGTATACCGCTTAGTTACCTCGAAGCGATGAAATGCTATGTGCCATCGCATTAGTACTCTTCCGCTTTGACACGCAGACACTATGAAGCTCCATTCCATTGCATGGAACTGTACAATTCACATTCTTTTGAAGACCTGAAGCTGTTAACACATTGACAGCCGTCCCCGCGATAACGCAGGTTTTTGAGTATGTCACTTGAGCGCCGGCCCCGTGAAAACGCGGGTTTCTGAGTCTGACGCTTGTGCGCTGATCCCACTATGATGTGCAATTTTTTTACAGGTTTGAGTATCTTGTACATCGATTTATATGTACTTGCCATGGTTATGCCGATCTTCATTTCTTATGCCCAAGACATAAAACTTATGCGATAGTTTGGAAACAATCAAAGCAAGAATTATTCTAGAACATTGCATTTCATCTTCCGTTTCGTAGGCTTACGCTTCTAGTTTACCAGTATAACAAGGTTTATTATTTTGTAACTTTTTACCCACATAATATGAGTGATACTATTGATGAGTATATTGCTGACTCTCTATCGGATTATTCGGTACATTCAGAAGATTTTGATATAAAAGTCGAGGACTGTTATATTGATGTGGGTCCAAGAATAAGATCAACAGCCATTCCACTACAGCATTCAAGTGATTCCGATGATTCCAGTCATTGTGTAATGTTCACAGGATTGTATAGTTACAGCGAAGAATGGTCAGATGTCGATAAAATTCCTACCACATCAGATTTTACAGGTGAGCCAAGTCCAAAAATTTTCCCTATTGATAAGAAAAGCCTAAAAGGAATCTATTCTAATGTTGCATGCAACTGGATGGCGCTTCATAGTATTTGCGTTTCAAAGCAATGGAGCTTTATTCATTTCTGTGACGATTGTCATTTTAACGTTTCAATGGAAGTAGGTTCAAATTTCCTACGCATCGCATAAAACATATCTGCTTGTACGCTTTAAATGATAGTGAATCCTCCTGCTGAATGTAAAGAGCTGTCGTTTCATAGTGTCTGCGTTTCAAAGCAATAGGGGTCTAATGCTTTATATATCGCAATGGTCGCGTTTAACTTCAGCGTTTCGAAGTGAGTAGGGTACAATCTTCTAAGCATTCCAATATGCTTAACTCCGTTTACAATTCTAAAGGATGTGGCGTCTACAGGTCCACGCAGTGAGTAGGCGCTTCATTGTGCCTACGTGTTAGAGTAATAGAGTTATAATGCTCCATGCAATGCGATGGCGTTTCTCAGTTCAGCGTTTCAATGTATGTTAGTTTTTAGTTTCTATACATATCAATTTTGCTTACTAGGTACTTCATAACAATGTATGCAATTCCTACAGATCCATGTAACTGTTGGCTCTTCTAACTGTCAAATTGACATAGTAATTGACTTCCAATGGTCCATACAGCTTTTTAGTTCTACGTTTCAAAGTAAGCGAGTTGTAGGTATCTACACAACGCAGTTACGTTTACCTGGTACTACGTTACAAAATGTGTAATATCTACAGTTCCGTATAACTATTCTGCACTTCTAAGTATCAGCTTGTCAAAGTAATTGACTTTCAATGCAATGCGATGGCGCTTCTTAGTTCTACAATTCAATGTTCTTTATCTGAACGTGTCTGTAGAAATAGCACTTCATGATATTCTAAGTGCATGTTTCAAGTTATTATATATGTTTACTCTTATCGTGTATTTCAGTTGATTGTCAATAGATTACCATTACTAAATACCCTATTACATCCAAAATCCTAATTAATTTTACATTATTTTATGATTTTCTAATAATAAATATTCCATATTAGTATATATATTTATTCTTATCATATATTTTAATTGATTGCTAATAGAATACCCTCTCTAAATAGTCCATTACATCTAAAATTCCATCTAATTTCGTACTATTTCATGATATTTTAAATAAATATTTCAAATTGGTACAAATATTTGCAGACATTTATTTTAATTGTAAAAAGGATTTCCCCTCGAAACGTTAAATTACAACTAAAATTGTGCCTCATTATATATAATTTCATGACGCTTTAAATAATTATTTCAAATTATTATATATGCTTCAACTTAACATATGTTTTAGTTAATCCTAAATAGAATATCCTCTAAATACTCCATTGTATCTAAAATCTTATCTAATTTTGTATTATTTCTTTACATTTTAAATATATATTTCAAATTAGTACATATATTTACACTTATCATATATGATAGTCGATTCTAAATAAAATATCCCCACTAAATATTCCATTAGATCTGCATTCCTACCTAATACTATATAATTTTACTATGTTTGAAGTAAATATTTCAAACCAATGTATATGCTTACACTTACCATGTATTTTAGTTAAATTCAAAGAGAATATCCCCTCTAAATACTCTAATGCATCCATATTCCTATGTAATTTTATATCATTTTATGATGTGTTAAATAAGTATTTCAAATTAGTATATATGTTCACATTTATCATAAATTTTATTTAAGTGTATATATAATATCCCCTCTAAATGCTCCATTACACCTAAAGTCCTATCTAGTTTTGTATCATTCCATACTGTTTTAATTAGTTACATCAAATTGGTACATATACTTACACTTATCATATATTTTATATATCATATATTACATTTAAAATCTCATCTAATTTTATATCATTTCGTGATGTTCTAACCCTTTCACTACGGACACCAACTATAGCCGGCGGCCGCGCGAAGTGCTGTGCGTACTGATGCCGGCTATAGTCGATGTTCGCCAGACCTGCTGTGCGTACGGGTGCCAACTATAGTCGGTGCCGCGTGATCACCTACGCTGACTCCGTTGCTAAAACAGAATCTACCGTATCGGTAGAATATCTTTTGAATCTAGTGGCTCGTACTGTACTAAAGCCTGCCAAACACATATTCGACATACGAAGTATTTGCAAGGCACAAAACTATAATAAAAAACAGGGATTATAATATAAGATCTTACTTGAACTAATATAAGTCGGACAACATGTAAGTTGAATAGATTATTGTCGACTTTTACAGTTGAGGTAAATTCTAAGGTTATAAATGATTATCTAAAAATTTTAGTTTTATGTTTGCGTAAAATTTGTTTTTTAATTTTTAATTGCACCCTCCTTACAATTTCTGGATGGAGTTCAAAAGGAATTCAATTCTTGATTGGATTAACTGATTACGAAAATGATACCGTGAGTGAAAACGAAGATCATTTCGCTGAGCACAAAAAAAGAAAGTATATATGTAGTACCTCAGACTCAGAAGTAGAGAACAATGAGCGAGAAAATAAGGACCATTGTGATTCCTGGACGCCAAACACATTCATCCCTAAGTTACATCCATTTACCCCAGAAAATACAGGAATTATACCAAACATTAACAGATCAGAAAAAGCAATTGATTACTTTGAACTCTTTGCTTCAGACGAGTTCGAGCAATTTATTTTAAATGAAACAAATGCCTATTGGAAAAAAATAACAATAATATGAAAGATGGTGAAGCGACAATGCTGTCCGAAATTTACTGCTTTTTTGCTGTGTCATTTCTAATGACACGCAACAAGAAGTTGTCCTTAAAGGAATACTGGAGGGTAAACAAATTCCTGCGTAGTGACATTTTTGCTGAGATTATGCATAGAGACAGCTATTTTAAATCGTTATCGTTGCTACATTTCAGTCAAGATATCACATATACCAATGATAAATTATATATAATAAGGAACGTGATTGATATGTTCCAGAAAATTTCTGCCATTCATTCTATCATTACCAAAAATTATGCATCGATGAGAGTATACATCTATATAAAGGGCGGCTTTCATTCGAACAATACATTCCTTCGAAAAGAGGTAGATTTGGGATAAAATCATGTATTCTTTGTGATTGTCGAACTGGTTCTGTACAAGAACTTATTGTTTACGCTGGGTCGTCGACTATAATCAACAGCCAAAATAAGAAAATTAGAAAATCGAGAACGATAGCAGAAGCCCTAATGGCGCCCTATCTAGGAAAGGGACATACAGTTTACCTAGATAATTGGTATTCAAGTCCAGCTTTGTTTAATTTACTATATAATAATCATACAAATGCGTGAGAGACCGTAGCAAAAAAGCGACAAGGAATACCATAGATTACTGATACACTGAGAAAAGGAGGGGCATCTTCCTGGCCAACTAAAAATTTATTAGTTGTGAAATGGCTGGATAAAAAAGAAATATATATGCTATCCACTATGATACTATATTTATATATTTATATATTTATATATTTTTTATGTCCACTATACTTCAGAGTCTGCAACGGTTGTTAGGCATGGAGGAAACAAAATTATTCAAAAACGCCTATGCGTCATTAACTGTAATACTTGCATGGGTTGTGTCGACAAAGCCGACATAGTGATAATCACTATAAATTCGACACGGAAATCACTAAAATGGTAACGTAAATATTTTTTCATTTGCTGAACATATGAGTATGGAATGCATATTGTGTTTACAAGGATAACACAAGAAAACCGAAATCTATGGCTAAATTTCACTTAAATTTAATCCGAAAAATGCTGAAAAATTATCATATGAATATTTCTTAATATCATCAGAGAGACAACAACAATCCATTACGGCCAACAGAACGGCATTTTCCTTCACTGTATGAACCACGAAGAAAAAACTGAAATAGAAGATGCATCGTCTTTACGACAAACAAGAGACGCGTGTCTCGATATGAATGTAAATATCGTAATGTTGGACTCTGCGTGGAACCTTGCTTTAGAATTTACTATACTGTGTTGCATTACTAAGAATTAACGTATAATTTGATATCTCACTAACTCAAATGTATTTTTATTTATAATAACAGTAAAATTTTTTAATATGTATATTTCTGAATACTCAAAATATACTCATTTTTATATTTTTCATATAATATGACGAAACAGTTGTTACATAACTCTCAAAAAAGTATATACACAAGAGAATTCCAAGGTGCCAATGAAAGACGTAAGTGCAAACATCGA
Organism: Xylocopa sonorina; assembly: GCF_050948175.1. NCBI lineage: Eukaryota > Metazoa > Arthropoda > Insecta > Hymenoptera > Apidae > Xylocopa > Xylocopa sonorina. Next base: position 1,224,647 of record NW_027490123.1, on the reverse strand, counting down.
AACCTACAGATGCGTAATATGCACACTGCACGGCGCGGTGCCCCGTTCAGTGGCGCTACTCGCGCGGAAAGGACTGCCGTAGCGAAAGGTATAAGTAAACATTTCAGGTTAGTGTATATATTTAAACACATCAAGAACTTTCTATAAACGTAAATAAAATATCCCCTCCAAATACTACAATACATCTAACACCCTACCTACCTAATTATATATCGTTTCATGATATTTTACACAAACATTTCAATTTGGTATATATATTTACACATATAATATATCTCAGCTATTTGGGAATAGAATATTCCCACTAAATACATTACATCACCCAAAATTCTATCTAATTTTGTACCATTTTATGACGTTTTAAATAAAGATTTTTAATCAGTATATATACTTAAAATATTAATATATTATAGCTAATTCTAAATACTACCGCCCCTATAAATGCTCCATTAGCTTCAATCTTCTATGCAATGCATTATGCTCATCTGCTTTTACAATTCAAATGAATGTGAATTCTACAGAGCCATGCAACGGGATGACGCTTCATAGTACCTGCGTCTCGAGGCAGTAGAGTTCTAATGCTCCATGCTATGCGGTGGCAGATCTCATTTCAACGTTCGATTAGCTTTTTTATAGACTCTGATACGTTGAAATGAGATGCGCCATATCGTTGCATGGAGCTGTAAATTTCACATTACTTTAAAGCAGAAACAGATAAGCATTTAGCTATGCATAGCAGTCTACAGATTACATCCCTTGAAACGTTCAAGTGAGATGCGCCATCGCAATGAATGGAGCATTAAAACTCCATTGCGTCGACAAGCAGACACTATGACGGGTCATACTGTTGCATGGAAATGCAGAATTTGCATTCTTGTGAAGTGTAGATGCAGATAAGCATAACGCGTTGCATTGAATATTACAACTTATCATGAAACATTGTAATGAGATGCCACATCGCGTTCAATGATGTATTAGAACTCTATTGCGTCGACACGTAGACATTTATAAACACAAATCCTTTTTAAGGAAGCGTAGGATTCACATTCTTTTGAAGTGTAGGAGCAGATAAGCATAATGCGATGCATAGAGCATTACAACCTAGTTACTTACTTTGAACTGTTGAAATGAATTGTAATATTACGACGCCTGAAGAATGCCTTATGATTACTAGCTTCAAAGAATGTGAATAACTTCACTTCAAAATAAATCACTCATAAAATGAATAAATCGCTTCAAAAAAATATGAATAATGCTCTTTCTTGCAAACGAATCGCGTTTCTTGATATCTACGTGTAGAAGCAATAGAGTACTAATACTTCATTCAACGGAATGTCGCATCTCATTTCAGACATTCATAATATCATGTAATATTCAATGCAAAGAGTTATGCTTTTCAGCTTCTACACTTCAAAAGAATGTAAATCCTGCACTTCTTTGCGAAGATATAGCGTTTCTATATGCGTGTGGGTCCAAGCAATAGATTTTTAATAGTTCATTCAACGCGATGTCGTATTTCACTTCGATGTTTCATGATAAGATGTAATATTCAATGCAACGCGTTATGTTTATCTGCCTCTACATTTCAAAAGAATGTGAATCCTACAGTTCGTTCCAACGGAATAGCGATTCTAGATATCTACGTATCGAAGCAATATAGTTCTATTACTAAATAAAACGCAATATGGCATCTCATTTCTTTGTTACACGCTAAGATGTAATATTCCATGCAACGTGTTAAGTTTATTCCGTCTACACGTCGAGAGAATGTAAATCCCACACTTACTTGCTAAGGGATAGCGTTCCTAGATGTCTACGCTTCTTAACTCATTGAGTTCTAATGCTTCCTGCATCGCGATATTCCATTTCATTTCACCCGTTGAAAGTTAGTAAGTATGTCGTAATGCTCTATGCATCGCGTCATGCTTATCTGCTTCTCCTCTTCTGAAGAATTTGAATCCCACACTTCCTTACAACGAGATAGTGTTTCCAGATTTCTAAGTGTTGAAGCATTTAATTTTGTGATGCTTCATGCATCGCGATATCGGATTTCATTTCAATATTTCAATCGGAGTAAGTTGTAATTTTTAATGCATAGCATTATTCTTATCTGATTCAAGACTTCAGAGGAATGTGAATTCTACAGTACCACGTATCGGGATGGGGCTTCGTAGTGCCTAAGTGTCAATGCAACGGAGTTCTAATACTCCATTCAATGCCATGGCACATCTCATTTCAACATTCCAAAATAAGTGAGCTGTAATCTTGTATGCATGGCACTATGCTTCTCTGCTACTACACATTATAAGATTGTGAACTATACGCTTTCTTGCAACAGGTTGGCGTTTCACAGTATCTGCCTGTCAAAATAATAGAGTTCTAATTCTCCATGCAATGCGATGACGCATTTCATTTGTTCGTATCGAATTAAGTAAGCTGTAATCTCCTATGCATAATGTAGGAAACTTATTAATGAAAGAGAATTACCAGATTTTGTAAATCATTAGATAGTTCCTTTCAACATATTACTCCAAGGACTGCTAATAAACAACTGCTGTCGCATTCTAGAATATTCCACGCACATAACATTTGAAACTTGAATGATTGATTAGCTTTTACATTAAGATAATTTCGTTATCCTTCACTCGGTCGTCCTGCATGAATATTTGCCCTGAATGTCTTCATTCATGTCGTCTTCGATTTCAAATAAATCAACATTGATTTCGTCGATCCACAATTTCATAGAATCTGCTGACATAGATGTTTGTAAGGGTCCTTCTCCTTCCCCTACCATTCGAACTACAAATCGTTGATTGCGCAAAACTCGTATAACTTCACACGGTCCAAAATATTTATGAGCTATATTTAGACCAGGACTCTGTTGCATACGTTTAATTGCTACTAGATCTCCTTCACGATAAATTCTAACTTTTCGTCTACTCTTGTTAAAAGTTTGCTTATTCTCTTGTCGGATCCGGGATATATTTTTGCTTGCTGGAAGTCGTACTTCATCTCGTTTATCATGAAAAGATGCGAGCCATTGCTTTTCAAGTATGTCTCAGATGTCAAGATAACCTTTAAGTCGTGGATGTGTCCCAAAGAGAAGATGTAACGGTGACGTGCCAATGCTTCGATGTATTGCTGATTTCAAACAATGTTGAACTACTTCCATATACTTATACCATTCACAGGACTTAGGTGTAGCTAATTTTGCTGACAATAGTATGAATGTTCTATTAAGTCGTTCAATTTGACCATTATCTTTAGGAATTTCTGTTGTAGTTGAAACATGTTCTATATTTTCTCCCTGACAATATTGCTTGAAATCATTTGCTGTGAAAGCCGTTCCCCTATCAGAAATTATTCGATGCAGATTACAGAAAATAGTCGCTTGCTTCTTCAGGCGTGTCAAAACTTCATCTGTAGTAGTAGATTTTGTAGCATAAAGCCATGTAAATTTTGTAAAAGCATTTACCACTACAAATATGTACTGATACGTTTTATTTGTTGATGGCAACGGTCTAAGATGATCGATATGAAATGTATCAAAAGGAATACTCCCATTTTCAATCGGATTTAAATGGCACTCCTGCGTCCCCTGCATCTTTTCGGCTAAGATGCATGCAACACAATTCCTTACCACCTTTTCAACTTGCTGCCGAAGATTTGGAATCCAATAATCTTTACGTTCGATAGCCTCTGTCTTGCCCACAGAAAAGTATCCACACTCATAAGCTCGCCTTATTTCTTGCTCTGTACAGAAAATTCCCCCGTAGAACATAATCATCCTTCTTGTTTTGAAGTACCAAATCTCGAAGTTTCATAACAGTCTGATCATCTTCCTGTGCTTTCCGCAAACGTGCTGTAAGGCTTGCATCAGATTCGTCGATTAAGAAAATCGCAGGAGGTGCATTTCTACTAAGCGCAGCAACATGTATCATGTTCTTCTCTGGACGATGCTATATCCGGTAATCAAATTCTTCTAGGGATAATATCCATCACGCAACTCACAAACAAAGATCTTTCTTATTCGTTGTAAGAGTAAAATCTCGACAATAAGTAACAATAACAAACGAAATTCCTAATAAATAAACTCCTAATTTCTTCAAAGCTTTTACTATTCCTAAAACCTCAAACTCATAGCTACTGCATTTAGATTCAAGAGAAGCTGTCTTACCACTAAAAAATAATATTCATGGTGAAAAGGTTGATCTTTGTTATTTGTTTGAAATAAAATTGCTCCGTACCCTAACGCAGAAGCATCTGTATGCAACTCCGTCTGTACTTCTACTTGATACAAATTCACTATTCGGTTCTCACTCAGAAAAAGTTTAAGTCGTATGAATGCTTCCATTTCAGTCACTCTAAAACAAAATTTAGCATTCGCTCGCAGAAGATTAGACAAATGTCGCGCAATTACAGGGTATTCATGTATAAATTTACGAAAATTCTCGATTAGTCTAAGAAAACTTTGTATGTGTTTAACATTGGAAATCATCGGATTGCATCAGTTTTAGTGAGGGGCGAACATAACCATTGTTATATATATAACCATACATGCCCGAGAAATTTGTCTGAAGTTTGCACAAAACAACACTTTTCCCAACTGAATATTAAACCGGCTCCGCTCGCTATAATTCAAACTCTTTCAAGATTTTTGATCCTACTTTTAATATCATTTGATGAAATAATCGAATCATCTATGTATGCTAAATCTATTCTCTCTCGAATAAGATCTCTAAATATGGTATTTATAAAACTTTGAAAAACTGCTGGTGAATTACATAGACCAAAAGGGACTCGTAAGAATTCATAATGACCATCTGATACAATAAATGCTGTATACTTTTGACCTGACTTATCCTGTCACACGTGAAAGAAACCGTTTCTCAAGTCAAGAGTAATAAAATTGCGCGCGCATTGTAACAAATCTAATTAATCTTTGATCAATTGTAACGGATATCTATCTTTAATAATTTTCTTATTAATTTGTCGATTATCCACACATAATCCAAACGAATCATTCTTCTTCCGAACGAGAAAAACCGGACTCGCATAATCAGAAGTAGACAACTGAGCGACTCCAGCCACAATCCACTGTTCTATCTGCGCATTAACAATCACTTTTAGCAACGCTGACAATTATCTCGCCAATTGATATACAGACTCTTCGCCTTTCAATATTAATTTCATTGCAATTTCACGTTCAAAGGTTTTACTCGGCTTGTAATTACTAACAAGATTTTCTATCGTCACTCGCTAATTAGGATCTAATACACGAGACACATCAACTTGATTTACTTCTAACACTCGTTACATCTATTTAAAATATTTCCGGTACAATATTTTCTCTTTCAACAATTTCGCGCGTTACTTTCGATAATGGACGAATGATTACCATCTCTAATGCTGACATCGGTTACATTTAAGAAATTCGTTCCTATTAACAGCTTGTGTCGAACAATGGTATCAGAGATTACTTGTATACAAATCAGATGTGAGTGCCCATCTACGGTAATTTCTGCTTGAAACTCACCTAATGTTGTATTATTCTTTGAACCTTCGAAATGTAATTCATTGCGTCGTAATTGCGGAGAACCAAGCTTAATGTACTCGTCTGTGCGAATTAAACTAAAATCACTTCCTGAATCCATTAATGCTTTGATCTAGCATCCGTTAAGTAAAACATTTTTGAGATACTTTCGGTACGATACTCCTAATGTCGCGCAGCTCTCTTCACTAGCTTTAAATTTCTTGGAACGTATCGACGCAATATGTCCACGTTCTTGACATATAAAGCATTTTACACCGCGATCTTTCGTTGGATTTCACGCTAATATGATCATGCTCACCACAATTATAACATGGTACAATATTACCGATAAATTCTTTTATCTCACCCACATTGACCATCTCTTTTCGTTCATTTCTAACGAAACTGTCTTTACACATCTCAAACTTTGTTGATCTCTGCACACTCGACATACCTCGATCTCGAAGAATTACCTTTTCAAACGCTTTCGAAAGTTGATTGGTTGTTGTAAACTGTAGAATAAGCGCGTGGTTCCGGAGCATTTCATCGGGAATGCTGTCAATCAGATATTCAAGTATTTCATCGTCGTTGATTGGTACTCGATTTCCAAGAATGTTCTTCTCGTGCAAATATTCATGAAATGTCTCGTTCCTGTTCCATAACCGCTCTTCAAATTTCTTCTTTATTTCAATTTCGCTTTGTGGATGATAAAACACAACTCATAATTCTTCCAGCAGTTGGTTGAATGCCATAGTTATATATTCTGGTTTAGAAAGAAATCATTCAAGTGCTTTTCCCTTCAGTAGCATACCGATAAGTATTCGTGCAACGTCATCTTCCAATTTATATGTCGTCTTGAATAATTTGATCTGCTTCTCCCAAATTTTATAATCACCAGATTTGCTTTAGACTATTAAGAAATTGTCACCGCTACTAATAACATCAAATAGTTCGCCTTCAAAATTACGCGTCGATCTTCGTTGCTCATTTTCCGAAATTTACTCAACCTGTAATTTCTGTCGCACCGCATCTAACTCAAGGCGCAACACGGCTAACTCACGTTCTGCTAATACTTTTTCTTTTAAGAAAAGATCAATTTCAGATTGCTGTAGATTCATTGATGACTGCATGTTTGGTGATACACCAGCACACGACTCTTCATTATCTTCATGAACTTCACGTTCCGTCTGAGTCAACTTCCATCAACACGAGAAATTAATTCAGCTTTCGAACCAGCAGTAAGTAGTTTATCCTCTATTAATATCTCTCTTAGCGCTGTAACTGTAATTTTACTCAAATCGATCATTGTGAAAATTATCACTCGACAATTGCGTTTAAACTCGAATTATCTCCACACGAAAAATTAATTTTCGTTCTCGCACTATCTCTCAAAACTACATTCGCGTCGCTTGAGTATCTTCTCGAACGTTCTAGACCGTCAAGGAATTATCTTGAACGTTCTGTCTTCAAATATTCGATAATACATCAATCTTTAGAACGTATCCGATTTAATTCTTGAATATCTTCTTGATAATTACTACGCCCGAAACCCCAAAATTGTAGGAAACTTATTAATAAAAGACAATTATAAAATTTTTTATATCATTAAATAGTTCTTTTCAACTGAGATATTACTCCAAAGGCTGCTAATGAACAACTGCTGCATTATTTTAAAACATTCACACGAAAAACTCATTTGCTTTGCACATTCGCTCTCACTCGCATTCTAGAATACTCCACGTACATAACATTGACATTAAACCTGAGTTATTGATTAACTTTTAAATTAAGATTATTTCATTATCCTTCAATAACATTATGCTTGCCTGCTACTACACATTAAAGGAATGTAAACTCTGCAGTTCCTTGAAATGGGATGGTTCTTCACAGTATCTGCGTGTGAAAACCATGAAGTTTTAATGCTCCACGCAACGCGATAATACATCTCATTTCAACGTTTCAAAGTATGTAACCTGTAATCTTCTAAGCATATCATTATGCTCATCTGCTCATACACTTCTAACGAATGTGAATGCTATAGTTCCATGCATCGGGTTGCGGCATTATAGTGTTCACGTATTATAGCAGCAGAGTTCTACTGCTGCATGCAATGCGATGGCGCATCACATTTCATCATTTCGATGTAAGATGTAACTTTCTATGCTCAGGATTATGTTTGTCTGCTTCTACGCTTCAAAAGAATGTAAATTCCACAGTTTCTTGCAAGGAGATGATACTTCATAGTGTCTGTGCGTCAATGCAGTAGATTTCTAATGCTACATGCAATGCGATGGCGCATCTCATTTCAACGCTTCGATGTAATTAAGTTGTACTCCTCTATACGTAGCGTTACGCCTAGCTATCAATCAATGTGTGTCAATCAATCAACATTCAGTTGCCCATGAATCATGTCAGTGATCAAGCCAACGCTCCAGGACAAATTCAGATTCTCAGCAGCAACAAGTCGGACATACCAGGGGATCCAGACATCATGGCAGACCTTAACATACCTGTTATCTTCACATTGAAAAGGTAGACTCGTTTATTCGTCCATTCCTTTCTTATCCATGTTCCACGATGACAACCCGATCGCTCGAATAAGCTCAGTCCATTTCTCATGAAATTATTCTCAGTTCACTGCGGCGTAAACGTGGTACCACATTCGGTCTATTCACTACCTTCACGCGACTTCTTAACACATGCAAAACATCAGAACAACCGGATATACGTTTACTACAAACCCATCTTTACGCGTTAACTGAAACGTGGAAACGATTCGATGGCATCCAATTTGACCTCGAAGAATAAGACGAAACCGAAACGTCACGTCTTTACAAAATTCAGAACGACTACTTCTCTATCATAACTCGCGCCGATTCGATATCATAACTCGACGCGATTGAGTTATTGAAAGGTAAATACGACTGTATAAGTCGGGCTGCCTCTAAATATTGTGATGCAATCTGGAATATTCTTAAACCGCCAAGGAACATTGTAGAAACACTAGGCAATATCGTCGACAACGTCAACCAACTACTTCGCGCATTGAAAAATTCCAAGGAAAATATCTCGCAATTGAACACTTCTGCTTTCCATCTTTCGAGCAAAGATAAATGCTAATACGTTATTCCAATGGGAACTCATAGTAAAGACAACAAGGTGCTGCCTTACACGGATCTTCTAGAGTTTTTGGAGAAACTGGCCAACTGTGTACCAGAGATGAACGCAAGAGCAAGCTCAACCGCAATTCGGGTCGACGGGAGACTATCGGACCATTCACGTTCCACGAATCAACGTACTACGAGAAATCAGATGACATTCTGATGACGATTACACCGAAAGCGGAACAAGCAGGACAACCATAAGAACTCAAGAGTGTTCAGTATGCCACGGAGGGCACCGCATCTAGACATGTGAAGATTTTCTCTAAGTCTCAACTTATCAAAGTAATTGACATGTAATGCTCCATGCAACATTTCCTTTCAACGATACAAAGCAAGTAAGTTGTAATGTTCCATGCATAGCATAATGCTTATCCACTTCTGCACTTCAGCAGAATATGAATTCCACAATTCCTTGCTAGGGGATTGCGCTGCACAGTGTCTAGTTGTCAAGGCAATAAAGTTCTGTGGCTACTTGCAATGCGTTGGCGCATCTCCTTTTTACGTTTTAATGCATGTAAGCTGTAACGTTCTATACATTGCGTTATGCTTATCTGCCTCTGGACTTCAAAGTGATGTGAATTCTATAGTTCCTTGTAGCGTGATGGCTTCTCGTTTCAACGTAAGTAAGTAGTAATATAGCTTGTCAATGTAATTAACATCCAATGTTCTATGCAACGCGATGGAAATTCTTAGTTCTACGTATCAAAGTAAGTAAGTTGTAAGGTTCTACACAACACAATCGTGCTTATTAGTTTCTACACTACTATGTATGTTATTTCTATAGTTCCATGTTACTGTATAGAGCTTCATAGTGTCCACTTCTCAAAGTAATTGAGTTCCAAACGTCCATGCAACGCGATAGTGTTTCTCAGTTCTACAATTAATTGTCTCTGTTGAAATCACACTTCATGATATTCAAAGTAAAAATTTCAAATTAGCATATATATTCACACTCATCATATACTTTAGTCAATAGTAAATAGGTAATCCGCCCTCCAATTGCTCCACTACAATTAAATTCCATATAATTTTGTATCATTTCATGATGTTTTAAATAAACATTTCTAGTTAGTATATATACTTACACTCTCCATATATTATAGCTAAATCTAAGCAGAATAGACATTGTAAAAACTCCAGTAGCTGTAATCTTCTATGCACTGATTCATTCTTATCTGCTTCTACACATTAAACGAATCTGAGCTTCACAGTTCCTTCCAACTGGATTACGCATCATTATGCCTACGTGTCAAAGCAATAGAGTTCTAACACTCCATTCAGTGCGGTGACACATCTCATTATAATGTTATAAAGTTAGTAAGTTCTAATGTTCTATACAATGCATTGATTTCATCTCCCTCTATACATCAAAAGTATATGAAGAACATAGTTACTTGCAACGGGATAGCGCATCATAGCGTCTGCGTGTAAAAGCAATAAATATCTAATGCTCCTTGCAATGCGGAAGCGCATCCCGTTGCAACGGTTCGAAGAAAGTAAGTTGTAATCTTCTACTCGCAGAAGTATTATTTTCTGCTTCTATACTTCAAAAGAATGTGAATTCTTCAGTTCCATGCAAAAGAATGGCACTTCGTAGTATCTACCTTTCAGAGCAATAACGTTTTCTCTCTCGTTTCACGGAACTGTATAATTCACATTCCTTTGGATTGTAGAAGCAAATAAGCATAATATGATGGATAGAATGTTACTGCTTACTTACTTTGTAACGTTGAAATGAGATGCGCCATGGCAATGCATGGAGCATAGGAACTCTATTGCTCTGAAACGTAGACACTATGAAGGGCCATTTCATTGGAGGGAATTGTAGCATTCACATTATTCTGAAATGTAGAAGCAGGTAAGCATAATGCGATGCCTAGAACATTATATACTTGCTTTGAAGCGTGAAACTGAGAAGCACCATCTTGTAACACAGAATATTTTTTTATTGCTTACTCCATCTTGTTGCAAGGAATCTTCAAAGCTACTCACACTGACATGTAGACACTCAGATGCGACATCCCTTTTCGTGGAACTTTGGGAATCACTTTGAAACGCAGGACTGTGAAGCTGCATCGCGTTGTATGAAGATATGGGAAGTGCTTACTATGAAACGTAGAAATAAGAAGCGAAATCATGTTGCATAGAACTTTGCATCTTACGTACTCTGGAACGTATAAACTGATAGGGACAATCACTTTACATAGATATATAGAACACACATAGTTTTAAGCGTTGAACTTAGAATTTGAGAACTTCCTTTGAAACGTTGATAGTGAGGAGCTCCATCGGCTTTCGTAGAACTTCAGAACTTACTTGCTATGTAACGTAGACAGATAAGGGTCATCGCGTTGCTTAAAACTTTAGAACTTGCTTACTTCAACAAAGATTTCTATTGGCTTCGTCCGTTCTTTTAGAAGAGTTCTTGATAAACCACTTACTTTTCACGTTTGCAATATTTTTATATGTATGCGAGGTGTAATCGTTTAAGTTCTAAGATGATTATTTAGTGTTGATTATTATTTAGTAACTCGGTTATAAACGTATCTGCATGAGACTTAATCAATATGTTCATAAGCCTGAAATTTATGCAGTTATTTGTTAGTCACTTAGTCTGATCATTTGAAAATGATTGACTTTCATCAATTTTCTCAAAAATTGAAATACTGTCCAACTGCTTGTATTAAAGACTATAATTAAAGTTTTGAAAATATTTTACCTTTTAATGATGTATCACGTCTCGGGTCGCGGAAAATTAACCGTATGCCGGAGCAGCACGCCGTCTCGAACGGTTCGGCTCGCACATTTGGGTCGAAGACGGGGTTCTTTTTGGATCGCGGAACACTGCGTGAAAGTCACGGACGCGAGTATATAAAAAAGGGAACTTACCTTTCGAAGTCTTAGAAACCGCTAATTCCTAACTTCGTTCCAGGTATCGTCGTCGGCAAGGATCGTCCTCTGGTATGGTCCCTCTGTACGGCTGACCTCTGGTGCGGATCGGCGACGGAGGCGCCGATGCGGAATGGCTCTCCGGTCGGCAGACAGCAGGAGATGAGACAGTGCAGTGGTGGACGATGGAGTAGCTGCTTGTACCCACGTATTCGCGCACTAGAGAACGCAGGAAGTTCTTCCTTCCCACGCGTCGAGTTCGTTTATTCGTAGTGGAACAGCGCATTCAAATCGGATTCCAAAACCGCCGCTTTGGTTTGCCGATCCAGAGATATGGAAAACGATGGATATCTTCTCCTTAGTCTAACTGTGGCTCAATGCCGCTAAGCGGAGGGCCACTCTGACTGGTCGGTAACCAAGCGTAACTAAAGTTCAGAACTCCTTGAATGATTCTGGAAGAAGCGTGAAGTCGTGGAAGACTTCGTACCATAATGAATCTAATTCTTATAAATAATTTTTTATCGTAGTGAACTATATAATTGCAATTAGAATTCTTTATGAAATAATAATAACAGAGAGGTATGTATCCATTCTTGTAATTTTGAAAAGAGTATTATATCTTACTATTTAAAATGAAATATTGAGATTTGTTTACAATCTAATGGAATTTAATTACCTTTTGATTCAATTTCACAGTGATAATCTTCCATAGTCCAACAATTTTGTGAGCTGTCCTCAGGAATCCGCAGCTCAGTACTTATAAAATGGACGACACAAAGAACAGCCTAGCCAAACGTAATCGAACCGATTTTTCAATACTAATCTTATCATGTTTAACTTATTCTGCAAACTATTAAAATGCCCTTCGGAAAGTGTTTATTCACAGTGAAGTAAACGGTAAACGTTACGCCTTCCACCACTGTTTACAATACGTATGTTGCATTTACTATAAAAACTGTAAGTATTATCACCTTTGTTTACTTTTTGTAACCTTCAATGACTTCATGTTACAGGTTGTTGAACTCGTTTCAAAATGCTCTATCGTATTACGGAAAAAAGAACACACCAATTCATTTTATAAAATGAAGGTAACCTTCAAATGTCCAACATACCTCCACTTACAAAAAAACTATTTTCATCAACGATGGGACCTTTGTCCTGTGCAATTTTATATCAGCAAAAATTTCTATGAAACTTATAGTTTCGAGGATATCTGAGGTGCTAATTATTACTGCCCCACACTGTATATTGTTATGGATGTGTCCAACAAGACAACGATGAACAAAGTTAAATTTAATATTACGATTTTTATATTCCTTATAATATATTTGTTTTTCTGTAATTTAGCCAAAAAACAGTGTTCACGATGTCGGCAGATGAATGAATTTGCCTTAGAATTACAAGAGCCGACAATATCAAAAGTAGAATATTTATTTTCTCCGCTCAACGATTCACTGGAAACGTTAAGTAAAGTGCGTGCCTTTCAAAAGAGTCAGATGCAAATTACGAACCTAAACAACCAGCGATTGGCACGCCAATGACAACGGATGAATATTTTATTTTATAAATAATATTTTTAGTTTATGACGGGTTGAAAGAAATATATATGACTCTCTCAATAACTATTAATATAGGAAAACAACTCTCAAAATGTCTATCAATACTCATATGTTGAACATCTACTGACATTTAACGGTTTTAACTTGTATGAAAGCACAGGTTCTCCGTTACCAAATATGACGTAACGTCATTGCAGAGAAGATTCATGAATTGAGCGATGACACGCGTGTCATGATGGTTCTGGTGCTACGCGACTCATACGGCGTTTTACGCTTGTTTAGGAGGTACTGGTAACACGTTCTGGCATTTTAGCTAACGAATCCGGTCACAGATGGCTACGGATCAGCTGACACTCCACGGAAGTGGCGATATAGTGCCGGTATGGTGTCGCCACCATCATGCCGTTTGTTATCTGGGATGCTTTCTAGAGCAATATTCGGATTTGAATTTGAACACATAGCTACTTGATCGCGAATTTGTATGTACATAATAATACATGACTGCATAAAAACAATATCATATACTTTTATAATCAATGCGGTATAAGAATATAAAACGAAGAACTATCCACTCTCATCGGGAGTAAAAACAAAGTCTGGAAAGCAAGGTTAGTTGTAAAATATAATCAAGCAGTTAATATATCTAATCACAGTACATAATAAATCACTGAAAGTATAATGATATGAATAGTAAGAAAAACATATTCATTTGTTAGATGCTTATAAATTGAAATTTAAAAGTCCAAGTTACATTTAATACACTATTGCTTAACATTGTGATTTAATGTTGTTTCAAATAGGCGTGGAGAACTAGCTGGTACTTCTGTCAATGTAATTTCATTTCTGCTGGATACAGTAAAAACACATTTGCAATCTAAGAAAGGTTTCACTAGATCTGGTGGATTTTCGAAATTTTAGAAATAAATGATGGCAGTAGTAGTTGGTTCAGCGCCAGGTGATAAACATATACAACAAGAAAAGCAATGTAAACGGATTTAAAATGTTCAAGATTATTTAAATTAAACTATTACACTTTTATAATGCATGTAGCGCTTCGGTTCTTTGTAACGTACAAAGAGTCTTAAGAATGTAACGCAATGTAAAGGAGTTTGGAAACAAAGAAAGCAGGCCTTAATCTCAGAAAAAGGGACCTTGGATCTGTTGTGTATCGTGGTTTCCGGCGTGCTGTGTTGAGGGATATGTCATTCGGATTTAATTATCTAAACGAGAACAATTCAAATAAATTTGGAGTCGACATATTGGAAGAAAAATTCTTCCAGTGAAAAATGCTGTATGCTGTGCAACAGCAGCTTCACATCCCCTTGATATTCTACAAAAAATTTTATGCCATTTTACTCGATTTACTAGAATCGAAACTATGAAACCTACTATGTGGTATTTCTGCAACTGCTACCACACACACCTGCGCGCGCGCACACACACAAACGCACACGCACATACGAAATCCACCAAGCTTAAAGATACTGTGTATGTATTGGAGGATGCGTACAAAAAGAAAGGACTATTACATGGATAAACTGTAGAATTCCATTTGTAATTGATAATTTGGTTATAATCATTTATATGCTTTTATCAGAAATTTGAATAAGTCAAAATTGTAGCACGCAGGTGTGTGAATATCACTTTGCAATCTCATTTCATTCTGGTAGTTATACTTATATATAAGCATCCATCCAGGCATAAAGCTTGATAATCTTTCAACTACAAAATAATGATGAAACATTAAACTTTTTGCTGATTTTGGTCTATTTTATCATTTTCGGAACTTGTGAAGCAGCCAGAACTATAATAACAAAGTACTTTATATCTTTGCTCATTGTTTCCAAAGAAAATATTAAATGTGAGTAACATAATATAATAAATAACATAATAATAATATAATAAATAAATATATTCAAACGTAATTTATTTAATTTTTATCATTTAGCGTTACAAAATATATTACAATAATATATAAAAATATATTTTACTTTAGTTTTTTCAATATTTTTAATATTTTATATTATCATATTAAAATTTTACAAAAAGTAACAAAATTTTTAGAAGTAGGAATAATTTTTCCTTAATTAGTTAATATGTTGGTTCTTTTTAAGAAGACGGTATTTAATTTTTCAAAGTAAGTTTCGACTTAAAATTGACCATTAGTTTCTCTAATTTCATTGCTTTTCGTAGAACACCGCAAATTTTCAGCTTTCCCATTACAGCTTTGTCCATGCAAGTTTTAATTCTCTGAAAGATATATATTATTATGTTATTAGTAAAATTATTTTGCATTTCTAATTAATTGAAACGTAAAAAATGTATTTTTTTTATGAGAAAGCATTGCGAGAAAATTTTGGGATTCTATTACTAATGTTGTACCTAGTGGTTGACTAGGTTGTCCTCTCGCTGCCGCACCTCTTTACTATTTTTAAGATTCAAAAACCGTGTACCAACTTTGTCACCTTTAAAATTTACGAAATTTACATATTGTGAATTTTGCAAAAGTGATGTTAATTAACTCTTGAATTATGGTTGCTTGGGCGATTAATCAGACTGGTCTATGAGAAGCTGTAATGTACGAGGACTAATAAATTTTCTTTTACCATAATGAACAATACAGTATTTGAGCTTACACTTTTGTTAACAAACTATCTGTTCAAATTAGCTTGGATGACAATTAATATTTGCATGATCTTTTCCTCTGATTTATCTGTATAATTTGTTCGTTCTTTTCAATTGTCATATATAATTATTCAAATCTATATGTTCCCAATTCTTCTCTAGGAAGGAATCAGGCAACAAGTTATCTTATCAATAATATTTATAATCTGTAAAATAAATTGATATGTTTACTAAAATATAAATTATACATTCATATATTAATTGAAACCTTTAGTTAATTATTCACACCTGGATTATACGCATAATGGGTAAAATCAGACTTTCCTTCAGTTTTTTTAATATTGCCTCATCGATTAAAGACTGATTAGTAACAGATTTACTGTCTTTGCAAAATAAAAGCGTACATTGCATCACACATTATTTCCAGCTTCCCACTATAATTTTGTTATTCTGAACCAACGAACATCTCTATTGCAGCCATATGTATACCTGAAACAACGCGTGCGTAAGGCAATCTCAAATTGAGAGAATTATTTTTCTTAACAATGAAATTAGAAATATATATAAGTTACTGCAGTCTTTGACAAGAGTGCATTCACAGCAATGCCATCATTCATCGGTCCTTCCAAGAGCACACATTAACATTCCAAACTTGGATATTATATAATCGACACGAGTTTGAAACCATATTCGTTTAATTTTTACACTTAGTGATGGGCTGATATTTACTATATGAGGATCTGTGCCTTTCATTGAATATGGTAAGCATACCTTAATATTATTCACAAGATCATAATTTTTCATACCAATGGATTCTATGCCTGGTTAAAGAAATAGCGCTAACAGCATTAACCCTTTCAGCACTGAGTTGTGTGGCAAATGGTTTTGTGAGAACCTATATGTGGCGTTCGTTGTTGTCAGACCGGTGGAGTCATCTCTGTGAAAACTGCTCAAGCTGTTCGCAATTCTGTTTCAGCACAGATTGAAGAGATGGCGAAACGAGTCAATACATGCCTACGGTTGAATGTTCCCATTAAGAATAACTTATAAGTTACCGATGGATGGTGCTGCTGGTGGTCGGTTACTCACAATCGACCGACGGGTAGTGCTGCTTGTGCTTAATGATCCATAAATTGTCGACGACTAGTGTTATCAACAGCCGATAGCGCATGCTCACACATATAGCTGGTGCAACCAATAGTAGGTAACTCAAGACTTATCAAAGATTGGTGTTGCCTGCGGTCGGAAACTTACGATATATCGATAGTAGGTAATGACTGCGGTCGATAACTTATGATATAATAAGGGCTGGTATTGCCAATAGTCGGGAATTCAAGAACTATCGAACAATGGCATTGCCAGCTATTGGTAATCCATCTCTTACTTGGCTTAACTTAATCTAACTTCCTCTAAACTTAATTTAAACCAAGCTAACCTCAGTTACACCTAATGTGACTTACCCTGCCTGCACTCAAATCTAACTCAACCTAACACAATCTAACATTACCTTCCTTGAACATAAACAAATCGAACCTACACTTTCTTAAATCTAACCCAACATAATCGAGCAACCTACAAACATTCCCAAACATATTTCAACCTAACCTAACCTAGCGTAACCTAACTAATTCTAACACAATCACAGTTCCATCTCGGGACGGAAGCAGCCTCCGCAACATTCCCAGGGAAGAGGCTATGCAGTAAGACTTCCGCAGTTACGGAGTGGTAGATCCGCTCCGATTGAACGTTTATTCACGTAATATAATATAATAATCTGCGGGTTCAATCGGAGTGGGTCCGCATTGAATACAGGAACGTCTTCGGCTAAATGAAAAAAAACAGTCCGAAAAGAATAAAACTTTTCTAACAAATCGTACGGAAATCAGACATTTCGACGCATATCCAATATACACCTAACCAAAACGTAATTCGAAAAATACAAAGAATAAGCGGAAATATTCTCCAATATGTGACATATACAAATCAGACAAGTAATCGTACAACGCCGGGTCCGGGATGGTGCAGAGAGGAAATGTGGAGGACAGAGAATATAAAATAACAACAACGTAACTAAAGAGAAAGAAAAAGAAGATCTGTGGAAACATTGCATTTACTAAGAGGAAATCCTACAAATATCAAACAACAGATTATATACCATACCGTCCGGGCAAGGTACAACGAAATAGACGATATCGTGGGAGATAATAAAAATATCGAGAAACTTAAAAGGAAAATAGTACTTTAGACTGAACGAATCAATATCATCGATTCCGGCAAGCTTAATGGAAAACGCGACTTCGAATCGGTTAGAGTATAAGATAGATGCTGGTCGCGGTTCAAGTGGCTCTGCGTTCCTTGCCCGCATCAGTGCAGGCAGTAGGATGGTGTGGGGGGGGCCTCCCCTAACCCCACCACCGGCATGAGCGAGGCTGCTGTGCATATGCTGCTGAAAGGTGCTGCTGGTTCGCGAAAATATAAAGGAGAAAAAGAAAGCCTCGGAAGACACAGGCACGAAAGGAAAATCATCAGGAGCCGAAGTAAGGGAACCAAAAAGAAAGGGCAGGATAATGGAAATGCTACCGATAAGAATTACATCCTTACTTTGAAATAGAAGAATAGGCAACCACACATCAGACGTAATGATAGATATTATGAGCGAGGATACGACGAAGGTAATGACATATTAGAAAACGTTAATGGGAAGCATCAGGTATATAAAAAAAACTGAGATCGAACACTTGATCGAACTAGTGGCGAACGGTACAGGGAAAATTGAAGCAATTAAAGGAGCGGTAAGCATTCAAGGACAAACAACGGGATGAGGAAAGCAGGAGAAACGACAGAAATATGAAAAGATGATGCAAGAAAATCGAGAGCGGAATATATAATCCTATAATTTAACAAGAAAACAGGTATAGAGAACATAATAAAGGAGATAAAAGGAACTCTAGAAGAAGAATTCGAAGAAAAACGTACGAGTGGGAGTATAATGCTCCAACTAAGGGACATATACCCGTTAGGTGACCAGAGAAGAAATTAATGATTACATAAGACGAACATTGAAAATAATCGAAGGAAAGGATAGCGGTATAAACGTCAAGTTGTTAAAACAAACGTAGAGAGTCAATCGAGTCGCGTTAGCTGAATTTGGACAGGAATATAGTAAAGAGCTGGAAAAGGTCAAACGACTCAGAATACCATTAACACCTTGTCTCTGCAAAGTGATACCGAGAATAGAGAGATACTTCAAATGCCATAAACTGGGACATATCGGCAGAAATTCCGAAGAAGTCAAAGATAATAAGGGAATCTGCAGAAGATGCGCATCTCAGATTTATACGATGATCGGTTGCATCGCGAATAAACCGAAATGTATCATCTGCAGCGAGGCAGGAAGAAGGAATCCGTACATCAGACACGTTACCGGAGTTTTAACTGTCCGGCCTACAGAAAGGCGTTGATAGAGAAGAACGAGAAACGAATATGGAATTGAAAGTCCTACAAATCTATCTGAACAGATGCCGAATCTCGCGAAATATCATGCAGCAAATGCGAATGATTCAAGAGACAGACGTGGTAATAATATTGGAAGCACACAAGATGGAAGAATACTGACTGCGAGACGAGAACGGTGACGCTGCGATATGGATAACCGGTGTTAATCGAAAATGTTTCACATATGGCACCACATATTCCTCGACCGGAATCGTTCATGCAATGGTCGAAGGAACAAAAGCTATAAGCTGCTACTTCTCGCTTAACAGGAACGGAAAGAAATCGAAGAATATATAAACAAAGCTGAGGATAACGTAGAAAAGGGAGAGAAAGCAAGCAGAATAATAATCGAGGGTGACCTGAACGAAAAATCGGTAATCTGGGGTAGTAAGACGAGCAATCATAGAGAGGAAAAGATCATCAAAATGGCTCTAAGAAACGATCTAATCGCGACCAATCCGAAAGAAGGCTATACATACTTTAAGAACCGAAACAAATAAAAAATAGACATAATGTTGATAGGAGGTTGCATATACGCTAAGTTGAGTATAGCAGAAGTGTTTGAGATATTTGCAGCGTTGGACCATCAATACGTACTACATAACTTCTAAAGTACGAATTACAAGAATAACGAAGAGGGATTTGTAAGCCTCGATGGAAAGAAAGCGAACTCGAACGATGCAAATAAATGATCGACTTATATAATATATAGATATTTATTTTTATCTAGAAGAGATGATCTAGTTCTACGTAATTAAAATATATGATAAGTGTAACTATATAAACCATTTTCAAATATTTAATTAAAACATCATGAAATGATATGAAATTAGATAGGGTTTCAGATGTAATGGAGTATCATAAGGAGATATTGTATTTAGAAATAACTAAAATATAAAATATGTATTAATATTTATACTAATTTGAAATATTTACTTGAAAAATCATCAAAGCATATGGTCCAGCGAGTGGGGGATTAACGGATCGTTGCGAGGAGCATGCGGCTTAATGTGTGTAACTTGGATTTATGAATTCTCATATACAGCAATACATTAGTCCGGATATAGTACATATATGTATGTAAGAGGCTTAAAAGTAGAATACAGGTTCTGGTAAAGTCGGATCACTGAATTGGAGGAGTCCCCATTGTGGTGATGGGCTGTTCGTTAACAAAACTGTAAGCTCAAATATTATCTATTGTTCATTATGTTAAAAGAAATTTATTGGTTTTCGCACATTACAGCACGTCATAGATCAGTCTAATTTATTGCCCAAACAACCATAATTCAGAAGTTAATTAATATTACATTTGCAAAAATTTACAATATGTAAATTTCGTAAATTTTAAAGGTGACGAAGCCGGTACACGGTTCTTGGATCTTAAAAATGGTAAAAAGGTGCGGCAGGAAGAGGAGAACCTAGTCAACCACTAGGTACAACATTAACAATGGATTTTCCAAATTTTTCCGCAATGCTTTCTCATGAAAGAAATATATTTTTTACGTTCAAATTAATTAGAAATGAAAAATAAGTTTACTAGGAATATAATATTATATATCTTTCGGAGAATTAATACTTGCATCGGCAAAGTTGTGATGGAAAAGTTGAAAATTAGCGGCGATCTACGAAAAGCAATGAAATAAGAGATATTAATGGCCAATTTAAAGTCGAAACTTACTTTGAAAAATTGAATACCGTCTTCTTAAAAGAAACCGACACATTAACTAATTAAGGAAAAATCATTCCTACTTATAAAAATTTTGTTATTTTTTGTAAAGGTTTAATATGATAATATAAAATATTTTAAATATTAAAAAAACTAAACTAAAATATATTTTTATATATTTTTCTAATATATTTCGTAACGTTAAATGATAAAAACTAAACAAATTACGTTTGAAAATATTTAATTACGTAGATTGATCTTTACTCATACATTTATAATAAAATGAACATAGTTATTCATATTTTTTTTTTTCAAACAATGAGCAAAGATATAAAGTACTTTGTTATTATAGTTCTAGATACTTCACAAGTTCCGAAAATGATGAAATAGACCAATACCTGGAAAAAGTCTAATGTTTTATAATTATTTTCTAGTTGATAGATTATCAAGCTTTATGCCTGAATGGATGCTTATATATAAGTATAACTGCCAAAATAAAATGAGATCGCAAAGTGATATATACACACCTGCGTGCTGCAATTTTGGTGTATTTAAATATCCGATAAAAGCATATAAATGTTTCTAATCTAATTATCAAATACAAATGGAATTCTACAATTTATCCATGTAATAGTCTTTCCTTATTGTACGCATCCTCCAATACATACACAGTATCTTTAATCTTGATGGATTTCGTATGGTCGCGTGTGTGTGTGCGCGCGCCCGCGCGCGTTTCTGTATGAGCGCGCGCACGTGTGTATATGGTAGCAGTTGCAAGAAATATCACATAATATGTTTCATTGCTTCCATTTTTGTAAATCGAGTAAAATAGCATAAGATTTTCTGTAGAATATTAAGGAGATGTGAAGCTGCTCTTGCACTGCATACAGTATCTTTCACTGGAAGAATTTTTCTTCCAATGTGTCGACTCCAGATTTATTTGAATTGTTCTCGTTTAGAAATTTAAAACCGAATGACATATCCCTTAACACAGCACGCCGGTAACCACGATACACAACAGATCCAATGTTCCTTTATCTGAGATTAAGGCCTGCTTTCTTTGTTTCCAAACTTCTTTACATTGCGTTACATTCTTAAGACTCTTTGTAAGTTACAAAGAACAGGAACGCTACATGGATTATAAAAGTGTAACAGTCTAATTTATATAATCTTGAACATTTTAAATCCGTTTACGTTGATTTGCTTGTTGTATATGTTTATCACCTGGCGCTGAACCAACTACTACTGCCATCATTTATTTCTAAAATTTCGAAAATCCACCAGATCTAACGAAACCTTGCTTAGATTGCAAATATGTTTTTACTGTATCCAGCAGAAATGAAATTACATTGGCAGAAGTACCAGCTAGTTCTCCAAGCCTATTTGAAACAACATTAAACCACCTTGTTAAACAATAATATATTAAATGTGAATTGGACTTTTAAATTTGAATTTATAAACAGCTAACAAATAAATATGTTTTTCTTACTATTCATATCATTATACTTTCAGTGATTTATTATGTGCTGTGATTTGATATATTAACTGCTTGATTATATTCTACAACGAACCTTGCATACCAAACACTGCTTTTACTCCTTATAAGAGTGGATAATCCTTCGTTTTATATTCTTATATCGCATTGGTTATAAAAGTATATAATATTGTATTTATGCAGTCACGTATAATTATGTACATACAAATTCGCGATTAAGTAGCTATATGTTGAAATTCAATTCCGAATAATGCTCTAAAAAGCATCCCAGATAACAAAGAACAAGATGGCGGCGACACCATACCGGCACTATATTGCCACTTCCGAGGAGTGTCAGCTGATCCGTAGCCATCTATGGCCGGATTCGTTAGCTAAAATGTCAGATTTTACCAGCACTTTCTAAACAAGCATAACACGCTGCGTGAATCACGCAGCACCAGCACTATCGTGACACGCGTGTCATCGCTCCATTCACGAATCTTTTCAGCAATGACGTAGGGTCACATTTGGTAATGGGGAACCTCTGCTTTCATACAAATTAGAACCGTTAGATGTCAGTAGATGTACAACATATGAGTATTGATATATATTTTGATAGTCGTTGTTGTATATGTACAGTTATTGAGGGAGTCGTATATATTTCTTTCAACCCGTCATAAACTAAAAATATAATTTATAAGAACAATATTACTTACAAAATACAAATTCATGCTGTTACGTCCCTAACTTCGCCTTGTGTAATTTCAAGGAAGTGTGGCATTTACATTCTTTTGAAGTATAAGCGGAATATACATAACGCATTTTATTGAATGTTATAACTTATCATGAGACACAGAAATGAGAAGAGATATCGCGTTTTTTGAAGAATTAGGAATCTATTGCTTCTCTACGTAGACACCTAGAAGCGCTATTTCATTGCAAGGAAGAGTGGGCTTTACATTCCTTTGACGTGTTTACGAGATACACATAACGAGCTGCATTGATATTACATCTTATCATGAGACACAAAAATGAAATGCGATATTGCGCTTTACGAAGCATTAGAACTCTGCAGCTTCGATACGTAGACATCTAGAAACGTTGTTCTGTAGCATAGAAGTGTGGGATTTACAATCTTTTGAACTGTAGACGAGATATACACAACGAATTGCATTGAATATTACACATTATCATGAGACATACGAATGAGATGCGACAACGCGTTTTCTGAAGCATTAGGACTCTATAGCTTCGATACGTAGACATATAGAAACGCTATTCTGTAGCAAGGAAGAGTTGCATTATATTCTTTTGAAGTATCGATGGGATATACATAACGCGCTGCATTGAGTATTACATCTTATCATGAGACATTGAAATGAGATGCAACATCGCGTTTTATAAAGGGATAGAACTCTATTGCATCGATACGCATACATCGAGAAACGCTATTACGTCGCAAGGAAGTGTGGGATGTACATTCTTTTGGCTTGCTGACGAGATATACATAACGCGTTGCATTGTGTATTACATCTTATCGTGAGGCATAGAAATGAGATGCGATATCGCGTTCTATGAAGCAATAAAACTCTATTGCTTCGATTCATAGACATCTAGAAACGCCATTCTTTGCAAGAATGAGTGGGATTTACAATCTCTTGACGTTTTGGCAAGATGTACATAACGCGCTGCATTGATATTACATCTTATCGTGAAACATAGGAATGAGATGCCATATCGCGTTCTATAAAGTGCTAGAACTCTATTGCTTCGATACGAAGACATCTAGAAACGCTATTCTGTCATAAGAATGTGTGGGATTTATATTCTCTTGATGCCTTGACGAGGTATACATAACACGCTGCATTGATATGACATCTTATCATGAGACACAAAAATGAAATGCGACATTGCGCTTTACGAAGCATTAAAACTCTGCAGCTTCGATACGTAGACATCTAGAAACGTTCTTCTGTAGCATAGAAGTGTGGGATTTACAATCTTTTGAACTGTAGACGAGATATACACAACGAGTTGCATTGAATATTACACATTATCATGAGACATACGAATGAGATGCGACAACGCGTTTTCTGAAGCATTAGAACTCTATAGCTTCGATACGTAGACATATAGAAACGCTATTCTGTAGCAAGGAAGAGTTGCATTATATTCTTTTGAAGTATCGATGGGATATACATAACGCGCTGCATTGAGTATTACATCTTATCATGAGACATTGAAATGAGATGCAACATCGCGTTTTATAAAGGGATAGAACTCTATTGCATCGATACGCATACATCGAGAAACGCTATTACGTCGCAAGGAAGTGTGGGATGTACATTCTTTTGGCTTGCTGACGAGATATACATAACGCGTTGCATTGTGTATTACATCTTATCGTGAGGCATAGAAATGAGATGCGATATCGCGTTCTATAAAGTGCTAGAACTCTATTGCTTCGATACGAAGACATCTAGAAACGCTATTCTGTCATAAGAATGTGTGGGATTTATATTCTCTTGATGCCTTGACGAGGTATACATAACACGCTGCATTGATATGACATCTTATCATGAGACACAAAAATGAAATGCGATATTGCGCTTTACGAAGCATTAAAACTCTGCAGCTTCGATACGTAGACATCTAGAAACGTTGTTCTGTAGCATAGAAGTGTGGGATTTACAATCTTTTGAACTGTAGACGAGATATACACAACGAGTTGCATTGAATATTACACATTATCATGAGACATACGAATGAGATGCGACAACGCGTTTTCTGAAGCATTAGAACTCTATAGCTTCGATACGTAGACATATAGAAACGCTATTCTGTAGCAAGGAAGAGTTGCATTATATTCTTTTGAAGTATCGATGGGATATACATAACGCGCTGCATTGAGTATTACATCTTATCATGAGACATTGAAATGAGATGCAACATCGCGTTTTATAAAGGGATAGAACTCTATTGCATCGATACGCATACATCGAGAAACGCTATTACGTCGCAAGGAAGTGTGGGATGTACATTCTTTTGGCTTGCTGACGAGATATACATAACGCGTTGCATTGTGTATTACATCTTATCGTGAGGCATAGAAATGAGATGCGATATCGCGTTCTATAAAGCAATAAAACTCTATTGCTTCGATTCATAGACATCTAGAAACGCCATTCTTTGCAAGAATGAGTGGGATTTACAATCTCTTGACGTGATGGCAAGATGTACATAACGCGCTGCATTGATATTACATCTTATCGTGAAACATAGGAATGAGATGCCATATCGCGTTCTATAAAGTGCTAGAACTCTATTGCTTCGATACGAAGACATCTAGAAACGCTATTCTGTCATAAGAATGTGTGGGATTTATATTCTCTTGATGCCTTGACGAGGTATACATAACACGCTGCATTGATATGACATCTTATCATGAGACATTGATGTGTGGTGCGATATCACGTTTTATGAGGCATTAGATCACTATTGCTTCGAAACGTAGACATATGGAAACGCTATTCCCTAACATGGAAGAGTGGCATTTACATTCTCTTGAAGTATTGACGAGACATACATAACGCGTTGCAATGATTTACATCTTGTCATGAAGCATAGGACTGAGATGCGATATCGCATTCTACGAAGATTTAGAACTGTACTGTTTTGTTGCATAATCATGTAGAAAAGCTATTCCGTAGCATGGAAGTGTGGCATTTACATTATATTGAAGTGTAGATGAGGTATACATAACGCGTAGCTTTGAATATTACATCTTATCATGAAACATAAAAATGAGATGCGATATAGCGTTCTATGAAGCACTAGAACTCTTTCGCTTCGATGCATAGACATCTAGAAACGCTATTCCCTCGCACGGAAGGGAAGGATTTGCATTCCCTTGAAGAATTGTCGCAATATACATAACTCGTTGCATTGAATTACATCATATCATGATACATAGAAATGAAATACGATATCGCGTATTATGAGGCACTAGAACTCTATTGCTTCGATATGTAGACATCTAGAAACGCTGTTGCATAGCAACGAAGTGTGGGCCTTACATTCCTCTGATGTGTTTCCGAGATATACATAACGCGTTGCATTGATTTTCATGTTATCATGAACCATAGAAATGGGACGCGATTTCGCGTTTTACGAAGAATTGGAACTCTACTGCTTATAATTCGCTGACATCTAGAAGCGCTATTCTGTAGAATGGTAATATGACATTTACTTTCTTTTGAAGTGTGGACGAGATACCCATAACGCGATGCTTTGATATTACATCTTATCATGAGTCATAGAAATGAGACGCGATATCCCGTTTTATGATGCATTAGAACTCTATTGCTTCGATGCGTAGTCATCTAGAAGCGCCATTCCGTTGCAAGGAAGTGTGGTACTTACATTCTTTTGAAGTGTAGACGAGATATACGTTACGCTTTGCATTGAATATTACATCTTATCGTCAGACCAAGGAATGAAATGCAATATCGCGCTCTATGAAGTATTAGAAATCGATTCCTTCGATACGCAGACGTCTAGAAACTCTATTCCGCAGCAGGGAAGTGTGGTATTTACTTTCTTTAGAAGTGTTGACGAGATATACATAACGCGTTGCATTGAATGATACGTCTTATTATGAGAAATTTAAATGGCCCACAGGCCTTAGATTCTTTTGGAGTGTTGACGAGATGTACATGACGCGTTGCATTGAATTACATCTTATTATGTTACATAGAAATGAGATGCAATATCGCCTTCTATGAAGAATTATAACTCTAATGATTCGATCCGCGGACATCTAGAAACGCTATACCGTTGGAAGGATGTGTGGGATTTACATTCTTTTAACGTGGTGGCGAGATATAGTTAACGCGTTGCCATTAACTACATCTTATCATGAAACATAGAAGTGACATGCTATGTCGTGTTTTACGAAGCATTAGAACACCTTTGCTTCGACATGTAAACATCTAGAAGCGCTATTCCGTAGCATGGAAGTGTGGGATTTATATTCTTTTGAAGTGTAGACGAGATATACAAAACGCTTTGCATTGAAGATTACATCTTACCATGAGATATAGAATTAACAAGCGATATAGCTTTCTATGAGGCATTAGAACTCCATTGCTCCGATATGTAAACATCTAGAAACGCTGTTCCGTAGTAAGGAAGTGTGGCATTTACATTCTATTGAACTGTATACGTTGCAGAGCCAGAGGATGACGTGTCTGCAACCAACAACACCATGCGAAGCTGCACGAGGACCACCAACCGGAAAATGCATGACTGCAACGGAAATTCGAAAAGCTCGTACCAAGTTTCACGGTCTTAGTCATCAACAGTCGCACAACGGAGCTGATGGCCACCGCGATCGTCCGCGGTAGCGATCGCGACCAGAAGCCAATCGAGTGTAGAACGTTGAGCGTCACCTGTTCGAGTGCAAACTTCATTACAGACGACCTGGCAATGAAGCTTGGACTTCCCACGAAAAATAACAAGACAGCTATCGAAGCGTTGAACCAATTACACGAGTTCGCGAATAAATTGCCTCAACGACGATCAAATCGCGGTTATTAGACTTCGCGCGGAAGCTCACATTCTTTACGATACCGCGAATCGCTGGACCGATACCGGAAGAGCAAATCGATCAGGCGAAGACTCCGATTCCGGCAAACGTAAAACTAGCAGATCCACAATTTCATCGACCGGCAAATGTGGATATGTTAATCGGCACCGGTCCCGCTTTATCGTCCCTTAGCATCGGCCAGTACAAACTTTCTCCTCGCAACGATCCTAAATTATTTCTCCAACAGACGCAATTTGGATGGATCATCGGGGGGAGCGTCTCCACATCGGCGTCGTGGAGAAAACATCAAACATTCGTTACAACCCTGAATTTCGAACTTCAAAAATTCTGGGAGCTAGAAGAGGATCCACACGTACAATACCTATTTTCCGCGGATCAGGAATGCGAGCAGCATTTTCACGACCACGTTAAATGGACACGAACCGGTCGTTACATTGTCGCACTGCCGTTCAATGAAAAGAAGATGCAGTTAGGCGAAACTCGGTCGCGCGCCTTCAGCCGTCTTCTTTCGCTCGAACGAAAATTCATGAAAGATCCAGAGCTGAAACGAGAATACTCTGCCGTCATCGAGGAGTATCTCGAGATGGGACACATGAGCCAGGTAGAACCACGCGATTCGGATGGCTTCTACCACACCCACCATGCCGTCATCAAACTGTCCAGCTCAACAACGAAGGTTCGTGTCGTCTTCGATGGATCTGCAAGATTGAGCAGTGGACTGTCATTGAACGGCACGCTTTTGGCAGGACCAATGATACAGGACGACATATTCGCTCTTCTCATAAGGTTCCGTCAACACACCTATGTCTTAACCGAAGACATCGGGAAGATGTATCGGTATTTCCTCGTAAAATCGGAAGACCGCCGATACCAGCCGATATTATGGCAAGGTAACAACGGAAAGGTGAAAACGTACGAGCTGAACACGGTCACGTTCGGACTACCTTCAGCCCCTTTCTTCGCCATCAGGTGCATTCATCAGCTAGCGGACGACGAAAAAGTGAATGCTCCTTTCGCATCGACCGTACTCCAGCGAGATCTATACGTCGACAGCACAGATAATTACGAAGACGCTAGACAACTACGGGACCAGGTAATCAAGCTACTTAACCGCGGCAGCATCCACATTCAACAATGGGTCTCGAACGAAACGAAACTTTTAGCAGGACGGCGAAATTTCCGGAAAGCGAAATTCACCCAAAGTATTTTGGAGACGCCACCATGAAAACTCTCGGCGTCTCGTGGCACGCGCAGAACAACCGAATCATCTATTCCGTGGATCCAAACATCGATACGAGGATCACCAAACGCACGATCTTATCCACCATAGCAAAAATATTCGACCCGTTAGGTTTACTGGCGCCAGTAATAATAACGGGAAAAATATTTATGCAACACCTATGGAAACTACAATTGGTCTGGGACGAATCGCTACCAACAATCCTTCATACAGAATGGTCCACGTACGTGAAGGAATTCCAGTTACATAACGAAACATTCTTCGAGTGACACGTATGCCAATAGAAGGTGCGAGGAGTGGAATTACACGGTTTCTGCGACGCGAGCGAACGAGCATACGGAGCGTGCGTGTATGTACGGTCAGTCCACAATCGCGGACGAATTAAAACGGGACTATTATGCGCGAAATTTCGGTTCGCACTAGTAAAAGTTGTCAGCCTCGCACGTCTCGAACTTTGCGGGGCGGTGCTACTGACGTCATTATTTTCTAACGTCCGAGATAGTAATGCACGCCGATTCGACTCGATTAACTTCTGGACGGATTCCACGATAGTTTTAAATTGGCTGCAACGCGAACCAGCCACGCTAAGGACATTCGTGGCAAATAGAGTGGCCGAAATTCAAGCGAAGACCGATAGCGGCACGTCAGGTCAAACGACAATCCAGCGCACCTCATATAGAGAGGACAAATACTGGCGGAATTCTTGAAGCCCTCCATCTGGCGTCATGGACCATCGTGGTTTGCCGACGATAACAGGGATTGGCCGAAATCTACGTTCAACCTCGTTTCGGAAATACCCGATATTCGTGCCCATACATGCTTGGCAACGACCATCCGTAGCAACGAAATTCTCGGCCGCTATTCAGACATCGCGAAATTGAGGAGGATCGTCGCGTATTGCCTCCGATTTCGCAAGAATCATTGTAACGCAGGACCTCTAACCGTACGAGAGGTCCACGACGCTAATGATCGGATCTTGAAGCTCGTGCAGGCCTCCGCGTTCGAAAAAGAGATCCGAAATTTGAAGAACGGTACAGAGCTGCATCCAAAGAGTAACCGGCTCTCGCTGTAGCCATTCTTACACGAAACGGGAATTCTACGGGTAGGCGGTCGACTACAAAACGCAAACATTCCCTTCGGACAGAAACATCCGAATCTGCTTCCGAAATAACATCACATCACCGATCTGATCATTCGTCACACGCATTTAGATGGACATCATTCGGTTATCAATACCACGCTGGCGACACTAAAGCAGAGGTGTTGGCCCATTGATGGTAAAAAGTCCATCAGGTGCTTCCGCGTAAAACCACCGGCCGTGAATTACGTAATGGGCACTCTACCTGCGGCACGCGAATCCGAATGCCAACCCTTTTATAACTGCAGAACAGATTATTGCGGTCCTTTTTATATCAAGGAAAAACGTTTCCGACATTGTGCGCGAGTAAAAATCTATGTAGCAGTGTTTGAGTGCTTTGCAACGAGAGCGGTCCATCTTGAGGTCGTCGGTGACATGACTACCGTAGCGATCATCGCGGCATTGAAACGCTTCATCGGTCGTAGGAGCATCTGTCGGAACATTCATTCCGACAACGGGACAAAATTTCGTTGGAGTGAATAACGAATTAAGCGCACTGTACCAAAAACTGCAAACGGACGATAAGGTAACACACTTCCTCACGGGCAAGGAAATATCGTGGCATTTCATGCCAGCTCTTTCTCCCAATTTCGGCGGCCTTGGGGAGGCAGCTGTCAAATCCTTCAAACACCACGTCAAACGAGTCGTAGAGGAAGAACTGTTTACGTTCGTACAGTTCAACACGTTCGCGATCGAAATCGAAGCGATCCTAAACTCCTGCCCGCTTACTTCATTATCATCCGATCCTAATGGTCCATCAGCTCTAACTCCGGCCCACTTCCTGATCGGCACGTCGTTAACGAGTTTGCCCGAGACTGATTTCAGCGATACTCCTCGTCACCGATTGTCACACTGGCCACACATCCAGAACGTTCAGCAGGACTATCCACCATCTGAACGAGCAAAAAAAATGGACAAAGGGCTACCACGAGATCAAGAAAGGATCCCTCGTAGTCTTAAGGGATGACTACCTTCCGCCTTTGCAGTGGCACCGCGGTCGAAACGAAGAGGTGCACCCAGGTCCAGATAAGATCATCCGCGCGGTCACCGTACGGACCAGCCACGAGGTCTACAAACGCAACGTCAAGCAGCTAGCGAAGTTGCCCACATCCGAGGCGACAGTGTGAACCATCGACGTCGCGGCGATATTCAGATCAATCCGATCTAGATTGATCGACACCGTCTTTCAACCGGGGGAACGTGGTTCGACCGACTGAACCAATAAAACGTGGGATCTCCGAAGACTTCATTTATTACACGTTTGTGACGAAAAGGCTATTTTTGAGAATAAGACGTTTTAAGTAATTTCGTAAATATATATATTACTGCGATATGTAGACATCTAGAAACGCTATTCCCTAGACACGAAGTGTGAGATTCACATTCTTGCGAAGTGTAGGCGAGATATACATAACACGTTGCATTGAATATTACATCTTACCATGAGACATAGAAATGAGATACCATATCGTGTTTTATGAAGAAATAGAACTGTATTGCTCCGATACGTAGACATATCGGAACGCTATTCCGTTGCAAGAAAGTGTGGCATTTACATTCTTTTGTTGTGTAGACGAGATATACATAATGCGTTGCCATGATTTTACATCTTATCATGAAGCACAGAAATGATGCGATACACATCTAGAAACGCTGCCCCGATGCAAGAAAGTGTGGGCTTTACATTCTTTTGAAATGCTTACGAGAAATACATAACGCGACGTATTGATATTACATGTTATCATGAAACATAGAAATGGGATGCGATATCGCGATTTAAGTAACATTAGAACTCTATTGCTTCAACACGTAGACGTCCAGGAACGCTATTCTGTATCAAGGAAGTATGGCATTTACAGTCCTTTGAAGTGTAGACGAGGTACACATGACACTTCGCAATGAATATTATATCTTATCATGAAGCATAGAAATGAGATGTGATATCGCGTTTTAAGAAGCATTTGAACTCTGTTACTTCGATACGTAGACATCTGGAAACGCTATTGCCTAGCGAGAAAGTGTGGCATTTACATTCTTTTGAAGTGTAGACGAGGTACACATAACACTTCGCAATGAATATTATACCTTATCTTGAAACATAGAAATGACATGCGATATCGCGCCTTCAGAAGCTTTAGAACTCCATTGCTTCGATACGTAGACATCTGGAAACGCTATTGCCTAGCGAGGAAGTGTGGCATTTACATTCTTTTGAAGTGCAGACGAGGTACACATAACACTTCGCAATGAATATTATTTCTTATAATGTAACATAGAAATGAGATGCGATATCGCGTGTTACGAAGCATTAGAACTCTATTGCTTCGATTGTTGTACATCTGGAAACGCATTTCCTAGCAAGGATGTGTGGCATTTACATTCTTTTGAAATGCAGACGAGGTATACGTAACACTTCGCAATGAATATTGTATCTCATCATGAAACTTAGAAGTGAGATGCAATATCGTGTTTTATGAAGCATTAGAATTCCATTGCTCGATACGTAGACATCTGGAAACGCTATTACCTAGCAAGGAAGTGTAGCATTTACATTCTTTTGGAATGTAGACGAGGTATACATAACACTTAGCAATCAATATTATAACCTATCATGAAACATAGAATTGAGATGCGATATTGCGTTTTAAGAGGCATTAGAACACTATTTCTTCGATACACAGATATCTGGAGACGCTATTTCCTAGCATGGAAGTGTCGCATTTACATTCTTTTCACGTGAAGACGACGTGTACATAACACTTCGCAATGATTATAATATATTAACATGAGACATAGAAATGGGATGCGATGTCGCATTTTAAGAAGCATTAGAACTCTATTACTTCGATACGTAGACATCTTGAAACGCTATTTCCTAGAAAGGAAGTGTGACACTTACGTTCTTTTGAAGTGTAGGCGAGGCATACATAACACTCAGCAATCAATATTATAACCTATCATGAAACATAGAAGTGAGATGCGATATCGTGTTTGAAGAGGCATTAGAACTCTATTTCTTCGACACATAGATATCTGGAAACGCTGTTTCGTAGCAGGGAAGTGTGCGATTTACATTCTTCTGAAATGTAGACGAGGTATACATAACACTTCGCAGTGAATATTATATTTTACCATAAAATATAGAAATAAGATGCGATATCGCGTTCTAAGAAGTATTGGAGCTCTACTGCTTCGATACGTAGACATCTGCAAACGCTTTCTCCTAGAAACGAAGTATGGCAATTACATTCTGTTGAAATGTCGACGAGGTATACATAACACTTCACAATGAATATTATTTCTTATCATGAATCATACAAATGAGATTGCGATATCGCGTGTTAAGAAGCATTAGAAATCTTTTGCTTCGATACGTAGACATCTGGAAACGCTATTTCCTAGAAAGGAAAAGCGGCACTTACATTCTTTAGAAGTGTAGACGCGGTATACATAACACTTCGCAATGAATATTATACCTTATCATGAAACATACAGATGAGATGCGATATCGCGTTTTAAGAAGCATTAGAACGCTATTGCTTCGAATCGTAGACATCTGCAAACGCTATTTCCTTGCAAGGAGGTGTGGCATTTACATTCTTTTGAAGTGTAGACGAGGTATACATAACACTTCGCAATGATATTATATCTTATCATGGAACATAGAACTGAGATACGATAGGAAGTAACGTTTCCAGATGTCTAAGTGTCGAAGCAATAGAGTTCTAATGCTTCTAAAAACGCGATATCGCATTTCATTTCGAAGGTTCATGATAAGATATAATATTCATTGCGAAGTGTTATGTATACCTCATCTACACTTCATAAGAATGTATACGTATCGAAGCAATAGTATTCTGATGCTTCTTAAAACGCGATATCGCATCTCAGATCTATGTTTCATGATAAGATATAATATTCATTGCGAAGTGTTATATATTCCTCGTTTTCACTTCCAGAGAATGTAAGTGCCGCACTTACTTGCTTGTAAATGCATTTACAGATGCCTACGTATCGAAGCAATATAGTTCTAATGCTTCTTAGTACGCGATATAGTATCTAATTTCTATGTTCCATGATAAGATATAATATTCATTGCGAATTGTTTTTTATACCTCGTCTACACTTCAAAAGAATATAAATGCCATACAGCCTTGCTAAGAAATGCGTTTCCAGTTGTCTACCTATCGAAGCAATAGAGTTCTGATGCTTCCTAAAACGCGATATCGCATCACAATTCCATGTTTCATGACAAGATACAACATTCATTGCGAAGTGTTATGTATGCCTCGTCTACACTTCAAAAGAATGTAAATGCGACACTTCCTTGCTAGGAAATAGCGTTTCAAAATGTCTACGTATTGAAGCGATAGTGTGCTGATGCTTCTTAAAACGGGATATCGCATCTCAGTTCTATGTTTCATGATAAGATACAACTTTCATTGCGAAGTGTTATGTATACCTCGTCTATACTTCAAAAGAATGTAAATGTCACGCTTCCTTGCTAGGAAATAGCATTTCCATATGTCTACATATCGAAGCAATAGTGTTCTAATGCTTCTTAAAACGCGACATCACATCCTATTTCTATGTTACATGACAAGATATAATATTCATTGCGAAGTTTTATGTATACCACGTCCACACTTCAAAAGAATGTAAATACCACACATCCTTTCTAGGAAATGCGTTTCCAGATGTCTACATATCGAAGCAATATAGTTCTAATGCTTCTTGAATCGCGATATCGCATCTCATATCTATGCTTCATGATAACACATAATATTCATTGCGAAGTGTTATGTAAACCTCGTATACACTTAAAAATAATGTAAATGCCACACATCCTTTCTAGGGAATGCGTTTCCAGATGTCTACGTATCGAAGCAATAGAGCTCTAACGCTTCTTTAAACGAGATATCGCATCACAATTCCATGTTTCATGACAAGATACAATATACATTGCGAAGTGTTATGTATGCCTCATCTACACTTCAAAAGAATGTAAATGTCACAATTCCTTGCTAGGAAATAGCTCTACCAGATATCTACGTATCGAAGCAATAGAGTTCTACTGCTTCTTAAAACGCGATATCGCATCTCATTTCTATGTTCCATGATAAGATATCATATTCATTGCGAAGTGTTATGTATAACTCGTCTATACTCTAAAACAATGTAAGTACCACACTTGTTTGC
This sequence comes from Xylocopa sonorina, assembly GCF_050948175.1. Taxonomy (NCBI): domain Eukaryota; kingdom Metazoa; phylum Arthropoda; class Insecta; order Hymenoptera; family Apidae; genus Xylocopa; species Xylocopa sonorina. The sequence goes on along the minus strand of NW_027490123.1, from coordinate 1,189,057 downwards.
TAGGAAGTAGCGTTTCCAGATGTCTATGAATCGAAGTAATATGGTTCTAATGCTTCTCAAAACGCGATATCGCACCTCAATACTATGATTCATGATAAGATATATGATATTCATTGGGAAGTGTTATGTATACCTCGTCTACACTTCAAAAGATTGTAAATGCGACACTTCCTTGCTAGGAAATAGCATTTCCAAATGTCTACGTATCGAATCTATAGATTTCTAATGCATCTTAAAACACGATATCGCATCTCATTTCTATCTTTCATGACAAGATATAATATCCATTGCGAAGTGTTGTGTATACCTCGTCAAGACTTCAAATGAATGAAAATGGGACATTGCCTTGCTAGGAAATTGCGTTTGCAGATGTCTACGTATCGAAGCAATAGCGTTTTAATGCTTCTTAAAACGCGATATTACATTTCATATGTATGTTTCATGATAAGACATAATATTCATTGCGAAGTGTTATGTATACCTCGTCTACACTTCAAGAGAATGTAAACGCCACACATCTCTGCTAGGAAATATCGTTTCCGGAAGTCTACGTATCGCAGCAATACAGTTCTAATACTTCTTAAGACGAGATATCTCTTCTCATTTCTATGTTTCATGACAAGACATAATATTCATTACGAAGTGTTATGTAAACCTCGTCTACACTTCAATTGAATGTAAATGCGTCCCTTCCTTGCTTGGAAATAGCGTTTCCAGATTGCTACGTATCGAAGCAATAGAGTTCTAGTGCTTTGTAAGACGCGATATCTCATCTCTTTTCTATGTTTCACGATAAGATATAATATTCATTGCGATGTGATATGTATATCTCGTCTAAACTTCAAATGAATGTAAATGCCACTCTTTCTTGTTAGGAAATAGCGTTTCCAGATGTCTACGTATCGAAGCAATAGACTTCTAATGCTTCTTAAAACGCCATATCGCATCTCATGTCTATGTTTCATGATAGGATATAATATTCATTGCAAAGTGCTATGTATTCTTCGTCTACACTTCATAAGTATGTAAACGCCACACTTCCTTGCTAGGAAATAGCGTTTCCAGATGTCTATGTATCGAAGCTATAGTGTTCTGGTGCTTCTTAAAACACGATATCGCATCTCATGTCTATGTTACATGATCAGATGTGATCTCAATGCAACGCGTTATGTATATCTCGTCTACACTTCAAATGAAAGTGGATGCATTACTTCCTTGCTACGGAACAGTGTTTCTAGATGTCTACGAATCGAGGCAAAGGAGTTCTAATGCTTCATAGAACGCGATATAGCATTTCACATCAAGAGTTCAAAGTATGTATGTAGATTTTAATGATCTATAAATCAGACTATTCTTATCTGCTTCTACACTGCAAAACAATGTGATGCTACACTTCCTCGCAAGAGAATAGCGTTTCTAGATGTCAATGTGTAAAAACAACAGGGTTCTGTTACCTGATTCCGTGCGATGTCGCATCTCATTTCGTTGTTCTGCGTTAAGATATAGTATTCAATGCAACGCGCTTTGTGTATCTGCATACAAAAAGAATATAAATCCCACACTTTCTTCCAACGGGATAGCGTTTCTAGGTATCTATGCGTAGAAGCAATAGAGTTCTCTTACTGCATTCAATTCGATTTCGCTACTCATTTCAATGCCGCATGATATGATGTAATATTCATTGTATCGCGTTATGTTTATCTGCTTCTGCACATCAATTGAATGTGAACTCTACACTTCCTTGCCGGCGATAGCGTTTCTAGATGTCCAGGTGCCGAAGCATTTAATTTCTCATGCTTCATGCTTCGCAATATCGCATTTCATATCAACAGTTCGAAGTATGTCTGTAGAATTTAATGCACTATATATATATCATTATGCTCATCTGCTTCTGCGCCCCAAAAGTGTGGTTTCCACATTTCCTGACAAAAGGATAGCGATTCTAATTGTAAATGTGTCGAAGCAATAGAGTTCTAATACATCATTTATCGCGATCTCGCATCACATTTCAATGTGTATTGTAAGATGTAATATTCAATGCAGCGCGTTACGTTTAACTCTTCAACACTTCTAGCGAATGTGAACCCTACACTCCCTTGCAGGGGGATAGCGTTTTTAGATATCTACTTGTCGAAGCAATAAAGTTCTATTACTTTATTCAGATCGATGTCGCATCTCGTTTCAATGCCGCATGTTGAGATGTAATATTCAATGAAACGCGTTACGTTTATCTGCTTCTACACGTCAACATTATAAAGATCCTACAATATCTTGCCAGGTGGTAGCGTTTCTAGATGTGCACGTATTGAAGCAATAGATTTCTAATGCTATATAAAACGCGATATCGCATTTGATATCAACAGTTCGAAGTATGTAAGTAGATAAAAATGCTCTACACATCTCGTTATGCTTGTCTGCATATACACGTCAAAAGACTGTGATTTCTACACTTCCTTGCAAGGGAATTGCGTTCTTAGATGTCTACTTTTCGAAGCAATAGAGTACTATTGCTTCATTCAACGCGATGTCGCAAGTCATTTCAATGATTCATGGTAAATTGCAATGTTCTATGCAATATGTTACATTTGTCTGCATCTAGACCTTAGAAGGATGTGAATCCTATACTAACTTGCAACAGAATATCGTTTCCAGATCTCTACGTGTCCAAGCAAGACATTTCTAATACTTCATGCAGCGCGATGTCGCATCTCATTTCAACGTTTCAAAGCAAAGAATCTGTAATCATATATCCATAACATTATGCTTAACTGTTAGATGTCTTCAATAGAATGTGAACTATATAATTCCATGCAACGGCATGGCGCTCCGTAGTGTCTGTCTGTTAAAGCAATCGAGCTCGAATTCTCCATGCAATCCGCTGGCGCATCTAATTTTATCGTTTCAAAGTAAGAATGCTGTAATCTCTTATGCATAGCTCTATGCTTATCTGCTTTAAAACTTCATAAGAATGTAAATTCTACAGCTCCATGCAACAGGATTGCCCTTCGTAGTGTCTACATGTCGAGACAATAGAGTATTAATGCATCATACAATGCCATGACTCATCTCATTTCAACGTTTCGAATTAAGTAAGCAGTAATCTTCTATGAAAAGCATTATAATTATCTGCTTCTACTCTACAAAAGAATGTGAATTCTATAGATCCAAGCAACAGGAGGGCAGGCCCTTCACCATCCTACTGCCTGCCCTGATGCGGGCAAAGGATTTCCAGGGTCACTCAAACCGCGACCAACATCTATCTTATACTCTAACCGATTCATCGTTATGCGTTTTCCATTAAGTTTGCCGTGATCAGCGATATTGATGCGCTCAATCTAAATTATTATTTTCTTTTTAAGTTTCTCGATTTTTTTAGTTTCTCTCACGATATCGTCTATTTCGTTGTACCTTACAGCATGGTATATAATCTGTTGTTTGATATTTCTAGGATTTCCTCTTAATAAATGCAATGCTTCCACATATTTTCTTTCTCTTTCTCTTTAGTTACATTGTTGTTATTTTATGCTTTTCACCCTCCACATTCCCTCTCTACACCATCTCGGAACAGACAATACGATTACTGCAGGATGACGCCCCGGTCTCGTTACACCGAGATCAAGTGTTCCCTCTTGCATCCGTTGATTTATATATGTTATATATTGGAGAATATTTCTTCCTATCCTTTGTATTTTTCGAATGAAATTACATTGACAGAAGTACGAGCTAGTTCTGCACGCCTATTTGAAACAACATTAAATCACCTTGTTAAACAATAATATATTAAATGTGACTTGGACTTTTAAATTTGAATTTATAATCATCTAACAGGTAAATATGTTTTTCTTACTATTCATATCATTATACATTCAGTGATTCATTGTGTGCTGTGATATGATATATTAACTGCTTGATTATATTTTGCAATGAACTTTGCGTACCAAACATTGTTTTCACTCCTGATGGGAGTGGATAGTTCTTCGTTTTATATTCTTATATCGCATTGATTATAAAAGTATATGATATCCTTTTTATGCAGTCATGTATAATTATGTACATACAAATTCGCGATTAAGTAGCTATGTGTTCAAATTCAATTCCGAATAATGCACTAAAAAGCATCCCAGATAACAAACGGCAAGATGGTAGCGACACCATGCCGGCACTATATTGCCACTTCCGAGGAGTGTCAACTGATTCGTAGTCATCTGTGACCGGATTCGTTAACTAAAATGCCAGAACGTGTTACCAGCACGTTCTAGACAAGCGAATCGCGCAGCACCAGCACCATGGTGACACGCGTACCATCGCACCATTCATGAATCTCCTCAGCAATGACGCAGGTTCACATTTGGCAATGGGGAACCTGTGCTTTCATACAAATTAGAACCGTTAGATGTCAGTAGATGTTCAGCATATGAGTATTGATAGACATTTTGATGGTCGTTTTCCTATATTTATAGTTATTGAGCGAGTCGTGTATATTTCTTTCAATCCATCATAGACTAAAAATATTATTTATAAAAAAAATATTACTTATAAAATAAAAATTCATGCTGTTGCGTGCCTAACTTCGCCTTGTGTAATTTTTGAAATAACATGTTCTCATCGTATTTAATGTAACCCTCAATTGCATGAATTTGTAACAATAAATTGAAGAAAATATATATAAAATAAGTGTATATATTTTTATGACAAAGTAATTATCGACTTTATGGAAAAAATCGCCCTATCGAGTTAGTTTATAGAAAATAATAAAATCGAGTTCTTATATCTTTGTTTTGTGCCGGTGTATCTATTTTGGAATCAAAATAAATAAATGTCCCAGTTTAGTCATTTTTCATATTTGCTTATAATTTTTATGGAAACAGCTTCCCCATTAGTAAATGTCAGCCTACGCTACGAAATATGAAAATCTTTTACTATTCTTCGACCCCTTTACATGTTAAATGCATGATTAGTTCTGCAAGACAAAAAGCCTGAATTAGTGAGATATCTAGGAACATAAGTAATTTGTAAGTAACACATCTTTTCTCTTTGAAATATTTGCCTTTGCATAGAATAGAACGTATAGATATAATTGCCTGTTTTGTACCCATTTCGGTCCAATTCTATTATAGCCTTTGAGCAGAAGTAATATTAATTATACTTGATTTTTGCAATAGTTCTTTGATTAACAGATTTTATTAACCTAGAATCATCATTTGACGGATGTATCAATCTACTTTGTAGCTCCATCAGTTTCTTTTTCTGCTCGCTACTTTCCATTTTCAGTTCCGTATACTTACCCTTTATCACCATCATATATGTTGCGTAAAATTACAATAACTTTTTGTCCTCAAATTTTGCGGATATTTCAATTAAATTTCCTTTGATTAAATAAACGGAAATTAAAAAACAGTGGCACGTACCATTTCTTGGAAACGTTGTATCGTAATTTGCATCTGACTGTTTTGAAAGGCACGCACTTTACTTAACGTTTGCAATTCGGTTAGCGAAGTAAAGAAATATTCTACTTTCGAAATTGTTGGCTCTTGTAATTCTAAGGCAAATATATTCATCTGTCGACATCGTGAACATTGTTTTTTGGCAAAATTCCAGAAAAACGAATATACTATAAGTAAAATAATAAACATCATAATATTAAATTTAACTCTGTTCATCGTTGCCTTGTTGGACACATCCATAACAATATACAGGGTGGGGCAGTAATAATTAGCACCTCAGATATCCACGAAACTATAAGTTTCATAGAAGTTTTTGCTAATATAAAATTGCATAGTACAAAGGGCCCATCCGTTGATGAAAATAGTTTTTTTGTAAGTGGAGTTATGTTGTACATATGAAGGTTACCTTCATTTTTTAAAATGAATTGGTATGTCCATTCTTCCGTAATACGATAGAGCATTTTAAAGCAAGTTTAACGATCTGTAACAAGAAGGCATTGAAGGTTACAAAAAATAAAGAAAGGCGATAATACTCACGGTTTTGATAGTAAATGAAACATACGTATTGTAAACAGTAGTGGAAGGCGTAATACTTACCGTTTACTTCACTGTGAATAAACACTTTTCGAAGGGCATTTCAATAGTTTGCAGCATAAGTTAAACATGATAAGATTAGTATTGAAATATCGGTTCGAATACGTTTGGTTAGGCTGTTCTTTGTGTCGTCCATTTTATAAGTACTGAGCTGCGGATTCCTGAGGACAGCTAACAAAATTGTTGAAATATGGGGGATTGTCATTGTGAACTTAAATCAAAAGTTAATTAAATTGCATTATATTGTAAACAAATCTTAATGTTTCATTTTAAATAGTAAGATTAAATACTCTTTACCAAACTATAAGAATGGATACATACCTCCCTGTTATTATTATTTCATAAAGAATTCTAATTGCAATTATATACTTCACTACGATAAAAAATATTTCTTAGGAAATTCTAAATATTAAATTAGAGAACGAAGCAAAACATTTTCAATAATTACGAATATGAAAAATACTTGAACATTCCAATAGAAAGATGTCTAAACAGGAGTTAGAAAAGTCAAACATTCAATTTCATCTATAAGAGGTAAAATGTTTTGAAAGCTTTAATTACAGTCTTTAATGCAAGCAAATGGGCAGTATTTCAATTTTTAAGAAAATTGATGAAAGTCAACCATTTTGAAGTGGTCAGAATCTTTGTCGTTTGAGCAATAAGTGAATAACAAATAACTGCATAAATTCCAGGCTTAAAAACTTATGGATTAAATCCTATGCAGACTCGTTTATGAGCGAGTTACTAAATAATAATCCACACTAAGTAATCATTTTAAAACTTAAACGATTACGTCTCGCGAACTTTCAAAGATATCAGAAGCGTGAAAAGTATGTGGTATATCAAAAACTCTTCTAAAAGAACGGACGAAGCCAATAGAAATCTTTGTTGAAGTAAGCAAGTTCTAAAGTTCTAAGCAACGCGATGGCCCTTATCTGCCTATGTTTCATAGCAAGTAAGTTCTGAATTTCTATGAAATCCGATGGAATTCCTCACTACTAACGTTTCAAAGTAAGTTCTCAAACTCTCAGTTCTACGTTTAAAACTATGTGTGTTCTATATATCTATGTAAAGTGATGGTTCCTATTAGTTGTGACGGAAACCTATATATAGTAAGTCAGGGAAGCTCGAAGGGGTTATTATCTAAATGCTTTAAGGTATAAAACGTACTTTTATACCTCACGTACAACTTTTCTTGGGCGCCAGCTGTTCAGAAAGTAGCAAAGGGATAGACTACACGACCCCGGGAATAGTGGGGCGGAACAACCCTTGAAATTTCGAAATGCTCCTCCTCTCAACTACGCCTAGCCAAGTACACACACTCAGGTCGCGAGATACTGAAGTCACGGCATGTTTATTTATGGTCTCGACGTGGGTTTAACTAACAAGGGATACGGGAAACTACGCAACACGCCGCGAATTACCGGGTATCATAACTCGCTTCACGATATAAGATACAATATACAATATGCGACAAAAGAAATGGGACGCTTTAGCGAATAGGCTCTCACGTTCTCTTCTTTAGGTTCCATGAATTCGCTGGTGGTCCTCGGGTCTCCTGGATCCTCCTCGGGGCTCCTTGGTGGAGTGGGCTGTAGGCTTCGGTATTGTTCGGGTCCATCGATCAGTGGATTTCGGCGATTTCCTCTTCTCGCCCCCTTTGGTGTCCCTGAGGGGATCCTCCTGATCATTTAAATTGCGTAGCGCCTCGCGCGCCGCGCTCCCATGGCCCACCCGCAGGGCCGCTGGACTTTTGACTTCTCTTTAGGGGGTTAAGGATGGTTGAGGACCTTCTCACATACCAGAGCATTATGAAGCACAGAAGCAGATAAGCATAATGCGATGCATAGAGCTTTACAACCTTCTAACATACTTTGAACTGTTTATATGAAATGCGATATTGCGGTGCATGAAGCATGAGAAATTAAATGCTTCGGCACCAGGACAACTAGAAACGCTATCCCCGGGCAAGAAAGTGTAGGGTTCACACTCAATTCATGTGCAGAAGCAGATAAACATAACGCAATGCTATGAACATTACATCATACCATGAAATATAGAAGTAAGATGCGCAGCCGCGTTTTACGAAGCATTAGAATTCTATTGCTTCTAAACCTTCAGATATAGAAACGATATTCCGTAGCAAGGAAGTGATGCATTTACACTAATTTGAAGTGTAGAGGAGATATACATAACGCGTTGCATTGAAATTACATCTTATCATGTGACATAGAACTGATATGCGATATCGCGTATTATAAAGAGTTAGAAATCTATTGCTTCGATGCGTAGACACCTAGAAACACTATTCCGTCGCAAGGAAGTGTGGCATTTGCAATCTATTCAAGTGTAGACGAGGTATACATGACACTTCGCAATGAATATTATATCTTATCATGAAATATAGAAATGAGATGCGATATCGCGTTTTGAGAAGAATTAGAAGTCTATTGCTACGATACGTTGACATCTGCAAACGCTATTTCCTAGCAAGGAAGTGTCGCACTTACATTCACTTGAAGTGTATGCGAGTTATACATAACACTTCTCATGAAGTGAATATTATATCTTATCATGAAACATAGATATGTGATGCGATATCGCGATATAAGATGCATTAGAACTCTATTGCTTCGATACGTAGACATCTGCAAACGCTATTTCCTATTAAGGTAGTGTCGCCTTGACATTCTTGTGAAGTGAATACGAGGTATACATGACACTTCGCAATGAATATTGTATCTTATCATGAAACATAGAAATGAGATGCGATATCGCGGTTTAAGAAGCATTGGAACTCTATTGCTTCGATACGTAGACATCTGGAAACGTAATTTCCTAGAAAGGAAGTGTCGCATTTACATTCATTTGAAGTGAATACGAGGTATACATGACACTTCGCAATGAATATTATATCTTATCATGAAACATAGAAATGAGACGCGATATCGCGGTTTAAGAAGCATTAGATCTCTCTTGCTACGATACGTAGTCATCTGCAAACGCTATTTCCTAGCAAGGAAGAATCGCATTTACATTCTTTTGAAGTGTATATGAGGTAATCAAGATACTTCGCAATGAATATTAAATCTTATCATGAAACATAGGAATGAGATGCGATATCGCGTTTTAGGAAGCATTCGAACTCTATTGCTACGATACGTAGACAGCTGCAAACGCTATTTCCTAGACAGGAAGTGTCGCATTTACATTCTTGTGAAGTGAATACGAGGTATACATGACACTTCGCAATGAATATTGTATCTTATCATGAAACATAGAAATGAGATGCGATATCGCGTTTTAAGAAGCACTAGAACTCTATTGCTACGATACGCAGATATCTGCAAACGCTATTTCCTAGAACGGAAGTGTCGCATTTACATTCACTTGAAGTGAATACGAGGTAATCATGACACTTCGCAATGAATATTATATCTTGTCATGAAACATAGTAATGAGATGCGATATCGCGTTTTAAGAAGCATTCGAACTCCACTGCTACGATACGTAGACATCTGCAAACGCTATTTCCTAGAAAGAGAGAGTCGCAATTGCATTCATTTCAAGCGTATGCAAGGTATACATGACTCTTCACAATGAATATTATATATTACCATGAAACATAGAAATGAGATGCGATATCGAGTTTTAAGAAGCATTCGAACTCTATTGCTACGATACGTAGACATCTGCAAGCGCTATTTCCTAGCAAGGAAGTGTCGCATTTACATTCATTTGAAGTGAATACGAGGTATACATGGCACTTCGCAATGAATATTATATCTTGTCATGAAACATAAGAATGAGATGCGATATCGCGTTTTAAGAAGCATTCGAACTCTACTGCTACGATACGTAGACATCTGCAAACGCTATTTCCTAGCAAGGAAGTGTCGCATTTACATTCATTTGAAGTGAATACGAGGTAATCATGACACTTCGCAATGAATATTATATCTTGTCATGAAACATAGAAATGTGATGCGATATCTTGTTTTCAGAAGCATTAGAACTCTCTTGCTACGATACGTAGTCATCTGCAAACGCTATTTCCTAGCAAGGAAGAATCGCATTTACATTCTTTCGAAGTGTATGCGAGGTAATCAAGATACTTCGCAATGAATATTACATCTTATCATGAGTCATAGAAATGAGATGCGATATCGCGTTTTAAGAAGTATTAGAACTCTATTTCTTCGATACGTACACATCTGGGAAAGCCATTTCCTAGCAAGGAAGTGTCGCATTTACAATCCTGTGAAGTGAATACGAGATATACACGACACATTGCAATGAATATTATATCTTATCATGGAACATAGAAATGAGATGCGACATCGCGTTTTAAGAAGCATTAGAATTCTCTTGCTACGATACGTAGCCATCTGCAAACGCTACTTCCTTGCAAGGAAGTATTGCATTTACATTGGTTTGAAGTGAATACGAGGTATACATGACACTTCGCAATGAATATTATATCTTGTCATGAAACATAGAAATAAGGTGCGATATCGCGTTTTAAGAAGCATTCGAACTCCACTGCTACGATACGTAGACATCTGCAAACGCTATTTCCTAGCAAGGGAGTGTCGCATTTACATTCATTTCAAGCGTATGCAAGGTATACATGACACTTCGCAATGAATATTATATCTTACCATGAAACATAGAAATGAGATGCGATATCGAGTTTTAAGAAGCATACGAACACTATTGCTACGATACGTAGACATCTGCAAACGCTATTTCCTAGCAAGGAAGTGTCGCATTTACATTCATTTGAAGTGAATACGAGGTATACATGGCACTTCGCAATGAATATTATATCTTGTCATGAAACATAGGAATGAGATGCGATATCGCGTTTTAAGAAGCATTCGAACTCTACTGCTACGATACGTAGACATCTGCAAACGCTATTTCCTAGCAAGGAAGTGTCGCATTTACATTCATTTGAAGTGAATACGAGGTAATCATGACACTTCGCAATGAATATTATATCTTGTCATGAAACATAGAAATAAGATGCGATATCGCGTTTTAAGAAGCATTCGAACCCTATTGCTACGATACGCAGAAATCTGCAAACGCTATTTCCTAGCAAGGAAGTGTCGCATTTACATTCATTTGAAGTGAATACGAGGTAATCATGATACTTCGCATTGAATATTACATCTTATCATGAAACATAGGAATGAGATGCGATATCGCGTTTTAAGAAGCATTGGAACTCTACTGCTACGATACGTAGACATCTGCAAACGCTATTTCCTAGCAAGGGAGAGTCGCATTTACATTCATTTCAAGCGTATGGAAGGTATACATGACACTTCGCAATGAATATTATATCTTACCATGAAACATAGAAATGAGATGCGATATCGAGTTTTAAGAAGCATTCGAACTCTATTGCTACGATACGCATATATCTGCAAACGCTATTTCCTAGCAAGGAAGTGTCGCATTTATATTCATTTGAAGTGAATACGAGGTAATCATGATACTTCGCATTGAATATTACATCTTATCATGAAACATAGGAATGAGATGCGATATCGCGTTTTAAGAAGCATTCAAACTCTACTGCTGCGATACGTAGACATCTGCAAACGCTATTTCCTAGCACGGAAGTGTCGCATTTACATTCATTTGAAGTGAATACGAGGTAATCATGACACTTCGCAATGAATATTATATCTTGTCATGAAACATAGAAATAAGATGCGATATCGCGTTTTAAGAAGCATTCGAACTCTATTGCTACGATACGTAGACAACTGCAAACGCTATTTCCTAGCAAGGAAGTGTCGCATTTACATTCATTTGAAGTGAATACGAGGTATACATGACACTTCGCAATGAATATTATATCTTGTCATGAAACATAGAAATAAGATGCGATATCGCGTTTTAAGAAGCATTCGAACTCTATTGCTACGATACGTAGACAACTGCAAACGCTATTTCCTAGAAAGGAAGTGTCTCATTTACATTCATTTCAAGCGTATGCAAGGTAAACATGACACTTCGCATTGAATATTACATCTTATCATGAAACATAGGAATGAGATGCGATATCGCCTTTTAAGAAGCATTCGAACTCTACTGCTACGATACGTAGACATCTGCAAACGCTATTTCCTAGCAAGGAAGTGTCGCATTTACATTCATTTGAAGTGAATACGAGGTAATCATGATACTTCGCATTGAATATTACATCTTATCATGAAACATAGGAATGAGATGCGATATCGTGTTTTAAGAAGCAATCGAACTCTACTGCTACGATACGTAGACAACTGCAAACGCTATTTCCTAGCAAGGAAGTGTCGCATTTACATTCATTTGAAGTGAATACGAGGTATACATGACACTTCGCAATGAATATTATATCTTGTCATGAAACATAGAAATAAGATGCGATATCGCGTTTTAAGAAGCATTCGAACTCTATTGCTACGATACGTAGACAACTGCAAACGCTATTTCCTAGAAAGGAAGTGTCTCATTTACATTCATTTCAAGCGTATGCAAGGTATACATGACACTTCGCATTGAATATTACATCTTATCATGAAACATAGGAATGAGATGCGATATCGCGTTTTAAGAAGCATTCGAACTCTACTGCTACGATACGTAGACATCTGCAAACCCTATTTCCTAGCAAGGAAGTGTCGCATTTACATTCATTTGAAGTGAATACGAGGTAATCATGATACTTCGCATTGAATATTACATCTTATCATGAAACATAGGAATGAGATGCGATATCGTGTTTTAAGAAGCAATCGAACTCTACTGCTACGATACGTAGACATCTGCAAACGCTATTTCCCAGCAAGGGAGAGTCGCATTTACATTCATTTCAAGCGTATGCAAGGTATACATGACACTTCACAGTGAATAATATATCTTACCATAAAACAGAAATGAGATGCGATATCGAGTTTTAAGAAGCATTCGAACTCTATTGCTACGACACGTAGACATCTGCAAACGCTATTTCCTAGCAAGGGAGAGTCGCATTTACATTCATTTCAAGCGTATCCAGGGTATACATGACACTTCGCAATGAATATTATATCTTACCATGAAACATAGAAATCAGATGCCATATCGAGTTTTAAGAAGCATTCGAAAACTATTGCTACGATACGTAGACATCTGCAAACGCTATTTCCTAGCAAGGAAGTGTCGCATTTGCATTCATTTGAAGTGAATACGAGGTATACATGACACTTCGCAATGAATACTATATCTTGTCATGAAACATAGAAATAAGATGCCATATCGCGTTTTAAGAAGCATTCGAACTCTATTGCTTCGATACGTAGACATCTGCAAACGCTATTTCCCAGCAAGGAAGTGTCGCATTTACATTCTTTTGAAGTGAATACGAGGTGTACATGACTATTCGCAATGAATTTTACATCCTATCATGAAACATAGAAATGAGATGCGATATCGCGATATGAGAAGCATTAGAACTCTAATGATACGAATCGTAGACATCTGCAAACGCTACTTCCCAGCAAGGAAGTGTCGCATTTACATTCCTTTGAAGTGAATACGAGGTATACATTACACTCCACAATGAATACTATACCTTATCACGAAACATAGAATTGAGATGCGATGTCGCGATTTAAGAAGCATATGAACTCTATTGCTACGATACGTAGACATCTGCAAACGCTATTTCCTAGCAAGGAAGTGTCGCATTTACATTCATTTGAAGTGAACACGAGGTACACATGACACTTCGCAATGAATATTATATCTTATCATGAAACATAGAAATGAGATGCGATATCGCGTTTTAAGAAGCATTCGAACTCTATTTCTTCGATAGGTAGACATCTGCAAACGTAACTTCCCAGCAAGGAAGTGTCAAATTTACATTCTCTTGAAAGGAATACGAGGTATACATGACACTTCGTAATGAATGTTATATCTTATCATGAAACATAGAAATGAGATGCGATATGACGATTTAAGAAGCATTAGAATTCTATTGCTGCGATACGTAGACATCTGCCAACGCTATTTCCTAGCAAGGAAGTGTCGCATTTACATTCATTTGAAGTGTATGCGAGGTATACAAGACACTTCGCATTGAATATTATATCTTTTCATGAAACATAGAAATGAGATGCGATATCGCATTTTGAGAAGCATTAGAACTCTAATGCTACGATACGTAGACATCTGCAAACGCTATTTCCTAGAAAGGGAGAGTCGCATTTATATTCATTTGAAGCGTATGCAAGGTATACATGACACTTCACAATGAATATTATATCTTACCATGAAACATAGAAATGAGATGCGATATCGAGTTTTAAGAAGCATTTGAACTCTATTGCTACGATACGTAGACATCTGCAAACGCTATTTCCTAGCAAGGAAGTGTCGCATTTACATTCATTTGAGGTGAATACGAAGTATACATGACACTTCGCAATGAATATTATATCTTGTCATGAAACATAGAAATAAGATGCGATAGCGCGTTTTAAGAAGCATTCGAACTCTATTGCTACGATAAGTAGACATCTGCAAACGCTATTTCCTTGCAAGGACGTGTCGCATTTACTTTCTTTTGAAGTGAATACGAGGTATACATGACACTTCGCAATGAATATTATATCTTATCATGAAACAAACAAATGAGATGCGATATCGCGACTTAAGGAGCATTAAAACTCTATTGCATGGATACGTGGACATCTGCAAACGCTATTTCCTAGCATGGAAGTGTCGCATTTTCATTCTTGTGAAGAGAATACGAGGTTTACATTACACTTCGCAATGAATATTACATCATCATGAAACATAGAAGTGAGGTGCGGTATTGCGTTTTAAGAAGCACTTGAACTCTATTGCTACGATAAGTAGAGATCTGCAAAAGCTATTTACTAGCAAGGAAGTGTCGCATTTACATTCTTTTGAATTGAATACGAGGTATACATGATACTTCGCAATGAATATTATATCTTATCATGAAACAAACAAATGAGATGCGATATCGCGATTTAAGGAGCATTAAAACTGTATTGCTTCGATACGTGGACATCTGCAAACGCTCTTTTCTAGCAAGGGAGTGTCGCATTTACATTCTTTTGAAGTGAACACGAGTTTATAATAACACTCCACAATGAATATTATATCTTATCATGAAACATAGAAATGTGATGCGATATCGCGATTTTGGAGGCATTAGAAATATATTGCTTCGATACGTAGACATCTACAAACGCTATTTCCTAGCAAGAAAGAGTCGCATTTACATTCATTTGAAGTGTATGCGAGGGATACATGACACTTCGCAATGAATATTATATCTTATCATAAATAATAGAAATGAGATGCGATATCTCGTTTTAAGAAGCATTAGAACTCTGTTTCTTCGATACGTAGACATCTGCAGACGCTATTTCCTAGCAAGGAAGTGTCGCATTTACATTCTTTTGAGGTGAGCACGACGTATACATAACACTCCACAATGAATATTATATCTTATCATGAAACATAGAAATGAGATGCGATATCGCGTTTTAAGAAGCATTACAACTCTATTGCTACGATACGTAGACATCTGCAAACGCTATTTCCTAGCAAGGAAGTGTTGCATTTACATTCTTTTGAAGTTAATACGAGGTATACTTGACACTTCGCAATGGATATTATATCTTATCATGAAACATAGAAATGAGATGCGATATGGCGATTGAAGAAGCATTAGAACTCTATTGCTTCGATACGTAGACATCTGCAAACGCTATTTCCTAGCAAGGAAGTGTCGCATTTACAGTCTTTTGATGTGAATGCGTGGTATACATGACACTTCGCAATGAATATTACATCTTAATATGAAACATGGAAATGTGATGCGATATCGCGTCTTATGAAGCATTAGAAATCTATTGCTTCGATCCGTAGACATCTGCGAACGCTATTTAATAGCAAGGAAGTATCGCATTTACATTCTTTTGAAGTGAATACGAGGTATACATGACAATCCACAGTGAATATTATTTCTTATCATGAAACATAGAAATGGGATGCGATATTGCGATTTAAGAAGCATTAGAACTCTATTGCAACGATATGTAGATATCAGCAGACGCTATTTCCTAGCAAGGAAGTGTCGCATTTACATTAATTTGAAGTGTATGCGAGGTGTACAAGAAATTTTATAATGTATATTACATCATATCATGAAACATAGAATTGAGATGCGATATCGCGTTTTGAGAAGCATTAGAACTCCCTTTCTACGATACGTAGACATCTGCAAACGCTATTTCCTAGCAAGGAAGTGTCGCATTTATATTCTTTTGAAGTGAATATGAGGTATACATAACACTTCGCAATGAATATTATATCTTGTCATGAAACATAGAAATAAGATGCGATATCGCGTTTTAAGAAGCATTCGAACTCTATTGCTACGATACGTAGACAACTGCAAACGCTATTTCCTAGAAAGGAAGTGTCGCATTTACATTCATTTCAAGCGTATGCAAGGTATACATGACACTTCACAATGAATATTATATCTTACCATGAAACATAGAAATGAGATGCGATATCGAGTTTTAAGGAGCATTCGAACTCTATTGCTACGATACGTAGACATCTGCAAACGCTATTTCCTAGAAAGGGAGAGTCGCATTTATATTCATTTGAAGCGTATGCAAGGTATACATGACACTTCACAATGAATATTATATCTTACCATGAAACATAGAAATGAGATGCGATATCGAGTTTTAAGAAGCATTCGAACTCTATTGCTACGATACGTAGACATCTGCAAACGCTATTTCCTAGAAAGGAAGTGTCGCATTTATATTCTTTTGAAGTGAATATGAGGTATACATAACACTTCGCAATGAATATTATATCTTGTCATGAAACATAGAAATAAGATGCGATATCGCGTTTTAAGAAGCATTCGAACTCTATTGCTACGATACGTAGACAACTGCAAACGCTATTTCCTAGAAAGGAAGTGTCGCATTTACATTCATTTCAAGCGTATGCAAGGTATACATGACACTTCACAATGAATATTATATCTTACCATGAAACATAGAAATGAGATGCGATATCGAGTTTTAAGGAGCATTCGAACTCTATTGCTACGATACGTAGACATCTGCAAACGCTATTTCCTAGAAAGGGAGAGTCGCATTTATATTCATTTGAAGCGTATGCAAGGTGTACATGACACTTCACAATGAATATTATATCTTACCATGAAACATAGAAATGAGATGCGATATCGAGTTTTAAGAAGCATTCGAACTCTATTGCTACGATACGTAGACATCTGCAAACGCTATTTCCTAGAAAGGAAGTGTCGCATTTACATTCATTTCAAGCGTATGCAAGGTATACATGACATTTCGCAATGAATATTATATCTTGTCATGAAACATAGAAATCAGATGCGATATCGAGTTTTAAGAAGCATTCGAACTCTATTGCTACGATACGTAGACATCTGCAAACGCTATTTCCTAGCAAGGAAGTGTCGCATTTACATTCATTTGAGGTGAATACGAGGTATGCATGACACTTCGCAATGAATATTATATCTTGTCATGAAACATAGAAATAAGATGCGATATCGCGTTTTAAGAAGCATTGGAACTCTAGTGCAACGATACGTAGATATCTGCAAGCGCTATTTCCTAGACAGGAAGTGTCGCATTTACATTCATTTGAAGTGAATACGAGGGATACATGACACTTTGCAATGAATGTTATATCTTATCATGAAACATAGAGACGATCATGCGATATCTCGTTTTAAGAAGCATTAGAACCCTATTGCATCGATACGTAGACATCTGCAAACGCTATTTCCTAACAAGGAAGTGTAGCATTTACATTCAGTTGAAGTGAATACGAGGTATACATGACACTTCGCAATGAGTATTGTATCTTATCATGAAACATAGGAATGAGATGCGATATCGCGTTTTAAGAAGCACTAGAACACTACTGCTACGATACGCAGATATCTGCAAACGCTATTTCCTAGGACGGAAGTGTCGCATTTACATTCATTTGATGCGTGGACGAGGAATACATAACCCTTCGCAATGAATACTATATCTTATCATGAAACACAGAAATGAGATGCGATATCGCGTTTTAAGAAGCATTAGAAATCTATTGC
Organism: Xylocopa sonorina; assembly: GCF_050948175.1. Lineage (NCBI taxonomy): Eukaryota > Metazoa > Arthropoda > Insecta > Hymenoptera > Apidae > Xylocopa > Xylocopa sonorina. The sequence goes on along the minus strand of NW_027490123.1, from coordinate 1,170,820 downwards.
TTCTATAGCGAGACATCTGGAAACGTAATTCCGTAGAAAGGAAGTGTCGCATTTACATTCATTTAAAGTGAATACGAGGTATACATGACACTTCGCTATTAATATTGTATCTTATCATGAAACATAGAAATGAGATGCGATATCGCGGTTTAAGAAGCATTGGAACTCTATTGCAACGAAACGTAGACATCTGCAAACGCTATTTCCTAGCAAGGAAGTATAGCATTTACATTCATTGGAAGTGAATACGAGGTAATCATGATACTTCGCAATGAATATTACATCTTATCATGAAACATAGGAATGAGATTCGATATCGCGTTTTAAGAAGCACTAGAACTCTACTGCTACGATACGCAGATATCTGCAAACGCTATTTCCTGGAACGGAAGTGTCGCATTTACATTCATTTGATGCGTGGAAGAGGAATACATAACCCTTCGCAATGAATACTATATCTCATCATGAAACACAGAAATGAGATGCGATATCGCGTTTTAAGAAGCATTAGAAATCTATTGCTTCTATAGCGAGACATCTGGAAACGCAATTCCGTAGAAAGGAAGTGTCGCATTTACATTCATTTGAAGTGAATACGAGGTATACATGACACTTCGCAATGAATATTATATCTTATCATGAAACATAGAGGCGATCATGCGATATCGAGTTTTATGAAGCATTAGAACTCTATTGCATCGATACGTAGACATCTGAAAACGCTATTTCCTAGCAAGGAAGTGTCGCATTTTCATTCTTGTGAAGTGAATACGAGGTATACATGACACTTAGCAATGAGTATTGTATCTTATCATGAAACATAGGAATGAGATGCGATATCGCGTTTTGAGAAGCACGAGACCTCTACTGCTACGATACGCAGATATCTGCAAACGGTACTTCCTAGAAAGGAAGTGTCGCATTTACATTCAACTGAAGTGAATACGAGGTATACATGACACTTCGCAATGAATATTGTATCTTATCAAGAAACATCGAAATGAGATGCGATATCGCGGTTTAAGAAGCATTGGAACTCTATTGCTTCGATACGTAGACATCTGGAAACGTAATTTCCTAGAAAGGATGTGTCGCATTTACATTCATTTGATGTTAATACGAGGTATACTTGACACTTCGCAATGAATATTATATCTTATCATGAAACATAGAAATGAGATGCGATATCTTGTTTTCAGAAGCATTAGAACTCTCTTGCTACTATACGTAGTCATCTGCAAGCGCTATTTCCTAGGAAGGAAGAATCGCATTTACATTCTTTTGAAGTGTATACGAGGTAATCAAGATAGTTCGCAATGAATATTACATCTTATCATGAAACATAGGAATGAGATGCGATATCGCGCTTTAAGAACCATCATAACTCTATTGCTACGATACGTAGACATCTGCAAACGCTATTTCCCATCAAGGAAGTGTAGCATTTACATTCATTTGAAGTGAATACGAGGTATACATGACACTTCGCAAAGAATATTATATCCTATCATGAAACATAGGGATCAGATGCGATATCCCGTTTTAAGAAGCATTAGAACTCTATTGCATCGATGCGTAGACATCTGGAACCGCTATATCCTAACAAGGAAGTGGCGCATTTACATTCCTTTGAAGTGAATACGAAGTATTCATAACACAACACAATGAATATTATATCTCATCATGAGACATAGAAATGGGATGCGATATCGCGATTTAAAAAACATTAGAACTCTATTGCTGCGATACGTAGACATGTGCAAACGCTACTTCCTAGCAAGGTAGTGTCGCACATACATTCATTTGAAGTGTAGACGAGGAATACATAACACTTCGTAATGAATATTATATCCTATCGTGAAACATAGAAATGAGATGCGATATCGCGTTTTAAGGAGCATTAGAATTCTATTGCTACGATACGTAGATATCTGGAAATGCTATTTCCTAGCAAGGCAGTGTCGCAGTTTCATTCTTTTGAAGTCAAAACGAGGTATACATAACACTCCACAATGAATATTATATCTTATCATGAACATAGAAATGAGACGCGATATCGCGAAGTAAAAAGCACTAGAAATCTGTTGCTTCGATACGGAGCCATCGGCAAACGCAATTTCCTAGCAAGGAAGTGTCGCATTTATATTCTTTTGAAGTGAATATGAGGTATACATAACACTTCGCAATGAATATTATATCTTATCATGAAACATAGTAATGAGATGCGATATCGCGTTTTAAGAAGCATTCGAACTCTACTGCTACGATACGTAGACATCTGCAAACGCTATTTCCCAGAAAGGGAGAGTCGCATTTACATTCATTTGAAGCGTATGCAAGGTATACATGACACTTCACAATGAATATTATATCTTACCATGAAACATAGAAATGAGATGCGATATCGAGTTTCAAGAAGCATTCGAACTCTATTGCTACGATACGTAGACATCTGCAAGCGCTATTTCCTAGCAAGGAAGTGTCGCATTCACATTCATTTGAAGTGAATACGAGGTATACATGACACTTTGCAATGAATATTATATCTTGCCATGGAACATAGGAATGAGATGCGATATCGCGTTTTAAGAAGCATTCGAACTCTACCTTTACGATACGTAGACATCTGCAAACGCTATTTCCTAGCAAGGAAGTGTCGCATTTACATTCATTTGAAGTGAATACGAGGTAGTCATGACACTTCGCAATGAATATTATATCTTGTCATGAAACAGAGAAATATGTTGCGATATCGCGTTTTAAGAATAATTCGAACTCTATTGCTACGATACGTAGATATCTGCAAACGCTATTTCCTAGCAAAGAAGTGTCGCATTTACATTCATTTGAAGGGAATACGAGGTAATCATGACACTTCGCAACGAATATTATATCTTGTCATGAAACATAGTAATGAGATGCGATATCGCGTTTTAAGAAGCATTCGAACTCTACTGCTACGATACGTAGACATCTGCAAACGCTATTTCCTAGCAAGGGGGAGTCGCATTTACATTCATTTCAAGCGTATGCAAGGTATACATGACACTTCGCAATGAATATTGTATCTTATCATGAAACATAGGAATGAGATGCGATATCGCGTTTTAAGAAGCATTCGAACTCTACTGCTACAATGCGTAGACATCTGCAAACGCTATTTCCTAGCAAGGGAGAGTCGCATTTACATTCATTTGAAGTGAATACAAGGTATACATGACACTTCGCAATGTATATTATATCTTATCATGAAATATAGAAATGAGATGCGATATCGCGCTTTAAGAACCATTAGAACTCTATTGCTACGATACGTAGTCACCTGCAAACGCTATTTCCTAGCAAGGAAGTATCGCATTTACATTCATTTGAAGTGAATACGAGGTATACATGACACTTCGCATTGAATATTGTATCTTATCATGAAACATTGGAATGAGATGCGATATCGCGTTTTAAGAAGCTTTAGAACACTATTGCTTCGATACGTAGACATCTGGAAACGTAATTTCCTAGAAAGGAAGTGTCGCATTTACATTCATTTGAAGTGAATACGAGGTATACATGACACTTCGCAATGAATATTATATCTTATCATGAAACATAAAAATGACTTGCGATATCCAGTTTTAAGAAGCATTAGAACTCTATTGCATCGATACTTATACATCTGCAAACGCTATTTCCTAGCAAGGAAGTGTAGCATTTACATTCTTTTGAAGTGTAGACGTGGTGTACATAACACTTCGCAATGAATATTACATCTTATCATGAAACACAGAAATGAGACGCGACATCGCGTTTTAAGAAGCACTAGAACTCTACTGCTACGATACGCAGACATCTGCAAACGCTATTTCCTAGAACGGAAGTGTCGCAATTACATTCAATTGAAGCGTGGACGAGGAATACAATACCTCTCGCAATGAATATTATATCTTATCATGAAACATAGAAATGGGATGCGATATCGCGTTCTAAGAAACAATAGAATTCCATTGCATCGATACGTAGACATCTGCAAACGCTATTTCCTAGCAAGGAAGTGTCGCATTTACATTCATTTGAAGTGAAAACGAGGTATACATGACACTTCGCAATGAATAATGTATCTTATCATGAAACATAGAAATGAGATGTTATATCTCGTTTTAAGAAGCATTAGAAATCTCTTGCTACGATACGTAGTCATCTGCAAACGCTATTTCCTAGCAAAGAAGTGTCGCATTTACATTCATTTGAAGTGAATACGAGGTAATCATGACACTTAGCAATGAGTATTATATCTTGTCATGAAACATAGAAATGAGATGCGATATCGCGTTTTAAGAAGCATTCGATCTCTATTGCTACGATACGCAGATATCTGCAAACACTATTTCCTAGCAAGGAAGTGTAGCATTTACATCCATTGGAAGTGTAGGAGCGGAATACGTGACACTTCGCAACGAATATTATATCTTGTCATGAAACATAGTAATGAGATGCGATATCGCGTTTTAAGAAGCATTCGAACTCTACTGCTACGATACGTAGACATCTGCAAACGCTATTTCCTAGCAAGGGGGAGTCGCATTTACATTCATTTCAAGCGTATGCAAGGTATACATGACACTTCGCAATGATTATTATATCTAATCATGAAACATAGAAATAAGATGCCATATCTCGTTCTAATAAGCATTGGAACTCTATTGTTTTGATACGTAGACATCTGGAAACGCCATTTCCTAGCAAGGAAGTGTCGCATTTCCATTCTCGTGAAGTGAGTAGGAGGTATACATGACACTTCGCATTGAATATTACATCTTATCATGAAACATTGGAATGAGATGCGATATCGCGTTTTAAGAAGCTTTAGAACACTATTGCTTCGATACGTAGACATCTGGAAACGTAATTCCCTAGAAAGGAAGTGTCGCATTTACATTCATTTGAAGTGAATACGAGGTATAAATGACACTTCGCAATGAATATTATATCTTATCATGAAACACAGAAATGAGACGCGATATCGCGTTTTAAGAAGCACTAGAACTCTATTGCATCGATACGTAGACATCTGCAAACGCTATTTCCTAGCAAGGAAGTGTCGCATATACATTCATTTGAAGTGAATACGAAGTATACATGACACTTCGCAATGAATATTATATCTAATCATGAAACATAGATATAAGTTGCCATATCTCGTTCTAATAAGCATTGGAACTCTATTGTTTTGATACGGAGACATCTGGAAAAGCCATTTCCTAGCAAGGAAGTGTCGCATTTCCATTCCTGTGAAGTGAATACGAGGAATACATAACACTTCGCAATGAATATTACATCTTATCATGAAACATAGAAATGAGATGAGATATAGCGTTTTAAGAAGCACAAGAATTCTATTGCTCCGATACGCAGACATCTGCAAACGCTATTTCCTAGAACGGAAGTGTCGCAATTACATTCATTTGAAGCGTGGACGAGGAATACATAACATTTCGCAATGAATATTATATCTTATCTTGTAACATAGAAATGAGATGCGATATCGCGTTTTAAGAAGCATTCGAACTCTATTGCTACGATAAGTAGACATCCGCAAACGCTATTTCCTAGAAGGGAAGTGTCGCATTTCCATTCTCGTGCAGTGAATACGAGGTATACATGACACTTCGCATTGAATATTACGTCCTATCGTGAAACATAGAAATGAGATGCGATATTGCGTTTTAAGTAGCATTAGAACTCTATTGCTTCGTACGTAGACATCTGGAGACGTAATTTCTAAGCAAGGAAGTGTCGCATTTACATTCATTTGAAGCGTGGACGAGGAATACATAACCTTTCGCAATGAATATTATATCTTATCCTGAAACACAGAAATGAGATGCGATATCGCGTTTTAGAAGCATTGGAACTCTATTGCAACGATACGTAGACATCTGCAAACACTATTTGCTAGCAAGAAAGTGTAGCCTTTACATCCATTGGAAGTGCAGACGCGGAATACATTACACTTCGCAATGAATATTATATCTTATCATGAAACATAGAAATGACATGCGAAATCGCGTTTTAAGAAACAATAGAACTCTGTTTCATCGATACGTAGACAACTGCAAACGCTATTTCCTAGAAAGGAAGTGTCGCATTCACATTCATTTGAAGTGAATACGAGGTAATCATGACACTTCGCAATGAGTATTATATCTTGTCATGAAACATAGAAATAAGATGCGATATCGCGTTTTAAGAAGCATTCGAAATCTATTGCTACGATACGTAGACAACTGCAAACGCTATTTCCTAACAAGGAAGTGTCGCATTTACATTCATTTGAAGTGAATACGAGGTAATCATGACACTTCGCAATGAATATTATATCTTACCATGAAACATAGAAATGAGATGCGATATCGCGTTTTAAGAAGCATTCGAACTCTATTGCTACGATACGCAGATATCTGCAAACGCTATTTCCTAGCAAGGAAGTGTCGCATTTACATTCATTTGAAGTGAATACGAGGTAATCATGATACTTCGCATTGAATATTACATCTTATCATGAAACATAGGAATGAGATGCGATATCGCGTTTTAAGAAGCATTCGAACTCTACTGCTACGATACGTAGACATCTGCAAACGCTATTTCCTAGCAAGGAAGTGTGGCATTTACATCCATTGGAAGTGTAGACGCGGAATACATTACACTTCGCAATGAATATTATATCTTATCATGAAACATAGAAATGAGATGCGATATCGCGTTTTAAGAAACAATGGAATTCTATTGCATCGATACGTAGACATCTGCAAACGCTATTTCCTAGCAAGGAAGTGTCGCATTTACATTCATTTGAAGTGAATACGAGGTAATCATGACACTTAGCAATGAGTATTATATCTTGTCATGAAACATAGAAATGAGATGCGATATCGCGTTTTAAGAAGCATTCGATCTCTATTGCTACGATACGCAGATATCTGCAAACACTATTTCCTAGCAAGGAAGTGTAGCATTTACATCCATTGGAAGTGTAGGAGCGGAATACATTACACTTCGCAATGTATATTATATCTTATCATGAAACATAGAAATGAGATGCGAAATCGCGTTTTAAGAAACAATAGAACTCTGTTGCATCGATACGTAGACAACTGCAAACGCTATTTCCTAGCGAGGAAGTGTCGCATTTACATTCTTGTGAAGTGAATACGAGGAATACATAACACTTCGCAATGAATATTACATCTTATCATGAAACATAGAAATGAGATGAGATATCGCGTTTTAAGAAGCATTCGAACACTATTGCTACGATACCTAGTCATCTGCAAACGCTATTTCCTAGCAAGGAAGTGTCGCATGTACATTCATTTGTAGTGAATACGAGGAATACATGACACTTCGCAATGAATATTATATCTTATCATGAAACGTAGAAATGAGATGCGATATCGCGTTTTCGAAACAATAGAACTCTATTGCATCGATACGTAGACATCTGCAAACGCTATTTCCTAGCAAGGAAGTATCGCATTTACATTCTTTTGAAGTGAATACGAGGTAATCATGATAATTCGCAATGAATATTATATCTTATCATGAAACATAGGAATGAGATGCGATATCGCGTTTTAAGAAGCATTCAAAATCCATTGCTACGATACGTGTACAACTGCAAACGTTATTTCCTAGAAAGGAAGTGTCGCATTTACATTCATTTGAAGTGAATACGAGATATACATGACACTTCACAATGAATATTATATCTTATCATGGAACATAGGAATGAGGTACTATATCGCGTTTTAAGAAGCATTCGAACTCTATTGCATCGGTACGTAGACATCTGCAAACGTTATTTCCTAGCAAGGAGGTGTCGCATTTACAATCTTGTGAAGTGAATACGAGGTATACATAACACTTCGCAATGAATATTACATCTTATCATGAAACATAGAAATGTGATGCGATATCGCGTTTTAAGAAACAATGGAACTCTATTGCATCAATACGTAGACATCTGCAAACTTTATTTCCTAGCAAGGAGGTGTCGCATTTACATTCTTGTGAAGTGAATACGAGGTATACATAACACTTCGCAATGAATATTACATCTTATCATGAAACATAGAAATGAGATGCGATATCGCGTTTTACGAAACAATAGAACTCTATTGCATCGATACGTAGACATCTGCAAACGCTATTTCCTAGCAAGGAAGTGTCGCATTTACATGCATTTGAAGTGAATACGAGGTATACATGACACTTCGCAATGAATATTATATCTAATCATGAAACATAGAAATAAGATGCCATATACGTTCTAATAAGCATTGGAACTCTATTGTTTTGATACGTAGACATCTGGAAAAGCCATTTCCTAGCAAGGAAGTGTCGCATTTCCATTCTTGTGAAGTTAATACGAGGAATACATAACACTTCGCAATGAATATTACATCTTATCATGAAACATAGAAATGAAATGAGATATCGCGTTTTAAGAAGCACAAGAATTCTATTGCTCCGGTACGCAGACATCTGCAAACGCTATTTCCTAGAACGGAAGTGTCGCAATTACATTCATTTGAAGCGTGGACGAGGAATACATAACATTTCGCAATGAATATTATATGTTATCTTGTAACATAGAAATGAGATGCGATATCGCGTTTTAAGAAGCATTCGAACTCTATTGCTACGATAAGTAGACATCCGCAAACGCTATTTCCTAGAAAGGAAGTGTCGCATTTACATTCTTTTGAAGTGAGGACGGGGTAATCATGATACTTCGCAATGAATATTATATCTTATCATGAAACATAGAAATGAGATGCGATATCGCGTTTTACGATGCATTAGAAGTCTATTGCTTCGATACGTTGACATCTGGAAACGTAATTTCCTAGAGAGGAAGTGTCGCGATTACATTCATTTGAAGTGAACACGAGGAATACATGACACTTCGCAATGAATATTATATCTTATCATGAAACGTAGAAATGAGATGCGATTTGTCGTTTTGAGAAGCTTTCGAACTCTAATGCTACGATACGTAGACATCTGGAAACGCAATTTCCTGGAAAGGAAGTGTCGCATTTACATTCATTTGAAGTGAATACGAGGTATACATGACACTTCGCATTGAATATTTAATCTTATCGTGAAACATAGGAATGATGCGATATCGCGTTTTAAGAAGCATTCGAACTCTCTTGCTACGATACGTAGACATCTGGAAACGTAATTTCCTAGAAAGGAAGTGTCGCATTTACATTCATTTGAAGTGAATACGAGGTATACATGACACTTCGCAATGAATATTATATCTTAACATGAAACATAGAAATAAGATGCGATATCGCGTTTTAAGAAGCATTCGAACTCTATTGCTACGATACGTAGTCACCTGCAAACGCTGTTTCCTAGCAAGGAAGTGTAGCATTTACATTCATTGGATGTGTAGACGAGGAATACATTACACTTCGCAATGAATATTATATCTTATAATGAAACATAGAAATAAGATGCGATATCGCGTTTTAAGAAGCATTCGAACTCTATTGCTACGATACGCATATTTCTGCAAACGCTATTTCCTAGCAAGGAAGTGTCGCATTTACATTCATTTGAAGTGAATACGAGGTAATCATGACACTTCGCAATGAATATTATATCTTGTCATGAAACATAGTAATGAGGTGCGATATCGCGTTTTAAGAAGCATTCGAACTCTACTGCTACGATACGTAGACATCTGCAAACGCTATTTCCTAGCAAGGAAGTGTCGCATTTACATTCATTTGAAGTGAATACGAGGTAATCATGACACTTCGCAATGAGTATTATATCTTGTCATGAAACATAGAAATAAGATGCGATATCGCGTTTTAAGAAGCATTCGAAATCTATTGCTACGATACGTAGACAACTGCAAACGCTATTTCCTAACAAGGAAGTGTCGCATTTACATTCATTTGAAGTGAATACGAGGTAATCATGACACTTCGCAATGAATATTATATCTTACCATGAAACGTAGGAATGAGATGCGATATCGCGTTTTAAGAAGCATTCTAACTCTACTGCTACGATACGTAGACATCTGCAAACGCTATTTCCTAGCAAGGAAGTGTCGCATTTACATTCTTTTGATGTGAGTACGAGATAATCATGATACTTCGCATTGAATATTACATCTTATCATGAAACATAGGAATGAGATGCGATATCGCGTTTTAAGAAGCATTCGAACTCTACTGCTACGACACGTAGACATCTGCAAACGCTATTTCCTAGCAAGGGAGAGTCGCATTTACATTCATTTCAAGCGTATGCAAGGTATACATGACACTTCGCAATGAATATTATATCTTACCATGAAACATAGAAATGAGATGCGATATCGAGTTTTAAGAAGCATTCGAACACTATTGCTACGATACGTAGACATCTGCAAACGCTATTTCCTAGCAAGGAAGTGTCGCATTTACATTCATTTGAAGTGAATACGAGGTAATCATGACACTTCACAATGAATATTATATCTTGTCATGAAACATAGAAATAAGATGCGATATCGCGTTTTAAAAAGCATTCGAACTCTATTGCTACGATACGCAGATATCTGCAAACGCTATTTCCTAGCAAGGAAGTGTCGCATTTACATTCATTTGAAGTGAATACGAGGTAATCATGATACTTCGCATTGAATATTACATCTTATCATGAAACATAGGAATGAGATGCGATATCGCGTTTTAAGAAGCATTCGAACTCTACTGCTACGATACGTAGACATCTGCAAACGCTATTTCCTAGCAAGGAAGTGTCGCATTTACATTCTTTTGATGTGAGTACGAGATAATCATGATACTTCGCATTGAATATTACATCCTATCATGAAACATAGGAATGAGATGCGGTATCGCGTTTTAAGAAGCATTCGAACTCTATTGCTACGATACGTAGATAACTGCAAACACTATTTCCTAGAAAGGAAGTGTCGCATTTACATTTATTTGAAGTGAATACGAGGTAATCATGACACTTCGCAATGAATATTATATCTTGTCCTGTAACATAGTAATGAGGTGCGATATCGCGTTTTAAGAAGCATTCGAACTCTATTGCAACGATACGTAGTAATCTGCCAACGCTATTTCCTAGCAAGGAAGTGTGGCATTTACATCCATTGGAAGTGTAGACGCGGAATACATTACACTTCGCAATGAATATTATATCTTATCATGAAACATAGAAATGAGATGCGATATCGCGTTTTAAGAAACAATGGAATTCTATTGCATCGATACGTAGACATCTGCAAACGCTATTTCCTAGCAAGGAAGTGTCGCATTTACATTCATTTGAAGTGAATACGAGGTAATCATGACACTTCGCAATGAGTATTATATCTTGTCATGAAACATAGAAATAAGATGCGATATCGCGTTTTAAGAAGCATTCGAAATCTATTGCTACGATACGTAGACAACTGCAAACGCTATTTCCTAACAAGGAAGTGTCGCATTTACATTCATTTGAAGTGAATACGAGGTAATCATGACACTTCGCAATGAATATTATATCTTACCATGAAACATAGAAATGAGATGCGATATCGCGTTTTAAGAAGCATTCGTACTCTATTGCTACGATACGCAGATATCTGCAAACGCTATTTCCTAGCAAGGAAGTGTCGCATTTACATTCATTTGAAGTGAATACGAGGTATTCATGATACTTCGCATTGAATATTACATCTTATCATGAAACATAGGAATGAGATGCGATATCGCGTTTTAAGAAGCATTCGAACTCTACTGCTACGATACGTAGACATCTGCAAACGCTATTTCCTAGCAAGGAAGTGTGGCATTTACATCCATTGGAAGTGTAGACGCGGAATACATTACACTTCGCAATGAATATTATATCTTATCATGAAACATAGAAAAGAGATGCGATATCGCGTTTTAAGAAACAATGGAATTCTGTTGCATCGATACGTAGACATCTGCAAACGCTATTTCCTAGCAAGGAAGTGTCGCATTTACATTCATTTGAAGTGAATACGAGGTAATCATGACACTTCGTAATGAGTATTATATCTTTTCATGAAACATAGAAATAAGATGCGATATCGCGTTTTAAGAAGCATTCGAAATCTATTGCTACGATACGTAGACAACTGCAAACGCTATTTCCTAACAAGGAAGTGTCGCATTTAAATTCATTTGAAGTGAATACGAGGTAATCATGACACTTCGCAATGAATATTATATCTTACCATGAAACATAGAAATGAGATGCGATATCGCGTTTTAAGAAGCATTCGATCTCTATTGCTACGATACGCAGATATCTGCAAACGCTATTTCCTAGCAAGGAAGTGTCGCATTTACATTCATTTGAAGTGAATACGAGGTAATCATGACACTTCGCAATGAATATTACATCTTATCATGAAACATAGGAATGAGATGCGATATCGCGTTTTAAGAAGCATTCGAACTCTACTGCTACGATACGTAGATATCTGCAAACGCTATTTCCTAGCAAGGTGGAGTCGCATTTACATTCATTTGAAGTGAATACGAGGTACACATGACACTTCGCAATGAATATTATATCTTGTCATGAAACATAGTAATGAGATGCGATATCGCGTTTTAAGAAGCATTCGAACACTACTGCTACGATACGTAGACATCTGCAAACGCTATTTCCTAGCAAGGGAGAGTCGCATTTACATTCATTTCAAGCGTATGCAAGGTATACATGACACTTCACAATGAATATTATATCTTACCATGAAACATAGAAATGAGATACGATATCGAGTTTTAAGAAGCATTCGAACACTATTGCTACGATACGTAGACATCTGCAAACGCTATTTCCTATCAAGGGAGAGTCGCATTTACATTCATTTGAAGTGAGTACGAGGTATACATGACACTTCGCAATGAATATTATATCTTGTCATGAAACATAGAAATAAGATGCGATATCGCGTTTTAAGAAGCATTCGAACTCTATTGCTACGATACGTAGAAAACTGCAAACGCTATTTCCTAGCAAGGGGGAGTCGCATTTACATTCATTTCAAGCGTATGCAAGGTATACATGACACTTCGCAATGAATATTATATCTTACCATGAAACATAGAAATGAGATGCGATATCGAGTTTTAAGAAGCATTCGAACTCTATTGCTACGATACGTAGACATCTGCAAACGCTATTTCCTAGCAAGGAAGTGTCGCATTTACATTCATTTGAAGTGAATACGAGGTATACATGACACTTCGCAATGAATATTATATCTTGTCATGAAACATAGAAATAAAATGCGATATCGCGTTTTGAGAAGCATTCGAACTCTATTGCTACGATACGTAGATATCTGCAAACGCTATTTCCTAGCAAGGAAGTGTGGCGTCTACATTCTGTTGATGTGTAGACGAGGTATACGTAACACTTCGCAAGGAATATTATATATTATCATGAAACATAGAACTGAGTTGCGATATCGCGTTTTATGAAGCATTAGAACTGTATTGCTTCGATACGTAGACATCTTGAAACGCTATTCCCTAGAAAGGAAGTGTCGTATTTACAATCTTTTGAAGTGAATACGATGTATACATAACACTCCACAATGAATATTATATCTTATCATGAATCAAAGAAATGAGACGCTATGTGGCGATTTAAGAAGCAGTAGAACTCTCTCGCTTCGATACGTAGACATCTGCAAACGCTACTTCCTAGCAAGGAGGCGTCGCATTTACATTCTTTTGCAGTGAATACGAGGTATAACACTGCACGATGAACATTATATCTTATCATGAAACATAGAAATGAGATGCGACATCGCGATTTAAGGTGCATTAGAACCCTATTGCTTCGATACGAAGACATCTGGAAACGTATTTCCTAGCAAGGAAGTGTCGCATTTACATTCTTTTGAAGTGAATACGAGGTATACATGACACTTCGCAATGAATATTATATATTGTCATGAAAAATAGAAATGAGATGCGGTATCCCGTTTAAAGAGGCATTAGAACTCCATTGCTTCGATACGTAGACATCTGGAAGCGCTATTTCCTAGAAAGGAAGTGTCGCATTTACATTCATTTGAAGTGTAGAGGAGGAATACATAACACTTCGCAGTGAATATTATATCTTATCTTGAGAGACATAGAAATGAGATGCGATATCGCGTTTTGAGAAGCATTAGAACTCAAATGCTACGATCCGTAGACGTCTGGAAACGCTATTTCCTAGCATGGAAGTATCACATTTACATTCTTTTGAGGTGAATACGAGGTATACATAACACTCCACAATGAATATTATATCTTATCATGAAACATAGAAATGAGATGCGAAATCCCGTTTTGGGAAGCTTTAGAACTCTATTGCTAGGATGCGTAGACATACGCAAACGCTATTTCCAAGCAAGGAAGTGTCGCATTTTCATTATTTTGAAGTGCATACGAGGTATACATAACACAGCATAATGAATATTATATCTTATCATGAAAAATAGAAATGAGATGCGATATCTCGTTTTGGGAAGCTTTAGAACTCTACTGCTAGGATGCGTAAACATCTGCAAACGCTATTTCCTAGCAAGGAAGTGTCGCATTTACATTCATTTGAGTTGAATACGAGGTATACATAACACTGCACAGTGAAAATTATATCTTATCATAAAACATAGAAATGAGATGCGATATGGCGATTTAAGAAGTATTAGAACTCTATTGCTTCGATACGTAGGCGTCTGCAAACGCCACTTCCTTGCAAGGAAGTGTCGCATTTACATTCTTTTGAAGTGAATACGAGGTATACATAACACTCCACAATGAATATTATACCTTATCATGAAACATAGAAATGAGGTGCTATATCGCGTTCTAAAAAGCATTAGAACTCTGTTGCTACGACACGTAGACATCTGCAAAAGCTATTTAATAGCAAGGAAGAGTCCCACTTACATTCTTTTGAAGTGAATACGAGGTATACATAACACTCCACAATGAATATTATATCATGTCATCAAATATAAGAATGAGATGCGATATCACGATATAAGAAGCATTAGAAAATTATTGCCTCGATACGGAGACATCTGCAAACGCTATTTCCTAGCAAGGAAGTGTCGCATTTACATTCGTTTGAAGTGAACACGAGTTATACATAGCACTCCACAATGAATATTATATCTTATCATGAAACATAGAAATGAAATGCGATATCGCGTTTTGAGAAGCATTAGAAATCTAATGATACGATACGTAGACATCTGCAAACGCTATTTCCTAGCAAGGAAGTGTCGCATCTACATTCATTCGAATTGTAGACGAGATATACATAACACTACACAATGAATATTATATCTTATCATGAAACGTTGAAGTGAGGTGCGATATCGCAATTTAAAAAGCATTAGAAATCTATTGCTTCGATACGTAGACATCTGCAAACACTGCTTCCTAACAAGGAAATGTCGCGTTTACATTCTTTTGAAGTGAATACGAAGTATACATAACACTCCGCAATGAATATTATATCTAATCGTGAAGCATATAAATGAAGAGCGGTTTCGCGTTTTAGGAAGAATTAGAACTCTATTGCTACGATACGTAGACATCTGCAAACGCTACTTCCTAGCAAGAAAATGTCGCATTTACATTCGTTTGAAGTGAACACGAGGTATACATAACACTCCATAATGAATATTATATCTTATCGTGAATCATAGTAATGATATGCGATATCCCGTTTTAAGACGCATTAGAAAACTGTTGCTTCGATACGTAGACATCAGCAAACGCTATTTCCCAGCAAGGAAGAGTGGCATTTACATTCTATTGATGTGAATACGAGGTATACATGACATTTCGCAATGAATATTACATCTTATCAAGAAACATAGAAATGAGATGCGATATCGCGATTTAAGAAGCATTAGAACTCTACTGCTTCGATACGTAGACGTCTGTAAACGCTACTTCCTGGCTAGGAAGTGTCGCATTTACATTCTTTTGAAGTGAATACGAAGTATACATGACACTTCGCAATGAATATTATATCATATCATAAAACATTAAAATGAGATGCAATATCTCGTTTTATGAAGCATTAGAACTCTGTTGCTTCGATGCGTAGACATCTGCAAACGCTACTTCCTAGCAAGGATGTGTTGCATTTACATTCTTGTGAAGCGAATACGAGATATACATAACACTGCACAATGAATACTATATCTTATCATGGAACATAGAAATGAGATGCGATGTCGCGATTTAGGATGCTTTAGAACTTTAAAGCTTCGATACGTAGCCATCTGCAAACGCTACTGCCTAGCAAGGAAGTGCCGCATTTACATACTTTTGAATTGAATACGAGGTATACATAACACTCCACAATGAATATTACATCTAATCGTGAAGCATATAAATGAAGAGCGGTTTCGCGTTTTAGGAAGAATTAGAACTCTATTGCTACGATACGTAGACATCTGCAAACGCTACTTCCTAGCAAGGAAATGTCGCATTTACATTCGTTTGAAGTGAACACGAGGTATACATAACACTCCATAATGAATATTATATCTTACCATGAAACATAGAAATGAGCTGCGATATCGCGTTTTGAGAAGCATTAGAAATCTAATGCTTCGAGACGTAGACATCTGCGAACGCTATTTCCTAGCAAGGAAGTGTCGCATTTACATTCTTTTGATGTGAATACGAGGTATACGTGAAACCTCGTAATGAATGTTATATCTTATCATGAAGCATAAAAATGAGATGCGATATCTCGTTCTAAGAAGCATTAGAACTCTATTGCATAGGTACGTAGACATCTGGAAAAGCTATTTCCAAGCAAGGATGTGTCGCATTTACATTCTTTTAAAGTAAATACGAGGTATACATGACACGTCGCAATGAATATTATATCTTATCATGAAACATAGAAATGAGATGCCGTATCCCGTTTTAAGAAGCATTAGAATTCTATTGCTTCGATACGTAGACATCTGCTAACGCTATTTGCTAGCAAGGTAGTGTCGCATTACATTCTCTTGAAGTGAATACGAGGTATACATGACACTTCGCAATGAGTATTATACCTTATCATCAAACATAGAAATGAGATGCGATATCGCGTTTTGAGAAGCATTAGAACTCTATTGCTACGATACGTAGACAACTGCAAACGCTATTCAATAGCGTGGAAGTGTCGCATTTACGTTCTTTTGATGCGAATACGAGGTGTACATGACACTTCGCAATGAATATTATATCTTATCATGAAACATAGAAATGTGATGCGCCATCTCGTTTTAGGAAGCGTTAGAACTCTATTGTTTCGACACATAGACATCTGGAAACTCTATTTCCAGGCAAGGAAGTGTCGCATTTACATTGATTTGAAGTGTATGCAAGGTATAAGTGACACTTCGCAATGAATATTATATCCTAACATGAAACATAGGAATGAGATGCGATATCGCGTTTTAAGAAGCATTAGAAATCTATTTCTACGGCACGTAGGCATCTGCAAACGCTATTTCCTAGCAAGGAAGTATCGCATTTACATTCTCTTGAAGTGAATACGAGGTATACATAACACTCCGCAATGAATATTATAACCTATCATGAAACATAGAAATGAGATGCTATATCGGGATTTAAGAAGCATATAACTCTACTTCTTCGATACGTAGACATCTGGAAACGCTATTTCCTAGCAAGGAGGTGTCGCATTTACATTCATTTGAAGTGTATGCGAGGTATACATAACACTTCGCAATGAATATTATAACTTATCATGAAACATAGAAATGAGATGCGATATCCCGTTTTGAGAAGCATTAGAACTCTATTGCTTCGATACGTAGACATCTGCAAAGGCTATTTCCTAGCAAGGAAGTGTCTCATTTACATTCATTTGAAGTGAATACGAGGTATACATGACACTTTGCAATGAATACTATATCTTGTCATGAAACATAGAAATAGGATGCGATATCGCGTTTTAAGAAGCATTCGAACACTACTGCTACGATACGTAGACATCTGCAAACGCTATTTCCTAGCAAGGGAGAGTCGCATTTACATTCATTTCAAGCGTATGCAAGGTATACATGACACTGCACAATGAATATTATATCTTGTCATGAAACATAGGAATGAGATGCGATATCGGGTTTTGAGAAGCATTCGAACTCTAATGCAGCGATACGTAGACATCTGCAAACGCTATTTCCTAGCAAGGGAGAGTCGCATTTACATTCATTTGAGGTGAATACGAGGTAATCATGACACTTCGCAATGAATATTATATCTTGTCATGAAACATAGAAATGAGATGCGATATCGCGTTTTAAGAAGCACTCGAACTCTACTGCTACGATACGCAGACATCTGCAAACGCTATTTCCTAGCAAGGAAGTGTCGCATTTACATTCATTTGAAGTGAATACGAGGTAATCATGACACTTCGCAATGAATATTATATCTTACCATGAAACATAGAAATGAGATGCGATATCGAGTTTTGAGAAGCATTCGAACTCTATTGCTACGATACGTAGACATCTGCAAACGCTATTTCCTAGCAAGGAAGTGTCGCATTTACATTCATATGAAGTGAATACGAGGTAATCATGACACTTCGCAATGAATATTATATCTTACCATGAAACATAGAAATGAGATGCGATATCGAGTTTTGAGAAGCATTCGAACTCTACTGCTACGACACGTAGACATCTGCAAACGCTATTTCCTAGCAAGGGAGATTCGCATTTACATTCATTTCAAGCGTATGCAAGGTATACACGACACTTCACAATGAATATTATATCTTACCATGAAACACAGAAATGAGATGCGATATTGAGTTTTGAGAAGCATTCGAACTCTATTGCTACGATACGTAGACATCTGCAAACGCTATTTCCTAGCAAGGAAGTGTCGCATTTACATTCTTTTGATGTGAGTACGAGGTAATCATGATACTTCGCATTGAATATAATATCTTATCATGAAACACAGAAATGAGATGCGATATCGCGTTTTAAGAAGCATTCGAACTCTACTGCTACGACACGTAGACATCTGCAAACGCTATTTCCTAGCAAGGGAGATTTGCATTTACATTCATTTCAAGCGTATGCAAGGTATACATGACACTTCACAATGAATATTATATCTTACCATGAAACATAGAAATGAGATGCGATATCGAGTTTTAAGAAGCATTCGAACACTATTGCTACGATACGTAGATATCTGCAAACGCTATTTCCTATCAAGGGAGAGTCGCATTTACATTCATTTCAAGCGTATGCAAGGTATACATGACACTTCACAATGAATATTATATCTTGTCATGAAACATAGAAATGAGATGCGATATCGGGTTTTGAGAAGCATTCGAACTCTAATGCTGCGATACGTAGACATCTGCAAACGCTTTTTCCTAGCAAGGGAGAGTCGCATTTACATTCATTTGAAGTGAATACGAGGTAATCATGACACTTCGCAATGAATATTATATCTTGTCATGAAACATAGAAATGGGATGCGATATCGCGTTTTAAGAAGCATTCGAACTCTACTGCTACGATACGCAGACATCTGCAAACGCTATTTCCTAGCAAGGAAGTGTCGCATTTACATTCATTTGAAGTGAATACGAGGTAATCATGACACTTCGCAATGAATATTACATCTTACCATGAAACATAGAAATGAGATGCGATATCGAGTTTTGAGAAGCATTCGAACTCTATTGCTACGATATGTAGACATCTGCAAACGCTATTTCCTAGCAAGGAAGTGTCGCATTTACATTCTTTTGATGTGAGTACGAGGTAATCATGATACTTCGCATTGAATATAATATCTTATCATGAAACACAGAAATGAGATGCGATATCACGTTTTAAGAAGCATTCGAACTCTACTGCTACGACACGTAGACATCTGCAAACGCTATTTCCTAGCAAGGAAGTGTGGCATTTACATCCATTGGAAGTGTAGACGCGGAATACATTACACTTCGCAATGAATATTATATCTTATCATGAAACATAGAAAAGAGATGCGATATCGCGTTTTAAGAAACAATGGAATTCTGTTGCATCGATACGTAGACATCTGCAAACGCTATTTCCTAGCAAGGAAGTGTCGCATTTACATTCATTTGAAGTGAATACGAGGTAATCATGACACTTCGTAATGAGTATTATATCTTTTCATGAAACATAGAAATAAGATGCGATATCGCGTTTTAAGAAGCATTCGAAATCTATTGCTACGATACGTAGACAACTGCAAACGCTACTTCCTAACAAGGAAGTGTCGCATTTAAATTCATTTGAAGTGAATACGAGGTAATCATGACACTTCGCAATGAATATTATATCTTACCATGAAACATAGAAATGAGATGCGATATCGCGTTTTAAGAAGCATTCGATCTCTATTGCTACGATACGCAGATATCTGCAAACGCTATTTCCTAGCAAGGAAGTGTCGCATTTACATTCATTTGAAGTGAATACGAGGTAATCATGACACTTCGCAATGAATATTATATCTTGTCATGAAACATAGAAATAAGATGCGATATCGCGTTTTAAAAAGCATTCGAACTCTATTGCTACGATACGCAGATATCTGCAAACGCTATTTCCTAGCAAGGAAGTGTCGCATTTACATTCATTTGAAGTGAATACGAGGTAATCATGATACTTCGCATTGAATATTACATCTTATCATGAAACATAGGAATGAGATGCGATATCGCGTTTTAAGAAGCATTCGAACTCTACTGCTACGATACGTAGATATCTGCAAACGCTATTTCCTAGCAAGGTGGAGTCGCATTTACATTCATTTGAAGTGAATACGAGGTACACATGACACTTCGCAATGAATATTATATCTTGTCATGAAACATAGTAATGAGATGCGATATCGCGTTTTAAGAAGCATTCGAACACTACTGCTACGATACGTAGACATCTGCAAACGCTATTTCCTAGCAAGGGAGAGTCGCATTTACATTCATTTCAAGCGTATGCAAGGTATACATGACACTTCACAATGAATATTATATCTTACCATGAAACATAGAAATGAGATACGATATCGAGTTTTAAGAAGCATTCGAACACTATTGCTACGATACGTAGACATCTGCAAACGCTATTTCCTATCAAGGGAGAGTCGCATTTACATTCATTTGAAGTGAGTACGAGGTATACATGACACTTCGCAATGAATATTATATCTTGTCATGAAACATAGAAATAAGATGCGATATCGCGTTTTAAGAAGCATTCGAACTCTATTGCTACGATACGTAGAAAACTGCAAACGCTATTTCCTAGCAAGGGGGAGTCGCATTTACATTCATTTCAAGCGTATGCAAGGTATACATGACACTTCGCAATGAATATTATATCTTACCATGAAACATAGAAATGAGATGCGATATCGAGTTTTAAGAAGCATTCGAACTCTATTGCTACGATACGTAGACATCTGCAAACGCTATTTCCTAGCAAGGAAGTGTCGCATTTACATTCATTTGAAGTGAATACGAGGTATACATGACACTTCGCAATGAATATTATATCTTGTCATGAAACATAGAAATAAAATGCGATATCGCGTTTTGAGAAGCATTCGAACTCTATTGCTACGATACGTAGATATCTGCAAACGCTATTTCCTAGCAAGGAAGTGTGGCGTCTACATTCTGTTGATGTGTAGATGAGGTATACGTAACACTTCGCAAGGAATATTATATATTATCATGAAACATAGAACTGAGTTGCGATATCGCGTTTTATGAAGCATTAGAACTGTATTGCTTCGATACGTAGACATCTTGAAACGCTATTCCCTAGAAAGGAAGTGTCGTATTTACAATCTTTTGAAGTGAATACGATGTATACATAACACTCCACAATGAATATTATATCTTATCATGAATCAAAGAAATGAGACGCTATGTGGCGATTTAAGAAGCAGTAGAACTCTCTCGCTTCGATACGTAGACATCTGCAAACGCTACTTCCTAGCAAGGAGGCGTCGCATTTACATTCTTTTGCAGTGAATACGAGGTATAACACTGCACGATGAACATTATATCTTATCATGAAACATAGAAATGAGATGCGACATCGCGATTTAAGGTGCATTAGAACCCTATTGCTTCGATACGAAGACATCTGGAAACGTATTTCCTAGCAAGGAAGTGTCGCATTTACATTCTTTTGAAGTGAATACGAGGTATACATGACACTTCGCAATGAATATTATATATTGTCATGAAAAATAGAAATGAGATGCTGTATCCCGTTTAAAGAGGCATTAGAACTCCATTGCTTCGATACGTAGACATCTGGAAGCGCTATTTCCTAGAAAGGAAGTGTCGCATTTACATTCATTTGAAGTGTAGAGGAGGAATACATAACACTTCGCAGTGAATATTATATCTTATCTTGAGAGACATAGAAATGAGATGCGATATCGCGTTTTGAGAAGCATTAGAACTCAAATGCTACGATCCGTAGACGTCTGGAAACGCTATTTCCTAGCATGGAAGTATCACATTTACATTCTTTTGAGGTGAATACGAGGTATACATAACACTCCACAATGAATATTATATCTTATCATGAAACATAGAAATGAGATGCGAAATCCCGTTTTGGAAGCTTTAGAACTCTATTGCTAGGATGCGTAGACATACGCAAACGCTATTTCCAAGCAAGGAAGTGTCGCATTTTCATTATTTTGAAGTGCATACGAGGTATACATAACACAGCATAATGAATATTATATCTTATCATGAAAAATAGAAATGAGATGCGATATCCGTTTTGGGAAGCTTTAGAACTCTACTGCTAGGATGCGTAAACATCTGCAAACGCTATTTCCTAGCAAGGGAAGTGTCGCATTACATTCATTTGAGTTGAATACGAGGTATACATAACACTGCACAGTGAAAATTATATCTTATCATAAAACATAGAAATGAGATGCGATATGGCGATTTAAGAAGTATTAGAACTCTATTGCTTCGATACGTAGGCGTCTGCAAACGCCACTTCCTTGCAAGGAAGTGTCGCATTTACATTCTTTTGAAGTGAATACGAGGTATACATAACACTCCACAATGAATATTATACCTTATCATGAAACATAGAAATGAGGTGCTATATCGCGTTCTAAAAAGCATTAGAACTCTGTTGCTACGACACGTAGACATCTGCAAAAGCTATTTAATAGCAAGGAAGAGTCCCACTTACATTCTTTGAAGTGAATACGAGGTATACATAACACTCCACAATGAATATTATATCATGTCATCAAATATAAGAATGAGATGCGATATCACGATATAAGAAGCATTAGAAAATATTGCCTCGATACGGAGACATCTGCAAACGCTATTTCCTAGCAAGGAAGTGTCGCATTTACATTCGTTTGAAGTGAACACGAGTTATACATAGCACTCCACAATGAATATTATATCTTATCATGAAACATAGAAATGAAATGCGATATCGCGTTTTGAGAAGCATTAGAAATCTAATGATACGATACGTAGACATCTGCAAACGCTATTTCCTAGCAAGGAAGTGTCGCATCTACATTCATTCGAATTGTAGACGAGATATACATAACACTACACAATGAATATTTATCTTATCATGAAACGTTGAAGTGAGGTGCGATATCGCAATTTAAAAAGCATTAGAAATCTATTGCTTCGATACGTAAGACATCTGCAAACACTGCTTCCTAACAAGGAAATGTCGCGTTTACATTCTTTTGAAGTGAATACGAAGTATACATAACACTCCGCAATGAATATTATATCTAATCGTGAAGCATATAAATGAAGAGCGGTTTCGCGTTTTAGGAAGAATTAGAACTCTATTGCTACGATACGTAGACATCTGCAAACGCTACTTCCTAGCAAGAAAATGTCGCATTTACATTCGTTTGAAGTGAACACGAGGTATACATAACACTCCATAATGAATATTATATCTTATCGTGAATCATAGTAATGATATGCGATATCCGTTTTAAGACGCCATTAGAAAACTGTTGCTTCGATACGTAGACATCAGCAAACGCTATTTCCCAGCAAGGAAGAGTGGCATTTACATTCTATTGATGTGAATACGAGGTATACATGACATTTCGCAATGAATATTACATCTTATCAAGAAACATAGAAATGAGATGCGATATCGCGATTTAAGAAGCATTAGAACTCTACTGCTTCGATACGTAGACGTCTGTAGACGCTACTTCCTGGCTAGGAAGTGTCGCATTTACATTCTTTTGAAGTGAATACGAAGTATACATGACACTTCGCAATGAATATTATATCATATCATAAAACATTAAAATGAGATGCAATATCTCGTTTTATGAAGCATTAGAACTCTGTTGCTTCGATGCGTAGACATCTGCAAACGCTACTTCCTAGCAAGGATGTGTTGCATTTACATTCTTGTGAAGCGAATACGAGATATACATAACACTGCACAATGAATACTATATCTTATCATGGAACATAGAAATGAGATGCGATGTCGCGATTTAGGATGCTTTAGAACTTTAAAGCTTCGATACGTAGCCATCTGCAAACGCTACTGCCTAGCAAGGAAGTGCCGCATTTACATACTTTTGAATTGAATACGAGGTATACATAACACTCCACAATGAATATTACATCTAATCGTGAAGCATATAAATGAAGAGCGGTTTCGCGTTTTAGGAAGAATTAGAACTCTATTGCTACGATACGTAGACATCTGCAAACGCTACTTCCTAGCAAGGAAATGTCGCATTTACATTCGTTTTGAAGTGAACACGAGGTATACATAACACTCCATAATGAATATTATATCTTACCATGAAACATAGAAATGAGCTGCGATATCGCGTTTTGAGAAGCATAGAAATCTAATGCTTCGAGACGTAGACATCTGCGAACGCTGTTTCCTAGCAAGGAAGTGTCCTCATTTACATTCTTTTGATGTGAATACGAGGTATACGTGAAACCTCGTAATGAATGTTATATCTTATCATGAAGCATAAAAATGAGATGCGATATCTCGTTCTAAGAAGCATTAGAACTCTATTGCATAGGTACGTAGGACATCTGGAAAAGCTATTTCCAAGCAAGGATGTGTCGCATTTACATTCTTTTGAAGTGAATACGAGGTATACATGACACTTCGCAATGAATATTATATATTGTCATGAAAAATAGAAATGAGATGCTGTATCCCGTTTAAAGAGGCATTAGAACTCCATTGCTTCGATACGTAGACATCTGGAAGCGCTATTTCCTAGCAAGAAGTATCGCATTTACATTCTCTTGAAGTGAATACGAGGTATACATAACACTCCGCAATGAATATTATACCTATCATGAAACATAGAAATGAGATGCTATATCGGGATTTAAGAAGCATATAACTCTACTTCTTCGATACGTAGACATCTGGAAACGCTATTTCCTAGCAAGGAGGTGTCGCATTTACATTCATTTGAAGTGTATGCGAGGTATACATAACACTTCGCAATGATATTATAACTTATCATGAAACATAGAAATGAGATGCGATATCCCGTTTGAGAAGCATTAGAACTCTATTGCTTCGATACGTAGACATCTGCAAAGGCTATTTCCTAGCAAGGAAGTGTCTCATTTACATTCATTTGAAGTGAATACGAGGTTATACATGACACTTTGCAATGAATACTATATCTTGTCATGAAACATAGAATTAGATGCGATATCGCGTTTTAAGAAGCATTCGAACACTACTGCTACGATACGTAGACATCTGCAAACGCTATTTCCTAGCAAGGAGAGTCGCATTTACATTCATTTCAAGCGTATGCAAGGTATACATGACACTGCACAATGAATATTATATCTTGTCATGAAACATAGAATGAGATGCGATATCGGGTTTTGAGAAGCATTCGAACTCTAATGCAGCGATACGTAGACATCTGCAAACGCTATTTCCTAGCAAGGGAGAGTCGCATTTACATTCATTTGAGGTGAATACGAGGTAATCATGACACTTCGCAATGAATATTATATCTTGTCATGAAACATAGAAATGAGATGGCGATATCGCGTTTTAAGAAGCACTCGAACTCTACTGCTACGATACGCAGACATCTGCAAACGCTATTTCCTAGCAAGGAAGTGTCGCATTTACATCATTTGAAGTGAATACGAGGTAATCATGACACTTCGCAATGAATATTATATCTTACCATGAAACATAGAAATGAGATGCGATATCGGAGTTTTGAGAAGCATTCGAACTCTATTGCTACGATACGTAGACATCTGCAACGCTATTTCCTAGCAAGGAAGTGTCGCATTTACATTCATATGAAGTGAATACGAGGTAATCATGACACTTCGCAATGAATATTATATCTTACATGAAACATAGAATGAGATGCGATATCGAGTTTTGAGAAGCATTCGAACTCTATTGCTACGATACGTAGACATCTGCAAACGCTATTTCCTAGCAAGGAAGTGTCGCATTTACATTCTTTTGATGTGAGTACGAGGTATCATGATACTTCGCATTGAATATAATATCATATCATGAAACACAGAAATGAGATGCGATATCTCGCTTTAAGAAGCATTCGAACTCTACTGCTACGACACGTAGACATCTGCAACGCTATTTCTAGCAAGGGAGATTCGCATTTACATTCATTTCAAGCGTATGCAAGGTATCCACGACACTTCACAATGAATATTATATCTTACATGAAACACAGAAATGAGATGCGATATTGAGTTTGAGAAGCATTCGAACTCTATTGCTACGATACGTAGACATCTGCAAACGCTATTCCTAGCAAGGAAGTGTCGCATTTACATTCTTTTGATGTGAGTACGAGGTAATCATGATACTTCGCATTGAATATAATATCTTATCATGAACACAGAAATGAGATGCGATATCGCGTTTTAAGAAGCATTCGAACTCTACTGCTACGACACGTAGACATCTGCAAACGCTATTTCCTAGCAAGGGAGATTTGCATTTACATTCATTTCAAGCGTATGCAAGGTATACATGACACTTCACAATGAATATTATATCTTACCATGAAACATAGAAATGAGATTGCGATATCGAGTTTTAAGAAGCATTCGAACACTATTGCTACGATACGTAGATATCTGCAAACGCTATTTCCTATCAAGGGAGAGTCGCATTTACATTCATTTTCAAGCGTATGCAAGGTATACATGACACTTCACAATGAATATTATATCTTGTCATGAAACATAGAAATGAGATGCGATATCGGGTTTTGAGAAGCATTCGAACTCTAATGCTGCGATACGTAGACATCTGCAAACGCTTTTTTCCTAGCAAGGGGAGAGTCGCATTTACATTCATTTGAAGTGAATACGAGGTAATCATGACACTTCGCAATGAATATTATATCTTGTCATGAAACATAGAAATGGGATGCGATATCGCGTTTTAAGAAGCATTCGAACTCTACTGCTACGATACGCAGACATCTGCAAACGCTATTTCCTAGCAAGGAAGTGGTCGCATTTACATTCATTTGAAGTGAATACGAGGTAATCATGACACTTCGCAATGAATATTACATCTTACCATGAAACATAGAAATGAGATGCGATATCGAGTTTTGAGAAGCATTCGAACTCTATTGCTACGATACGTAGACATCTGCAAACGCTATTTCCTAGCAAGGAAGTGTCGCATTTACATTCTTTTGATGTGAGTACGAGGTAATCATGATACTTCGCATTGAATATAATATCTTATCATGAAACACAGAAATGAGATGCGATATCGCGTTTTAAGAAGCATTCGAACTCTACTGCTACGACACGTAGACATCTGCAAACGCTATTTCCTAGCAAGGGAGATTTGCATTTACATTCATTTCAAGCGTATGCAAGGTATACATGGACACTTCACAATGAATATTATATCTTACCATGAAACATAGAAATGAGATGCGATATCGAGTTTTAAGAAGCATTCGAACACTATTGCTACGATACGTAGACATCTGCAAACGCTATTTCCTATCAAGGGAGAGTCGCATTTACATTCATTTCAAGCGTATGCAAGGTATACATGACACTTCACAATGATATTATATCTTGTCATGAAACATAGAAATGAGATGCGGTATCGGGTTTTGAGAAGCATTCGAACTCTAATGCTGCGATACGTAGACATCTGCAAACGCTTTTTCCCTAGCAAGGGAGAGTCGCATTTCATTCATTTGAAGTGAATACGAGGTAATCATGACACTTCGCAATGAATATTATATCTTGTCATGAAACATAGAAATGGGATGCGATATCGCGTTTTAAGAAGCATTCGAACTCTACTGCTACGATACGCAGACATCTGCAAACGCTATTTCCTAGCAAGGGAGAGTCGCATTTACATTCTTTTGAAGTGTATACGAGGTAATCAAGATACTTCGCAATGAATATTACATCTTATCATGAACATAGGAATGAGATGCGATATCGCGTTTTAAGAAGCATTGGAACTCAACTGCTACGATACGTAGATATCTGCAAACGCTATTTCCTAGCAAGGTGGAGTCGCATTTACATTCATTTGAAGTGAATACGAGGTACACATGACACTTCGCAATGAATATTATATCTTGTCATGAAACATAGTAATGAGATGCGATATCGCGTTTTAAGAAGCATTCGAACACTACTGCTACGATACGTAGACATCTGCAAACGCTATTTCCTAGCAAGGGAGAGTCGCATTTACATTCATTTCAAGCGTATGCAAGGTATACATGACACTTCACAATGAATATTATTATCTTACCATGAAACATAGAAATGAGATACGATATCGAGTTTTAAGAAGCATTCGAACACTATTGCTACGATACGTAGACATCTGCAAACGCTATTTCCTATCAAGGGAGAGTCGCATTTACATTCATTTCAAGCGCATGCAAGGTATACATGACACTTCACAATGAATATTATATCTTGTCATGAAACATAGAAATGAGATGCGATATCGGGTTTTGAGAAAGCATTCGAACTCTAATGCTGCGATACGTAGACATCTGCAAACGCTATTTTCTAGCAAGGGAGAGTCGCATTTACATTCATTTGAGGTGAATACGAGGTAATCATGACACTTCGCAATGAATATTATATCTTGTCATGAAACATAGAAATGAGATGCGATATCGCGTTTTAAGAAGCATTCGAACTCTACTGCTACGATACGCAGACATCTGCAAACGCTATTTCCTAGCAAGGAAGTGTCGCATTTACATTCATTTGAAGTGAATACGAGGTAATCATGACACTTCGCAATGAATATTATATCTTACCATGAAACATAGAAATGAGATGCGATATCGAGTTTAAGAAGCATTCGAAATCTATTGCTACGATACGTAGAAATCTGCAAACGCTATTTCCTAGCAGGGAAGTGTCGCATTTACATTCAGTTGAAGTGAATATGAGGTATACATGACACTTCGCAATGAATATTATATCTTGTCATGAAACATAGAAATAAGATGCGATATCGCGTTTTAAGAGCATTCGAACTCTATTGCTACGATACGCAGATATCTGCAAACGCTATTTCCTAGCAAGGAAGTGTCGCATTTACATTCATTTGAAGTGAATACGAGGTAATCATGACACTTCGCAATGAATATTATATCTTGTCATGAAACATAGAAATAAGATGCGATATCCCGTTTTGAGAAGCATTAGAACTCTATTGCTTCGATACGTAGACATCTGCAAAGGCTATATCCTAGCAAGGAAGTGTCTCATTTACATTCATTTGAAGTGTATCCGAGGTATACATGACACTTCGCAATGTATATTATATCTTACCATCAAACATAGAAATGAGATGCGATATCACGTTTTGAGAAGCATTCGAACTCTATTGCTACGATACGTAGACATCTGCAAACGCTATTTCCTAGCAAGGAAGTGTCGCATTTACATTCTTTTGATGTGAGTACGAGGTAATCATGATACCTTCGCATTGAATATAATATCTTATCATGAAACACAGGAATGAGATGCGATATCGCGTTTTAAGAAGCATTCGAACTCTACTGCTACGACACGTAGACATCTGGCAAACGCTATTTCCTAGCAAGGGAGAGTCGCATTTACATTCATTTCAAGCGTATGCAGGGTATACATGACACTTCACAATGAATATTATATCTTACCATGAAACATAGAAATGAGATGCGATATCGAGTTTTAAGAAGCATTCGAACTCTACTGCTAAGACACGCAGACATCTGCAAACGCTATTTCCTAGCAAGGGAGAGTCGCATTTACATTCATTTCAAGCGTATGTAAGGGTATACATGACACTTCACAATGAATATTATATCTTACCATGAAACATAGAAATGAGATGCGATATCGAGTTTTAAGAAGCATTCGAACACCATTGCTACGATACGTAGACATCTGCAAACGCTATTTCCTAGCAAGGAAGTGTCGCATTTACATTCATTTGAAGTGAATACGAGGTAATCATGACACTTCGCAATGAATATTATATCTACCATGAACATAGAAATGAGATGCGATATCGAGTTTTAAGAAGCATTCGACTCTACTGCTACGATACGCAGACATCTGCAAACGCTATTTCCTAGCAAGGAAGTGTCGCATTTACATTCATTTGAAGTGAATACGAGGTAATCATGACACTTCGCAATGAATATTACATCTTACCATGAAACATAGAAATGAGATGCGAATCGAGTTTTGAGAAGCATTCGAACTCTATTGCTACGATACGTAGACATCTGCAAACGCTATTTCCTAGCAAGGAAGTGTCGCATTTACATTCTTTTGATGTGAGTACGAGGTAATCATGATACTCGCATTGAATATAATATCTTATCATGAAACACAGAAATGAGATGCGATATCGCGTTTAAGAAGCATTCGAACTCTACTGCTACGACACGTAGACATCTGCAAACGCTATTTCCTAGCAAGGGAGATTTGCATTTACATTCATTTCAAGCGTATGCAAGGTATACATGACACTTCACAATGAATATTATATCTTACCATGAAACATAGAAATGAGATGCGATATCGAGTTTTAAGAAGCATTCGAACACTATTGCTACGATACGTAGACATCTGCAAACGCTATTTCCTATCAAGGGAGAGTCGCAATTACATTCATTTCAAGCGTATGCAAGGTATACATGACACTTCACAATGAATATTATATCTTGTCATGAAACATAGAAATGAGATGCGATATCGGGTTTTGAGAAGCATTCGAACTCTAATGCTGCGATACGTAGACATCTGCAAACGCTTTTTCCTAGCAAGGGAGAGTCGCATTTACATTCATTTGAAGTGAATACGAGGTAATCATGACACTTCGCAAATGAATATTATATCTTGTCATGAAACATAGAAATGGATGCGATATCGCGTTTTAAGAAGCATTCGAACTCTACTGCTACGATACCGCAGACATCTGCAAACGCTATTTCCTAGCAAGGGAGAGTCGCATTTACATTCTTTTGAAGTGTATACGAGGTAATCAAGATACTTCGCAATGAATATTACATCTTATCATGAACATAGGAATGAGATGCGATATCGCGTTTAAGAAGCATTGGAACTCAACTGCTACGATACGTAGATATCTGCAAACGCTATTTCCTAGCAAGGTGGAGTCGCATTTACATTCATTTGAAGTGAATACGAGGTACACATGACACTTCGCAATGAATATTATATCTTGTCATGAAACATAGTAATGAGATGCGATATCGCGTTTTAAGAAGCATTCGAACACTACTGCTACGATACGTAGACATCTGCAAACGCTATTTCCTAGCAAGGGAGAGTCGCATTTACATTCATTTCAAGCGTATGCAAGGTATACATGACACTTCACAATGAATATTATATCTTACCATGAAACATAGAAAAGTGAGATACGATATCGAGTTTTATGAAGCATTCGAACACTATTGCTACGATACGTAGACATCTGCAAACGCTATTTCCTATCAAGGGAGAGTCGCATTTACATTCATTTCAAGCGCATGCAAGGTATACATGACACTTCACAATGAATATTATATCTTGTCATGAAACATAGAAATGAGATGCGATATCGGGTTTTGAGAAGCATTCGAACTCTAATGCTGCGATACGTAGACATCTGCAAACGCTATTTCCTAGCAAGGGAGAGTCGCATTTACATTCATTTGAGGTGAATACGAGGTAATCATGACACTTCGCAATGAATATTATATCTTGTCATGAAACTAGAAATGAGATGCGATATCGCGTTTTAAGAAGCATTCGAACTCTACTGCTACGATACGCAGACATCTGCAAACGCTATTTCCTAGCAAGGAAGTGTCGCATTTACATTCATTTGAAGTGAATACGAGGTAATCATGACACTTCGCAATGAATATTATATCTTACCATGAAACATAGAAATGAGATGCGATATCGAGTTTTAAGAAGCATTCGCAATCTATTGCTACGATACGTAGAAATCTGCAAACGCTATTTCCTAGCAGGGAAGTGTCGCATTTACATTCAGTTGAAGTGAATATGAGGTATACATGACACTTCGCAATGAATATTATATCTTGTCATGAAACATAGAAATAAGATGCGATATCGCGTTTTAAGAAGCATTCGAACTCTATTGCTACGATACGCAGATATCTGCAAACGCTATTTCCTAGCAAGGAAGTGTCGCATTTACATTCATTTGAAGTGAATACGAGGTAATCATGACACTTCGCAATGAATATTATATCTTGTCATGAAACATAGAAATAAGATGCGATATCCCGTTTTGAGAAGCATTAGAACTCTATTGCTTCGATACGTAGACATCTGCAAAGGCTATATCCTAGCAAGGAAGTGTCTCATTTACATTCATTTGAAGTGTATCCGAGGTATACATGACACTTCGCAATGTATATTATATCTTACCATCAAACATAGAAATGAGATGCGATATCACGTTTTGAGAAGCATTCGAACTCTATTGCTACGATACGTAGACATCTGCAAACGCTATTTCCTAGCAAGGAAGTGTCGCATTTACATTCTTTTGATGTGAGTACGAGGTAATCATGATACTTCGCATTGAATATAATATCTTATCATGAAACACAGGAATGAGATGCGATATCGCGTTTTAAGAAGCATTCGAACTCTACTGCTACGACACGTAGACATCTGCAAACGCTATTTCCTAGCAAGGGAGAGTCGCATTTACATTCATTTCAAGCGTATGCAAGGTATACATGACACTTCACAATGAATATTATATCTTACCATGAAACATAGAAATGAGATGCGATATCGAGTTTTAAGAAGCATTCGAACTCTACTGCTACGACACGTAGACATCTGCAAACGCTATTTCCTAGCAAGGGAGAGTCGCATTTACATTCATTTCAAGCGTATGCAAGGTATACATGACACTTCACAATGAATATTATATCTTACCATGAAACATAGAAATGAGATGCGATATCGAGTTTTAAGAAGCATTCGAACACCATTGCTACGATACGTAGACATCTGCAAACGCTATTTCCTAGCAAGGAAGTGTCGCATTTACATTCATTTGAAGTGAATACGAGGTAATCATGACACTTCGCAATGAATATTATATCTTACCATGAAACATAGAAATGAGATGCGATATCGAGTTTTAAGAAGCATTCGAAATCTATTGCTACGATACGTAGAAATCTGCAAACGCTATTTCCTAGCAGGGATGTGTCGCATTTACATTCAGTTGAAGTGAATATGAGGTATACATGACACTTCGCAATGAATATTATATCTTGTCATGAAACATAGAAATAAGATGCGATATCGCGTTTTAAGAAGCATTCGAACTCTATTGCTACGATACGCAGATACCTGCAAACGCTATTTCCTAGCAAGGAAGTGTCGCATTAGCAAGGAAGTGTCGCATTTACATTCATTTGAAGTGAATACGAGGTAATCATGATACTTCGCATTGAATATAATATCTTACCGTGAAACATAGAAATGAGATGCGATATCGAGTTTTAAGAAGCATTCGAACTCTATTGCTACGATACGTAGACAACTGCAAACGCTATTTCCTAGAAAGGAAGTGTCGCATTTACATTCATTTCAAGCGTATGCAAGGTATACATGACACTTCGCATTGAATATTATATCTTACCATGAAACATAGAAATGAGATGCGATATCACGTTTTGAGAAGCATTCGAACTCTATTGCTACGATACGTAGACAACTGCAAACGCTATTTCCTAGAAAGGAAGTGTCGCATTTACATTCATTTCAAGCGTATGCAAGGTATACATGACACTTCACAATGAATATTATATCTTACCATGAAACATAGAAATAGATACGATATCGAGTTTTAAGAAGCATTCGAACACTATTGCTACGATACGTAGACATCTGCAAACGCTATTTCCTATCAAGGGAGAGTCGCATTTACATTCATTTCAAGCGTATGCAAGGTATACATGTCACTTCACAATGAATATTATATCTTGTCATGAAACATAGAAATGAGATGCGATATCGGGTTTTGAGAAGCATTCGAACCCTAATGCTGCGATACGTAGACATCTACAAACGCTATTTCCTAGCAAGGGAGAGTCGCATTTACATTCATTTGAGGTGAATACGAGGTAATCATGACACTTCGCAATGAATATTATATCTTGTCATGAAACATAGAAATGAGATGCGATATCGCGTTTTAAGAAGCATTCGAACTCTACTGCTACGGATACGCAGAAATCTGCAAACGCTATTTCCTAGCAAGGAAGTGTCGCATTTACATTCATTTGAAGTGAATACGAGGTAATCATGACACTTCGCAATGAATATTATATCTTACCATGAAACATAGAAATGAGATGCGATATCGAGTTTTAAGAAGCATTCGAAATCTATTGCTACGATACGTAGAAATCTGCAAACGCTATTTCCTAGCAGGGAAGTGTCGCATTTACATTCAGTTGAAGTGAATATGAGGTATACATGACACTTCGCAATGAATATTATATCTTGTCATGAAACATAGAAATAAGATGCGATATCGCGTTTTAAGAAGCATTCGAACTCTATTGCTACGATACGCAGATACCTGCAAACGCTATTTCCTAGCAAGGAAGTGTCGCATTTACATTCATTTGAAGTGAATACGAGGTAATCATGATACTTCGCATTGAATATAATATCTTATCATGAAACACAGGAATGAGATGCGATATCGCGTTTTAAGAAGCATTCGAACTCTACTGCTACGACACGTAGACATCTGCAAACGCTATTTCCTAGCAAGGGAGAGTTGCATTTACATTCATTTCAAGCGTATGCAAGGTATACATGACACTTCACAATGAATATTATATCTTACCATGAAACATAGAAATGAGATGCGATATCGAGTTTTAAGAAGCATTCGAACTCTATTGCTACGATACGTAGACAACTGCAAACGCTATTTCCTAGAAAGGAAGTGTCGCATTTACATTCATTTCAAGCGTATGCAAGGTATACATGACACTTCGCATTGAATATTATATCTTACCATGAAACATAGAAATGAGATGCGATATCACGTTTTGAGAAGCATTCGAACAATATTGCTACGATACGTAGACAACTGCAAACGCTATTTCCTAGAAAGGAAGTGTCGCATTTACATTCATTTCAAGCGTATGCAAGGTATTCATGACACTTCGCAATGAATAATATATCTTACCACGAAACATAGAAATGAGATGCGATATCGCGTTTTGAGAAGCATTCGAACTCTACTGCTACGATACGCAGACATCTGCAAACGCTATTTCCTAGCAAGGAAGTGTCGCATTTACATTCATTTGAAGTGAATACGAGGTAATCATGACACTTCGCAATGAATATTATATCTTACCATGAAACATAGAAATGAGATGCGATATCGAGTTTTAAGAAGCATTCGAAATCTATAGCTACGATACGTAGAAATCTGCAAACGCTATTTCCAAGCAGGGAAGTGTCGCATTTACATTCAGTTGAAGTGAATATGAGGGTATACATGACACTTCGCAATGAATATTATATCTTGTCATGAAACATAGAAATAAGATGCGATATCGCGTTTTAAGAAGCATTCGAACTCTATTGCTACGATACGCAGATACCTGCAAACGCTATTTCCTAGCAAGGAAGTGTCGCATTTACATTCATTTCAAGCGTATGCTAGGTATACATGACACTTCGCAATGAATATTATATCTTACCATGAAACATAGAAATGAGATGCGATATCGCGTTTTAAGAAGCATTCGAACTCTACTGCTACGATACGCAGACATCTGCAAACGCTATTTCCTAGCAAGGGAGAGTCGCATTTACATTCATTTCAAGCGTATGCAAGGTATACATGACACTTCACAATGAATATTATATCTTACCATGAAACATAGAAATGAGATGCGATATCGAGTTTTAAGAAGCATTCGAACTATATTGCTACGATACGTAGACAACTGCAAACGCTATTTCCTAGAAAGGAAGTGTCGCATTTACATTCATTTCAAGCGTATGCAAGGTATACATGACACTTCGCATTGAATATTATATGTTACCATGAAACATAGAAATGAGATGCGATATCACGTTTTGAGAAGCATTCGAACTCTATTGCTACGATACGTAGACATCTGCAAACGCTATTTCCTAGCAAGGAAGTGTCGCATTTACATTCATTGGAAGTGAATACGAGGTAATCATGATACTTCGCATTGAATATTATATCATATCATGAAACATAGGAATGAGATGCGATATCGCGTTTTAAGAAGCATCCGAACTCTACTGCTACGATACGCAGACATCTGCAAACGCTATTTCCTAGCAAGGGAGAGTCGCATTTACATTCATTTCAAGCGTATGCAAGGTATACATGACACTTCACAATGAATATTATATCTTAACATGAAACATAGAAATGAGTTGCGAAATCGCGTTTTAAGAAGCTTTCGAACTCTATTGCTACGATACGTAGACAACTGCAAACGCTATTTCCTAGAAAGGAAGTGTCGCATTTACATTCATTTCAAGCGTATGCAAGGTATACATGACACTTTTCATTGAATATTATATCTTACCATGAAACATAGAAATGAGATGCGATATCGCGTTTTAAGAAGCATTCGAACTCTATTGCTACGATACGTAGACAACTGCAAACGCTATTTCCTAGAAAGGAAGTGTCGCATTTACATTCATTTCAAGCGTATGCAAGGTATACATTACACTTCGCATTGAATATTATATCTTACCATGAAACACAGAAATGAGATGCGATATCGAGTTTTAAGAAGCATTCGAACTCTATTGCTACGATACGCACACATTTGCAATGGCTATTTCCTAGCAAGGAAGTGTCGCATTTACATTCATTTGAAGTGAATACGAAGTATACATGACACTTCGCAATGAATATTATATCTTGTCATGAAACATAGAAATAGGATGCGATATCGCGTTTTAAGAAGCATTCGAACTCTACTGCTACGATACGTAGACATCTGCAAACGCTATTTCCTAGCAAGGGAGAGGCGCATTTACATTCTTTTGAAGTGTATACGAGGTAATCAAGATACTTCGCAATGAATATTATATCTTACCATGAAACACAGAAATGAGATGCGATATCGAGTTTTAAGAAGCATTCGAACTCTATTGCTACGATACGTAGACATCTGCAAACGCTATTTCCTAGCAAGGAAGTGTCGCATTTACATTCTTTTGATGTGAGTACGAGGTAATCATGATACTTCGCATTGAATATAATATCTTATCATGAAACACAGGAATGAGATGCGATATCGCGTTTTAAGAAGCATTCGAACTCTACTGCTACGACACGTAGACATCTGCAAACGCTATTTCCTAGCAAGGGAGAGTCGCATTTACATTCATTTCAAGCGTATGCAAGGTATACATGACACTTCACAATGAATATTATATCTTACCATGAAACATAGAAATGAGATGCGATATCGAGTTTTAAGAAGCATTCGAACTCTATTGCTACGATACGTAGACAACTGCAAACGCTATTTCCTAGAAGGGAAGTGTCGCATTTACATTCATTTCAAGCGTATGCATGGTATACATGACACTTCGCATTGAATATTATATCTTACCATGAAACATAGAAATGAGATGCGATATCGCGTTTTAAGAAGCATTCGAACTCTATTGCTACGATACGTAGACAACTGCAAACGCTATTTCCTAGAAAGGAAGTGTCGCATTTACATTCATTTCAAGCGTATGCAAGGTATACATTACACTTCGCATTGAATATTATATCTTACCATGAAACACAGAAATGAGATGCGATATCGAGTTTTAAGAAGCATTCGAACTCTATTGCTACGATACGCAGACATTTGCAATGGCTATTTCCTAGCAAGGAAGTGTCGCATTTACATTCATTTGAAGTGAATACGAAGTATACATGACACTTCGCAATGAATATTATATCTTGTCATGAAACATAGAAATAGGATGCGATATCGCGTTTTAAGAAGCATTCGAACTCTACTGCTACGACACGTAGACATCTGCAAACGCTATTTCCTAGCAAGGGAGAGTCGCATTTACATTCATTTCAAGCGTATGCAAGGTATACATGACACTTCACAATGAATATTATATCTTACCATGAAACATAGAAATGAGATGCGATATCGAGTTTTAAGAAGCATTCGAACTCTATTGCTACGATACGTAGACAACTGCAAACGCTATTTCCTAGAAGGGAAGTGTCGCATTTACATTCATTTCAAGCGTATGCATGGTATACATGACACTTCGCATTGAATATTATATCTTACCATGAAACATAGAAATGAGATGCGATATCGCGTTTTAAGAAGCATTCGAACTCTATTGCTACGATACGTAGACAACTGCAAACGCTATTTCCTAGAAAGGAAGTGTCGCATTTACATTCATTTCAAGCGTATGCAAGGTATACATTACACTTCGCATTGAATATTATATCTTACCATGAAACACAGAAATGAGATGCGATATCGAGTTTTAAGAAGCATTCGAACTCTATTGCTACGATACGCAGACATTTGCAATGGCTATTTCCTAGCAAGGAAGTGTCGCATTTACATTCATTTGAAGTGAATACGAAGTATACATGACACTTCGCAATGAATATTATATCTTGTCATGAAACATAGAAATAGGATGCGATATCGCGTTTTAAGAAGCATTCGAACTCTACTGCTACGATACGTAGACATCTGCAAACGCTATTTCCTAGCAAGGGAGAGGCGCATTTACATTCTTTTGAAGTGTATACGAGGTAATCAAGATACTTCGCAATGAATATTATATCTTACCATGAAACACAGAAATGAGATGCGATATCGAGTTTTAAGAAGCATTCGAACTCTATTGCTACGATACGTAGACATCTGCAAACGCTATTTCCTAGCAAGGAAGTGTCGCATTTACATTCTTTTGATGTGAGTACGAGGTAATCATGATACTTCGCATTGAATATAATATCTTATCATGAAACACAGGAATGAGATGCGATATCGCGTTTTAAGAAGCATTCGAACTCTACTGCTACGACACGTAGACATCTGCAAACGCTATTTCCTAGCAAGGGAGAGTCGCATTTACATTCATTTCAAGCGTATGCAAGGTATACATGACACTTCACAATGAATATTATATCTTACCATGAAACATAGAAATGAGATGCGATATCGAGTTTTAAGAAGCATTCGAACTCTATTGCTACGATACGTAGACAACTGCAAACGCTATTTCCTAGAAGGGAAGTGTCGCATTTACATTCATTTCAAGCGTATGCATGGTATACATGACACTTCGCATTGAATATTATATCTTACCATGAAACATAGAAATGAGATGCGATATCACGTTTTGAGAAGCATTCGAACTCTATTGCTACGATACGTAGACAACTGCAAACGCTATTTCCTAGAAAGGAAGTGTCGCATTTACATTCATTTCAAGCGTATGCAAGGTATTCATGACACTTCGCAATGAATAATATATCTTACCACGAAACATAGAAATGAGATGCGATATCGCGTTTTGAGAAGCATTCGAACTCTACTGCTACGATACGCAGACATCTGCAAACGCTATTTCCTAGCAAGGAAGTGTCGCATTTACATTCATTTGAAGTGAATACGAGGTAATCATGACACTTCGCAATGAATATTATATCTTACCATGAAACATAGAAATGAGATGCGATATCGAGTTTTAAGAAGCATTCGAAATCTATAGCTACGATACGTAGAAATCTGCAAACGCTATTTCCTAGCAGGGAAGTGTCGCATTTACATTCAGTTGAAGTGAATATGAGGTATACATGACACTTCGCAATGAATATTATATCTTGTCATGAAACATAGAAATAAGATGCGATATCGCGTTTTAAGAAGCATTCGAACTCTAGTGCTACGGTACGCAGATACCTGCAAACGCTATTTCCTAGCAAGGAAGTGTCGCATTTACATTCATTTGAAGGGAATACGAGGTAATCATGATACTTCGCATTGAATATAATATCTTATCATGAAACACAGGAATGAGATGCTATATCGCGTTTTAAGAAGCATTCGAACTCTACTGCTACGACACGTAGACATCTGCAAACGCTATTTCCTAGCAAGGGAGAGTCGCATTTACATTCATTTCAAGCGTATGCAATGTATACATGACACTTCACAATGAATATTATATCTTACCATGAAACATAGAAATGAGATGCGATATCGAGTTTTAAGAAGCATTCGAACTCTATTGCTACGATACGCAGACATTTGCAATGGCTATTTCCTAGCAAGGAAGTGTCGCATTTACATTCATTTGAAGTGAATACGAAGTATACATGACACTTCGCAATGAATATTATATCTTGTCATGAAACATAGAAATAGGATGCGATATCGCGTTTTAAGAAGCATTCGAACTCTACTGCTACGATACGTAGACATCTGCAAACGCTATTTCCTAGCAAGGGAGAGGCGCATTTACATTCTTTTGAAGTGTATACGAGGTAATCAAGATACTTCGCAATGAATATTATATCTTACCATGAAACACAGAAATGAGATGCGATATCGAGTTTTAAGAAGCATTCGAACTCTATTGCTACGATACGTAGACATCTGCAAACGCTATTTCCTAGCAAGGAAGTGTCGCATTTACATTCTTTTGATGTGAGTACGAGGTAATCATGATACTTCGCATTGAATGTAATATCTTATCATGAAACACAGGAATGAGATGCGATATCGCGTTTTAAGAAGCATTCGAACTCTACTGCTACGATACGTAGGCAACTGCGAACGCTACTTCCTAGAAAGGAAGTGTCGCATTTACATTCAACTGAAGTGAATACGAGGTACACATGACACTTCGCAATGAATATTGTATCTTATCACGATACACAGAAATGAGATGCGATATCACGTTTTAAGAAGCATTAGAACTCTATTGCTTCGATACGTAGACATCTGGAAACGTAATTTCCTAGAGAGGAAGTGTCACATTTACATTCATTTGAAGTGAATACGAGGTATACATGACACTTCGCAATGAATATTATATCTTATCATGAAACATAGAAATGAGATGCGATATCTTGTTTTCAGAAGCATTAGAACTCTCTTGCTACGATACGTAGACATCTGGATACGTAATTTCCTAGAACGGAAGTGTCGCATTTACATTCATTTGAAGCGTGGACGAGGAAGACATAACCCTTCGCAATGAATGCTATATCATATCATGAAACACAGAAATGAGATGCGATATCGCGTTTTAAGAAGCATTAGAAATCTACTGCTTCGATAGCGAGACATCTGGAAACGTAATTTCGTAGAAAGGAAGTGTCGTACTTACATTCATTTGAAGTGAATGCGAGGTAGACATGTCACTTTGCAATGAATATTATATCTTATCATGAAACATAGAAACGAGATGCGATGTCGCGGTTTAAGAAGCATTGGAACTCTATTGCAACGAAACGTAGACATCTGCAAACGCTATTTCCTAGCAAGGAAGTATAGCATTTACATTCATTGGAAGTGAATACGAGGTAATCATGATACTTCGCATTGAATATTACATCTTATCATGAAACATAGAAATGAGATGCGATATCGCGTTTTAAGAAGCACTTGAACTCTACTGCTACGATACGCAGATATCTGCAAACGGTACTTCCTAGAAAGGAAGTGTCGCATTTACATTCAACTGAAGTGAATACGAGGTATACATGACACTTCGCAATGAATATTGTATCTTATCAAGAAACATCGAAATGAGATGCGATATCGCGTTTTATGAAGCATTGGAACTCTATTGCTTCGATACGTAGACATCTGGAAGCGTAATTTCCTAGAAAGGATGTGTCGCATTTACATTCATTTGATGTGAATACGAGGAATACTTGACACTTCGCAATGAATATTATATCTTATCATGAAACATAGAAATGGGATGCGATATCTTGTTTTCAGAAGCATTAAATCTCTCTTGCTACGATACGTAGGCAACTGCGAACGCTACTTCCTAGAAAGGAAGTGTCGCATTTACATTCATTTGAAGTGAATGCGAGGTACACATGACACTTCGCAATGAATATTATATCTTATCATGAAACATAGAAATGAGATGCGATATCGCGTTTTAAGAAGCATTAGAACACTCTTGCTACGATACGTAGACAACTGCAAACGCTATTTCCTAGAAAGGAAGTGTCGCATTTACATTCATTTGAAGTGAATACGAGGTATACATGACACTTCGCAATGAATATTATATCTTATCATGAAACATTGAAATAAGATGCCATATCTCGTTTTAAGAAGCATTGAAACACTATAGCAACGATACGTAGACATCTGCAAACGCTATTTCCTAGCAAGTAAGTGTCGCACTTACATTCTTGTGAAGTGAATACGGGGTATACATGACATTTCGCAATGAATATTATATCTTATCATGAAACATAGAAATGAGATGCGATATCGCGTTTTAAGAAGCACTAGAACTCTATTGCTACGATACGTAGACATCTGCAAACGCTATTTCCTAGCAGGGAAGTGTCGCATTTACATTCATTTGAAGTTAATGCGAGGAATACATGACACTTCGCAATGAATATTATATCTTATCATGAAACACAGGAATAAGATGCGATACCACGTTCTAAGAAGCATTAGAACCCTATTGCTACGATACGTAGACATCTGCGAACGCTGTTTCCTAGCAGGGAAGTGTCGCAATTACATTCATTTGAAGTGAATGCGAGGAATACATGACATTTCGCAATGAATATTATATCTTATCATGAAACATAGAAATGAGATGCGATATCGCGTTTTAAGAAGCATTAGAACTCTCTTGCTACGATACGTAGACAATTGCAAACGCTATTTCCTAGAAAGGAAGTGTCGCATTTACATTCATTTGAAGTGAATACGAGGTATACATAACACTTCGCAATGAATATTATATCTTATCATGAGACATAGAAATAAGATGCGATATCTCGTTTTAAGAAGCATTGGAACTCTATTGTTATGATATGTAGACATCTGGAAACGCCATTTCCTAGCAAGGAAGTGTCGCATTTCCATTCTGGTGATGTGAATACGAGGTATACATGATACATCGCAATGAATATTATATCTTATCATGAAACATAGGAATGAGATGCGATATCGCGTTTTACGAAACAATAGAACTCTCTTGCTACGAGATACGTAGTCATCTGCAAACGCTATATCCTAGGAAGGAAGAATCGCATTTACACTCTATTGAAGTGAATACGAGGTAATCGTGATACTTGCAATAAATATTACATCTTATCATGAAACGTATGAATGAGATGCGATATCGCGTTTTAAGGAGCATTCGAACTCTATTGTTACGATACGTAGACAACTGCAAACGCTATTTCCTAGAAAGGAAGTGTCGCATTTACACTCATTTGAAGTGAATACGAGGTACACATGACACTTCGCAATGAATATTATATCTTATCATGAAACATAGAAATGAGATGCGATATCGCGTTTTAAGAAACAATAGAACTCTATTGCATCGATACGTAGACATCTGCAAACGCAATTTCCTAGAAAGGAAGTGTCGCATTT
The DNA here is from genome assembly GCF_050948175.1 of Xylocopa sonorina. Classification (NCBI taxonomy): domain Eukaryota; kingdom Metazoa; phylum Arthropoda; class Insecta; order Hymenoptera; family Apidae; genus Xylocopa; species Xylocopa sonorina. The sequence continues at coordinate 1,126,406 of NW_027490123.1, read as the reverse complement.
ACATTCATTTGAAGTGAATACGAGGTATACATGACACTTCGCAATGATTATTATATCTTATCATGGAAGATGGAAATGAGATGCGATATCGCGTTTTGAGAAGCATTAGAACTCTATTGCTTCGATACGAAGACATATGCAAACTCTATTTAACAGCAAAGAAGGTATCGCATTTACATTCATTTCAAGCATATGCGAGGTATACAAGATATTTCGCAATGAATATTACATCTTATCATGAAACATAGAAATGAGATGCGATATCGCGTTTTAAGAAGCATTGGAACTCTATTGCAACGATACGTAGACATCTGCAAACGCTATTACCTAGCAAGGAAGTGCCGCATTTACATTCTTTTGAAGTGAATACGAGGTATACATGACACTTCGCAATGAATATTACATCTTATCATGAAACATAGAAATGAGGTACGATATCGCGTTTTATGAAGCATTCGAACTCTATTGCAACGATACGTAGACATCTGTAAACGCTATTTCCTAGCAAGGAAGTATCGCATTTACATTCTTTTGAAGTGAATACGAGGTATGCATGACACTTCGCATTGAATATTATATCTTATCATGAAACATGGAAGTGAAATGCGATATCGCGTTTAAGAAGCATTAGAAATCTCTTGCTACGATACGTAGTCATCTTCAAACCCTATTTCCTAGCAAGGAAGTATCGCATTTACATTCTTTTGAAGTGAATACGAGGTATACATGACACTTCGCAATGAATATTATATCTTATCATGAAACATAGAAATGAGATGCGATATCGCGTTTTAAGAAGCATTAGAACTCTATTGCTTCGATACGTAGACATCTGCAAACGCTATTTCCTAGCAAGGATGTGTCGCATGTACATTCATTTGTAGTGAATACGAGGTATACATAACACTTCGCAATGAATATTATATCTTATCATGAGACATAGAAATAAGATGCGATATCTCGTTTTAAGAAGCATTGGAACTCTATTGTTATGATATGTAGACATCTGGAAACGCCATTTCCTAGCAAGGAAGTGTCGCATTTCCATTCTGGTGATGTGAATACGAGGTATACATGATACATCGCAATGAATATTATATCTTATCATGAAACATAGGAATGAGATGCGATATCGCGTTTTACGAAACAATAGAACTCTCTTGCTACGAGATACGTAGTCATCTGCAAACGCTATATCCTAGGAAGGAAGAATCGCATTTACACTCTATTGAAGTGAATACGAGGTAATCGTGATACTTGCAATAAATATTACATCTTATCATGAAACACAGGAATAAGATGCGATACCACGTTCTAAGAAGCATTAGAACCCTATTGCTACGATACGTAGACATCTGCGAACGCTGTTTCCTAGCAGGGAAGTGTCGCAATTACATTCATTTGAAGTGAATGCGAGGAATACATGACATTTCGCAATGAATATTATATCTTATCATGAAACATAGAAATGAGATGCGATATCGCGTTTTAAGAAGCATTAGAACTCTCTTGCTACGATACGTAGACAATTGCAAACGCTATTTCCTAGAAAGGAAGTGTCGCATTTACATTCATTTGAAGTGAATACGAGGTATACATAACACTTCGCAATGAATATTATATCTTATCATGAGACATAGAAATAAGATGCGATATCTCGTTTTAAGAAGCATTGGAACTCTATTGTTATGATATGTAGACATCTGGAAACGCCATTTCCTAGCAAGGAAGTGTCGCATTTCCATTCTGGTGATGTGAATACGAGGTATACATGATACATCGCAATGAATATTATATCTTATCATGAAACATAGGAATGAGATGCGATATCGCGTTTTACGAAACTAGGAAGGAAGAATCGCATTTACACTCTATTGAAGTGAATACGAGGTAATCGTGATACTTGCAATAAATATTACATCTTATCATGAAACGTATGAATGAGATGCGATATCGCGTTTTAAGGAGCATTCGAACTCTATTGTTACGATACGTAGACAACTGCAAACGCTATTTCCTAGAAAGGAAGTGTCGCATTTACACTCATTTGAAGTGAATACGAGGTACACATGACACTTCGCAATGAATATTATATCTTATCATGAAACATAGAAATGAGATGCGATATCGCGTTTTAAGAAACAATAGAACTCTATTGCATCGATACGTAGACATCTGCAAACGCAATTTCCTAGAAAGGAAGTGTCGCATTTACATTCATTTGAAGTGAATACGAGGTATACATGACACTTCGCAATGATTATTATATCTTATCATGGAAGATGGAAATGAGATGCGATATCGCGTTTTGAGAAGCATTAGAACTCTATTGCTTCGATACGAAGACATATGCAAACTCTATTTAACAGCAAAGAAGGTATCGCATTTACATTCATTTCAAGCATATGCGAGGTATACAAGATATTTCGCAATGAATATTACATCTTATCATGAAACATAGAAATGAGATGCGATATCGCGTTTTAAGAAGCATTGGAACTCTATTGCAACGATACGTAGACATCTGCAAACGCTATTACCTAGCAAGGAAGTGCCGCATTTACATTCTTTTGAAGTGAATACGAGGTATACATGACACTTCGCAATGAATATTACATCTTATCATGAAACATAGAAATGAGGTACGATATCGCGTTTTATGAAGCATTCGAACTCTATTGCAACGATACGTAGACATCTGTAAACGCTATTTCCTAGCAAGGAAGTATCGCATTTACATTCTTTTGAAGTGAATACGAGGTATGCATGACACTTCGCATTGAATATTATATCTTATCATGAAACATGGAAGTGAAATGCGATATCGCGTTTAAGAAGCATTAGAAATCTCTTGCTACGATACGTAGTCATCTTCAAACCCTATTTCCTAGCAAGGAAGTATCGCATTTACATTCTTTTGAAGTGAATACGAGGTATACATGACACTTCGCAATGAATATTATATCTTATCATGAAACATAGAAATGAGATGCGATATCGCGTTTTAAGAAGCATTAGAACTCTATTGCTTCGATACGTAGACATCTGCAAACGCTATTTCCTAGCAAGGATGTGTCGCATGTACATTCATTTGTAGTGAATACGAGGTATACATAACACTTCGCAATGAATATTATATCTTATCATGAGACATAGAAATAAGATGCGATATCTCGTTTTAAGAAGCATTGGAACTCTATTGTTATGATATGTAGACATCTGGAAACGCCATTTCCTAGCAAGGAAGTGTCGCATTTCCATTCTGGTGATGTGAATACGAGGTATACATGATACATCGCAATGAATATTATATCTTATCATGAAACATAGGAATGAGATGCGATATCGCGTTTTACGAAACAATAGAACTCTCTTGCTACGAGATACGTAGTCATCTGCAAACGCTATATCCTAGGAAGGAAGAATCGCATTTACACTCTATTGAAGTGAATACGAGGTAATCGTGATACTTGCAATAAATATTACATCTTATCATGAAACGTATGAATGAGATGCGATATCGCGTTTTAAGGAGCATTCGAACTCTATTGTTACGATACGTAGACAACTGCAAACGCTATTTCCTAGAAAGGAAGTGTCGCATTTACACTCATTTGAAGTGAATACGAGGTACACATGACACTTCGCAATGAATATTATATCTTATCATGAAACATAGAAATGAGATGCGATATCGCGTTTTAAGAAACAATAGAACTCTATTGCATCGATACGTAGACATCTGCAAACGCAATTTCCTAGAAAGGAAGTGTCGCATTTACATTCATTTGAAGTGAATACGAGGTATACATGACACTTCGCAATGATTATTATATCTTATCATGGAAGATGGAAATGAGATGCGATATCGCGTTTTGAGAAGCATTAGAACTCTATTGCTTCGATACGAAGACATATGCAAACTCTATTTAACAGCAAAGAAGGTATCGCATTTACATTCATTTCAAGCATATGCGAGGTATACAAGATATTTCGCAATGAATATTACATCTTATCATGAAACATAGAAATGAGATGCGATATCGCGTTTTAAGAAGCATTGGAACTCTATTGCAACGATACGTAGACATCTGCAAACGCTATTACCTAGCAAGGAAGTGCCGCATTTACATTCTTTTGAAGTGAATACGAGGTATACATGACACTTCGCAATGAATATTACATCTTATCATGAAACATAGAAATGAGGTACGATATCGCGTTTTATGAAGCATTCGAACTCTATTGCAACGATACGTAGACATCTGTAAACGCTATTTCCTAGCAAGGAAGTATCGCATTTACATTCTTTTGAAGTGAATACGAGGTATGCATGACACTTCGCATTGAATATTATATCTTATCATGAAACATGGAAGTGAAATGCGATATCGCGTTTAAGAAGCATTAGAAATCTCTTGCTACGATACGTAGTCATCTTCAAACCCTATTTCCTAGCAAGGAAGTATCGCATTTACATTCTTTTGAAGTGAATACGAGGTATACATGACACTTCGCAATGAATATTATATCTTATCATGAAACATAGAAATGAGATGCGATATCGCGTTTTAAGAAGCATTAGAACTCTATTGCTTCGATACGTAGACATCTGCAAACGCTATTTCCTAGCAAGGATGTGTCGCATGTACATTCATTTGTAGTGAATACGAGGTATACATGACACTTCGCAATGAATATTACATCTTATCATGAAACATAGAAATGTGATGCGATATCGCGTTTTAAGAAGCATTAGAACTCTATTGCTTCGATACGTAGACATCTGGAAACGTAATTTCCTAGAAAGCAAGTGTCGCATTTACATTCATTTGAAGTGAATACGAGGTATACATGACACTTCGCATTGAATATTGTATCTTATCATGAAACATAGAAATGTGATGCGATATCGCGTTTTAAGAAGCATTCGAACTCTATTGCTACGATACGTAGACAACTGCAAACGCTATTTCCTAGAAAGGAAGTGTCGCATTTACATTCATTTGAAGCGTGTACGAGGAATACATAACCTTTCGCAATGAATATTATATCTTATCCTGAAACACAGAAATGAGATGCGATATCGCGTTTTAAGAAGCATTGGAACTCTATTGCAACGATACGTAGACATCTGCAAACGCTATTACCTAGCAAGGAAGTGCCGCATTTACAGTCTTTTGAAGTGAATACGAGGTAATCAAGATACTTCGCAATGAATATTACATCTTATCATGAAACATAGGAATGAGATGCGATATCGCGTTTTAAGAAGCATTCGAACTCTATTGCTACGATACGTAGGCAACTGCGAACGCTACTTCCTAGAAAGGAAGTGTCGCATTTACATTCAACTGAAGTGAATACGAGGTATACATGACACTTCGCAATGAATATTGTATCTTATCACGATACACAGAAATGAGATGCGATATCACGTTTTAAGAAGCATTAGAACTCTATTGCTTCGATACGTAGACATCTGGAAACGTAATTTCCTAGAAAGGAAGTGTCACATTTACATTCATTTGAAGTGAATACGAGGTATACATGACACTTCGCAATGAATATTATATCTTACCATGAAACATAGAAATGAGATGCGATATCTTGTTTTCAGAAGCATTAGAACTCTCTTGCTACGATACGTAGACATCTGGATACGTAATTTCCTAGAACGGAAGTGTCGCATTTACATTCATTTGAAGCGTGGACGAGGAAGACATAACCCTTCGCAATGAATGCTATATCTTATCATGAAACACAGAAATGAGATGCGATATCGCGTTTTAAGAAGCATTAGAAATCTACTGCTTCGATAGCGAGACATCTGGAAACGTAATTTCGTAGAAAGGAAGTGTCGTACTTACATTCATTTGAAGTGAATGCGAGGTATACATGTCACTTCGCAATGAATATTGAATTTGTATCATGAAACATAGAAATGAGATGCGATATCGCGTTTTAAGAAGCACTAGAACTCTACTGCTACGATACGCAGATATCTGCAAACGCTAGTTCCTAGAACGGAAGTGTCGCATTTACATTCATTTCAAGCGTGGACGAGGAAGACATAACCCTTCGCAATGAATACTATATCTTATCATGAAACACAGAAATGAGATGCGATATCGCGTTTTAAGAAGCATTAGAAATCTACTGCTTCGATAGCGAGACATCTGGAAACGTAATTTCGTAGAAAGGAAGTGTCGTATTTACATTCATTTGAAGTGAATACGAGGTATACATGACACTTCGCAGTGAATATTATATCTTATCATGAAACATAGAAACGAGATGCGATGTCGCGGTTTAAGAAGCATTGGAACTCTATTGCAACGAAACGTAGACATCTGCAAACGCTATTTCCTAGCAAGGAAGTATAGCATTTTCATTCATTGGAAGTGAATACGAGGTAATCATGATACTTCGCATTGAATATTACATCTTATCATGAAACATAGAAATGAGATGCGATATCGCGTTTTAAGAAGCACTAGAACTCTATTGCTACGATACGTAGACATCTGCAAACGCTATTTCCTAGCAGGGAAGTGTCGCATTTACATTCATTTGAAGTTAATGCGAGGAATACATGACACTTCGCAATGAATATTATATCTTATCATGAAACACAGGAATAAGATGCGATACCACGTTCTAAGAAGCATTAGAACCCTATTGCTACGATACGTAGACATCTGCGAACGCTGTTTCCTAGCAGGGAAGTGTCGCAATTACATTCATTTGAAGTGAATGCGAGGAATACATGACATTTCGCAATGAATATTATATCTTATCATGAAACATAGAAATGAGATGCGATATCGCGTTTTAAGAAGCATTAGAACTCTCTTGCTACGATACGTAGACAATTGCAAACGCTATTTCCTAGAAAGGAAGTGTCGCATTTACATTCATTTGAAGTGAATACGAGGTATACATAACACTTCGCAATGAATATTATATCTTATCATGAGACATAGAAATAAGATGCGATATCTCGTTTTAAGAAGCATTGGAACTCTATTGTTATGATATGTAGACATCTGGAAACGCCATTTCCTAGCAAGGAAGTGTCGCATTTCCATTCTGGTGATGTGAGTACGAGGTATACATGATACATCGCAATGAATATTATATCTTATCATGAAACATAGGAATGAGATGCGATATCGCGTTTTACGAAACAATAGAACTCTCTTGCTACGAGATACGTAGTCATCTGCAAACGCTATATCCTAGGAAGGAAGAATCGCATTTACACTCTATTGAAGTGAATACGAGGTAATCGTGATACTTGCAATAAATATTACATCTTATCATGAAACGTATGAATGAGATGCGATATCGCGTTTTAAGGAGCATTCGAACTCTATTGTTACGATACGTAGACAACTGCAAACGCTATTTCCTAGAAAGGAAGTGTCGCATTTACACTCATTTGAAGTGAATACGAGGTACACATGACACTTCGCAATGAATATTATATCTTATCATGAAACATAGAAATGAGATGCGATATCGCGTTTTAAGAAACAATAGAACTCTATTGCATCGATACGTAGACATCTGCAAACGCAATTTCCTAGAAAGGAAGTGTCGCATTTACATTCATTTGAAGTGAATACGAGGTATACATGACACTTCGCAATGATTATTATATCTTATCATGGAAGATGGAAATGAGATGCGATATCGCGTTTTGAGAAGCATTAGAACTCTATTGCTTCGATACGAAGACATATGCAAACTCTATTTAACAGCAAAGAAGGTATCGCATTTACATTCATTTCAAGCATATGCGAGGTATACAAGATATTTCGCAATGAATATTACATCTTATCATGAAACATAGAAGTGAAATGTCATATCGCTTTTAAGAAGCATTAGAACTCTAATGCTTCGATACGCAGACATCTGCAAACGCTATTTCCTAGCAAGGAAGTGTCGAATTTACATTCATTTGAAGTGAATACGAGGTATACATGACACTTCGCAATGAATATTATATCTTATCATGAAACATAGAAATGAGGTACGATATTGCGTTTTATGAAGCATTCGAACTCTATTGCTACGATACGTAGTCATCTGCAAACGCTATTTCCTAGCAAGGAAGTGTCGCATTTACATTCATTTGAAGCGTGGACGAGGAATACATAACCTTTCGCAATGAATATTATATCTTATCCTGAAACACAGAAATGAGATGCGATATCGCGTTTTAAGAAGCATTGGAACTCTATTGCAACGATACGTAGACATCTGCAAACGCTATTACCTAGCAAGGAAGTGCCGCATTTACATTCTTTTGAAGTGAATACGAGGTATACATGACACTTCGCAATGAATATTACATCTTATCATGAAACATAGAAATGAGGTACGATATCGCGTTTTATGAAGCATTCGAACTCTATTGCAACGATACGTAGACATCTGTAAACGCTATTTCCTAGCAAGGAAGTATCGCATTTACATTCTTTTGAAGTGAATACGAGGTATGCATGACACTTCGCATTGAATATTATATCTTATCATGAAACATGGAAGTGAAATGCGATATCGCGTTTAAGAAGCATTAGAAATCTCTTGCTACGATACGTAGTCATCTTCAAACCCTATTTCCTAGCAAGGAAGTATCGCATTTACATTCTTTTGAAGTGAATACGAGGTATACATGACACTTCGCAATGAATATTATATCTTATCATGAAACATAGAAATGTGATGCGATATCGCGTTTTAAGAAGCATTAGAACTCTATTGCTTCGATACGTAGACATCTGGAAACGTAATTTCCTAGAAAGCAAGTGTCGCATTTACATTCATTTGAAGTGAATACGAGGTATACATGACACTTCGCATTGAATATTGTATCTTATCATGAAACATAGAAATGTGATGCGATATCGCGTTTTAAGAAGCATTCGAACTCTATTGCTACGATACGTAGACAACTGCAAACGCTATTTCCTAGAAAGGAAGTGTCGCATTTACATTCATTTGAAGCGTGGACGAGGAATACATAACCTTTCGCAATGAATATTATATCTTATCCTGAAACACAGAAATGAGATGCGATATCGCGTTTTAAGAAGCATTGGAACTCTATTGCAACGATACGTAGACATCTGCAAACGCTATTACCTAGCAAGGAAGTGCCGCATTTACAGTATTTTGAAGTGAATACGAGGTAATCAAGATACTTCGCAATGAATATTACATCTTATCATGAAACATAGGAATGAGATGCGATATCGCGTTTTAAGAAGCATTCGAACTCTATTGCTACGATACGTAGGCAACTGCGAACGCTACTTCCTAGAAAGGAAGTGTCGCATTTACATTCAACTGAAGTGAATACGAGGTATACATGACACTTCGCAATGAATATTGTATCTTATCACGATACACAGAAATGAGATGCGATATCACGTTTTAAGAAGCATTAGAACTCTATTGCTTCGATACGTAGACATCTGGAAACGTAATTTCCTAGAAAGGAAGTGTCACATTTACATTCATTTGAAGTGAATACGAGGTATACATGACACTTCGCAATGAATATTATATCTTACCATGAAACATAGAAATGAGATGCGATATCTTGTTTTCAGAAGCATTAGAACTCTCTTGCTACGATACGTAGACATCTGGATACGTAATTTCCTAGAACGGAAGTGTCGCATTTACATTCATTTGAAGCGTGGACGAGGAAGACATAACCCTTCGCAATGAATGCTATATCTTATCATGAAACACAGAAATGAGATGCGATATCGCGTTTTAAGAAGCATTAGAAATCTACTGCTTCGATAGCGAGACATCTGGAAACGTAATTTCGTAGAAAGGAAGTGTCGTACTTACATTCATTTGAAGTGAATGCGAGGTATACATGTCACTTCGCAATGAATATTATATCTTATCATGAAACATAGAAACGAGATGCGATGTCGCGGTTTAAGAAGCATTGGAACTCTATTGCAACGAAACGTAGACATCTGCAAACGCTATTACCTAGCAAGGAAGTGCCGCATTTACATTCTTTTGAAGTGAATACGAGGTATACATGACACTTCGCAATGAATATTACATCTTATCATGAAACATAGAAATGAGGTACGATATCGCGTTTTATGAAGCATTCGAACTCTATTGCAACGATACGTGGACATCTGTAAACGCTATTTCCTAGCAAGGAAGTATCGCATTTACATTCTTTTGAAGTGAATACGAGGTATGCATGACACTTCGCATTGAATATTATATCCTATCATGAAACATGGAAGTGAAATGCGATATCGCGTTTAAGAAGCATTAGAAATCCCTTGCTACGATACGTAGTCATCTTCAAACCCTATTTCCTAGCAAGGAAGTATCGCATTTACATTCTTTTGAAGTGAATACGAGGTATACATGACACTTCGCAATGAATATTATATCTTATCATGAAACATAGAAATGAGATGCGATATCGCGTCTTAAGAAGCATTAGAACTCTATTGCTTCGATACGTAGACATCTGCAAACGCTATTTCCTAGCAAGGATGTGTCGCATGTACATTCATTTGTAGTGAATACGAGGTATACATGACACTTCGCAATGAATATTACATCTTATCATGAAACATAGAAATGTGATGCGATATCGCGTTTTAAGAAGCATTAGAACTCTATTGCTTCGATACGTAGACATCTGGAAACGTAATTTCCTAGAAAGCAAGTGTCGCATTTACATTCATTTGAAGTGAATACGAGGTATACATGACACTTCGCATTGAATATTGTATCTTATCATGAAACATAGAAATGTGATGCGATATCGCGTTTTAAGAAGCATTCGAACTCTATTGCTACGATACGTAGACAACTGCAAACGCTATTTCCTAGAAAGGAAGTGTCGCATTTACATTCATTTGAAGCGTGGACGAGGAATACATAACCTTTCGCAATGAATATTATATCTTATCCTGAAACACAGAAATGAGATGCGATATCGCGTTTTAAGAAGCATTGGAACTCTATTGCAACGATACGTAGACATCTGCAAACGCTATTACCTAGCAAGGAAGTGCCGCATTTACAGTCTTTTGAAGTGAATACGAGGTATACATGACACTTCGCAATGAATATTACATCTTATCATGAAACATAGAAATGAGGTACGATATCGCGTTTTATGAAGCATTCGAACTCTATTGCTACGATACGTAGACATCTGCAAACGCTATTTCCTAGCAAGGAAGTGTCGCATTTACATCCATTGGAAGTGTAAACGCGGAATACATTACACTTCGCATTGAATATTATATCTTATCATGAAACATAGAAGTGAAATGCGATATCGCGTTTTAAGAAACAATGGAACTCTATTGCATCAATACGTAGACATCTGCAAACGTTATTTCCTAGCAAGGAAGTGTCGCATTTACAATCTTGTGAAGTGAATACGAGGTATACATGACACTTCGCATTGAATATTGTATCTTATCATGAAACATAGAAATGTGATGCGATATCGCGTTTTAAGAAGCATTCGAACTCTATTGCTACGATACGTAGACAACTGCAAACGCTATTTCCTAGAAAGGAAGTGTCGCATTTACATTCATTTGAAGCGTGGACGAGGAATACATAACCTTTCGCAATGAATATTATATCTTATCCTGAAACACAGAAATGAGATGCGATATCGCGTTTTAAGAAGCATTGGAACTCTATTGCAACGATACGTAGACATCTGCAAACGCTATTACCTAGCAAGGAAGTGCCGCATTTACAGTCTTTTGAAGTGAATACGAGGTAATCAAGATACTTCGCAATGAATATTACATCTTATCATGAAACATAGGAATGAGATGCGATATCGCGTTTTAAGAAGCATTCGAACTCTATTGCTACGATACGTAGGCAACTGCGAACGCTACTTCCTAGAAAGGAAGTGTCGCATTTACATTCAACTGAAGTGAATACGAGGTATACATGACATTTCGCAATGAATATTGTATCTTATCACGATACACAGAAATGAGATGCGATATCACGTTTTAAGAAGCATTAGAACTCTATTGCTTCGATACGTAGACATCTGGAAACGTAATTTCCTAGAAAGGAAGTGTCACATTTACATTCATTTGAAGTGAATACGAGGTATACATGACACTTCGCAATGAATATTATATCTTATCATGAAACATAGAAATGAGATGCGATATCTTGTTTTCAGAAGCATTAGAACTCTCTTGCTACGATACGTAGACATCTGGATACGTTATTTCCTAGAACGGAAGTGTCGCATTTACATTCATTTGAAGCGTGGACGAGGAAGACATAACCCTTCGCAATGAATGCTATATCTTATCATGAAACACAGAAATGAGATGCGATATCGCGTTTTAAGAAGCATTAGAAATCTACTGCTTCGATAGCGAGACATCTGGAAACGTAATTTCGTAGAAAGGAAGTGTCGTACTTACATTCATTTGAAGTGAATGCGAGGTATACATGTCACTTCGCAATGAATATTATATCTTATCATGAAACATAGAAACGAGATGCGATGTCGCGGTTTAAGAAGCATTGGAACTCTATTGCAACGAAACGTAGACATCTGCAAACGCTATTTCCTAGCAAGGAAGTATAGCATTTACATTCATTGGAAGTGAATACGAGGTAATCATGATACTTCGCATTGAATATTACATCTTATCATGAAACATAGAAATGAGATGCGATATCGCGTTTTAAGAAGCACTTGAACTCTACTGCTACGATACGCAGATATCTGCAAACGGTACTTCCTAGAAAGGAAGTGTCGCATTTACATTCAACTGAAGTGAATACGAGGTATACATGACACTTCGCAATGAATATTGTATCTTATCAAGAAACATCGAAATGAGATGCGATATCGCGTTTTATGAAGCATTGGAACTCTATTGCTTCGATACGTAGACATCTGGAGGCGTAATTTCCTAGAAAGGATGTGTCGCATTTACATTCATTTGATGTGAATACGAGGAATACTTGACACTTCGCAATGAATATTATATCTTATCATGAAACATAGAAATGGGATGCGATATCTTGTTTTCAGAAGCATTAAATCTCTCTTGCTACTATACGTAGTCATCTGCAAACGCTATTTCCTAGGAAGGAAGAATCGCATTTACATTCATTTGAAGTGTATACGAGGTAATCAAGATACTTCGCAATGAATATTACATCTTATCATGAAACATAGGAATGAGATGCGATATCGCGTTTTAAGTAGCATTCGAACTCTATTGCTACGATACGTAGGCAACTGCGAACGCTACTTCCTAGAAAGGAAGTGTCGCATTTACATTCAATTTGAAGTGAATGCGAGGTACACATGACACTTCGCAATGAATATTATACCTTATCACGATACACAGAAATGAGATGCGATATCGCGTTTTAAGAAGCATTAGAACTCTATTGCTTCGATACGTAGACATCTGGAAACGTAATTTCCTAGAAAGGAAGTGTCGCATTTACATTCATTTGAAGTGAATACGCGGTATACATGACACTTCGCAATGAATATTATATCTTATCATGAAACATAGAAATGAGATGCGATATCTTGTTTTCAGAAGCATTAGAACTCTCTTGCTACGATACGTAGTCATTTGCAAACGCTATTTCCTAGGAAGGAAAGATCGCATTTGCATTCTTTTGAAGTGTATACGAGGTAATCAAGATACTTCGCAATGAATATTACATCTTATCATGAAACATAGGAATGAGATGCGATATCGCGTTTTAAGAAGCATTCGAACTCTATTGCTACGATACGTAGACAACTGCAATCGCTATCTCCTAGACAGGAAGTGTCGCATTTACATTCATTTGAAGTGAATACGAGGTATACATGACACTTCGCAATGAATATTATATCTTATCATGAAACATAGAAATGAGGTACGATATTGCGTTTTATGAAGCATTCGAACTCTATTGCTACGATACGTAGTCATCTGCAAACGCTATTTCCTAGCAAGGAAGTGTCGCATTTACATTCATTTGAAGCGTGGACGAGGAATACATAACCTTTCGCAATGAATATTATACCTTATCCTGAAACACAGAAATGAGATGCGATATCGCGTTTTAAGAAGCATTGGAACTCTATTGCAACGATACGTAGACATCTGCAAACGCTATTACCTAGCAAGGAAGTGCCGCATTTACATTCTTTTGAAGTGAATACGAGGTATACACGACACTTCGCAATGAATATTACATCTTATCATGAAACATAGAAATGAGGTACGATATCGCGTTTTATGAAGCATTCGAACTCTATTGCAACGATACGTAGACATCTGTAAACGCTATTTCCTAGCAAGGAAGTATCGCATTTACATTCTTTTGAAGTGAATACGAGGTATGCATGACACTTCGCATTGAATATTATATCCTATCATGAAACATGGAAGTGAAATGCGATATCGCGTTTAAGAAGCATTAGAAATCCCTTGCTACGATACGTAGTCATCTTCAAACCCTATTTCCTAGCAAGGAAGTATCGCATTTACATTCTTTTGAAGTGAATACGAGGTATACATGACACTTCGCAATGCATATTATATCTTATCATGAAACATAGAAATGTGATGCGATATCGCGTTTTAAGAAGCATTAGAACTCTATTGCTTCGATACGTAGACATCTGCAAACGCTATTTCCTAGCAAGGAAGTGTCGCATGTACATTCATTTGTAGTGAATACGAGGTATACATGACACTTCGCAATGAATATTACATCTTATCATGAAACATAGAAATGTTATGCGATATCGCGTTTTAAGAAGCATTAGAACTCTATTGCTTCGATACGTAGACATCTGGAAACGTAATTTCCTAGAAAGCAAGTGTCGCATTTACATTCATTTGAAGTGAATACGAGGTATACATGACACTTCGCATTGAATATTGTATCTTATCATGAAACATAGAAATGTGATGCGATATCGCGTTTTAAGAAGCATTCGAACTCTATTGCTACGATACGTAGACAACTGCAAACGCTATTTCCTAGAAAGGAAGTGTCGCATTTACCTTCATTTGAAGCGTGGACGAGGAATACATAACCTTTCGCAATGAATATTATATCTTATCCTGAAACACAGAAATGAGATGCGATATCGCGTTTTAAGAAGCATTGGAACTCTATTGCAACCATACGTAGACATCTGCAAACGCTATTACCTAGCAAGGAAGTGCCGCATTTACATTCTTTTGAAGTGAATACGAGGTATACATGACACTTCGCAATGAATATTACATCTTATCATGAAACATGGAAATGAGGTACGATATCGCGTTTTATGAAGCATTCGAACTCTATTGCTACGATACGTAGACATCTGCAAACGCTATTTCCTAGCAAGGAAGTGTCGCATTTACATCCATTGGAAGTGTAGACGCGGAATACATTACACTTCGCAATGAATATTATATCTTATCATGAAACATAGAAGTGGAATGCGATATCGCGTTTTAAGAAACAATGGAACTCTATTGCATCAATACGTAGACATCTGCAAACGTTATTTCCTAGCAAGGAAGTGTCGCATTTACATTCTTGTGAAGTGAATACTAGGTATACATGACACTTCGCAATGATTATTATATCTTATCATGAAAGATGGAAATGAGATGCGATATCGCGTTTTGAGAAGCATTAGAACTCTATTGCTTCGATACGAAGACATCTGCAAACTCTATTTAACAGCAATGAAGGTATCGCATTTACATTCATTTCAAGCATATGCGAGGTATACAAGATATTTCGCAATGAATATTACATCTTATCATGAAACATAGAAGTGAAATGCGATATCGCGTTTAAGAAGCATTAGAACTCTATTGCTTCGATACGCAGACATCTGGAAATGCTATTACCTGGCAAGGAAGTGTCGCATTTACATTCATTGGAAGTGAATACGCGGTAATCATGATACTTTGCATTGAATATTACATCTTATCATGAAACATAGGAATGAGATGCGATATCGCGTTTTACGAAACAATAGAACTCTATTGCTTCGATACGTAGACGTCTGGAGACGTAATTTCCTAGAAAGGTAGTGTCGCAGTTACATTCATTTGAAGTGAATACGAGGTATACATGACACTTCGCAATGAATATTACATCTTATCATGAAACATAGAAATGTGATGCGATATCGCGTTTTGAGAAGCATTAGAACTCTATTGCTTCAATACGTAGACATCTGGAGACGTAATTTCCTAGAAAGGTAGTGTCGCATTTACATTCATTTGAAGTGAATACGAGGTACTCATGACACTTCGCAATGAATATTATATCTTATCATGAAACATAGAAATGAGGTACGATATCGCGTTTTAGAAGCATTAGAACTCTATTGCTTCGATACGTAGACATATGGAGACGTAATTTCCTAGAAAGGTAATGTCGCATTTACATTCATTTGAAGTGAATACGAGGTATACATGACACTTCGCAATGAATATTACATCTTATCATGAAACATAGAAATGAGATGCGATATCGCGTTTTAAGAAGCATTAGAAATCTATTGCTGCGATACGTAGACATCTGGAAACGTAATTTCCTAGAAAGGAAGTGTCGCAATTACATTCATTTGAAGCGTGGACGGGGAATACATGACACTTCGCAATGATTATTATATCTTATCATGAAAGATGGAAATGAGATGCGATACCGCGTTTTGAGAAGCATTAGAACTCTATTGCTTCGATACGAAGACATCTGCAAACTCTATTTAACAGCAAAGAAGGTATCGCATTTACATTCATTTCAAGCATATGCGAGGTATACAAGATATTTCACAATGAATATTATATCTTATCATGAAACATAGAAGAGAAATGCGATATCGCGTTTTAAGAAACAATGGAACTCTATTGCATCAATACGTAGACATCTGCAAACGTTATTTCCTAGCAAGGAAGTGTCGCATTTACATTCTTGTGAAGTGAATACTAGGTATACATGACACTTCGCAATGATTATTATATCTTATCATGAAAGATGGAAATGAGATGCGATACCGCGTTTTGAGTAGCATTAGAACTCTATTGCTTCGATACGAAGACATCTGCAAACTCTATTTAACAGCAAAGAAGGTATCGCATTTACATTCATTTCAAGCATATGCGAGGTATACAAGATATTTCGCAATGAATATTATATCTTATCATGAAACATAGAAGTGAAATGCGATATCGCGTTTTAAGAAACAATGGAACTCTATTGCATCAATACGTAGACATCTGCAAACGTTATTTCCTAGCAAGGAAGTGTCCTATTTACATTCTTGTGAAGTGAATACTAGGTATACATGACACTTCGCATTGATTATTATATCTTATCATGAAAGATGGAAATGAGATGCGATATCGCGTTTTGAGAAGCATTAGAACTCTATTGCCTCGATACGAAGACATCTGCAAACTCTATTTAACAGCAAAGAAGGTATCGCATTTACATTCATTTCAAGCATATGCGAGGTATACAAGATATTTCGCAATGAATATTACATCTTATCATGAAACATAGAAGTGAAATGCGATATCGCGTTTAAGAAGCATTAGAACTCTATTGCTTCGATACGCAGACATCTGGAAATGCTATTACCTGGCAAGGAAGTGTCGCATTTACATTCATTGGAAGTGAATACGCGGTAATCATGATACTTTGCATTGAATATTACATCTTATCATGAAACATAGGAATGAGATGGGATATCGCGTTTTACGAAACAATAGAACTCTATTGCATCGATACGTAGACATCTGCAAACGCTATTTCCTAGCAAGGAAGTATCGCATTTACATTCTTTTGAAGTGAATACGAGGAATACATGGCACTTCGCAATGAATATTATATCTTATCATGAAACGTAGAAATGAGATGCGATATCGCGTTTTACGAAACAATAGAACTCTATTGCTACGATACGTAGACATCTGCAAACGCTATTTCCTAGCAAGGAAGTGTAGCATTTACATCCATTGGAAGTGTAGACGCGGAATACATTACACTTCGCAATGAATATTATACCTTATCATGAAACATAGAAATGAGATGCGATATCGCGTTTTAAGAAACAATAGAATTCCATTGCTACGATACGCAGACATCTGGAAACGTAATTTCCTAGAAAGGAAGTGTCGCATTTACATTCATTTCAAGTGAATACGAGGTATACATGTCACTTCGCAATGAATGTTATATCTTGTCATGAAACATTGAAATGAGATGCGATTTCTCGTTTTAATAAGCATTGGAACTCTGTTGTTTTGACACGTAGACATCTGGAAACGCCATTTCCTAGCAAGGAAGTGTCGCGTTTCCATTCTTTTGAAGTGAGTACGAGGTAATCATGATACTTCGCAATGAATATTATATCTTATCATGAAACATAGGAATGAGATGCGATATCGCGTTTTAAGAAGCGTTCGAACTCTACTGGTACGATACGTAGACATCTGCAAACGCTATTTCCTAGAAAGGGAGTGTCGCATTTACATTCCTTTCAAGCGTATGCAAGGTATACATGACACTTCACAATGAATATTATATCTTACCATGAAACATAGAAATGAGATGCGATATCGAGTTTTAAGAAGCATTCGAACTCTATTGCTACGATACGTAGACATTTGCAAACGCTATTTCCTAGCAAGGAAGTGTCGCATTTACATTCATTCGAAGTGAATACGAGGTATACATGACACTTCGCAATGAATATTATATCTTGTCATGAAACATAGAAATAAGATGCGATATCGCGTTTTAAGAAGCATTCGAACTCTACTCCTACGATACGCTGACATCTGCAAACGCTATTTCCTAGCAAGGGAGAGTCGCATTTACATTCATTTCAAGCGTATGCAAGCTATACATGACACTTCACAATGAATATTATATCTTACCGTGAAGCATAGAAATGAGATGCGATATCGAGTTTTAAGAAGCATTCGAACTCTACTGCTACGATACGTAGACATCTGCAAACGCTATTTCCTAGAAAGGGAGAGTCGCATTTACATTCATTTCAAGCGTATGCAAGGTATACATGACACTTCACAATGAATATTATATCTTACCATGAAACATAGAAATGAGATGCGATTTCGAGTTTTAAGAAGCATTCGAACTCTATCGCTACGATACGTAGACATCTGCATGCGCTATTTCCTAGCAAGGAAGTGTCGCATTTACATTCACTTGAAGTGAATACGAGGTATACATGACACTTCGCAATGAATATTATATCTTGTCATGAAACATAGGAATGAGATGCGATATCGCGTTTTAAGAAGCATTCGAACTCTACTGCTACGATACGTAGACATCTGCAAACGCTATTTCCTAGCAAGGAAGTGTCGCATTTACATTCATTTGAAGTGAATACGAGGTAATCGTGACACTTCGCAATGAATATTATATCTTGTCATGAAACATAGTAATGAGATGCGATATCGCGTTTTAAGAAGCATTCGAACTCTACTGCTACGATACGTAGACATCTGCAAACGCTATTTCCTAGAAAGGGAGTGTCGCATTTACATTCATTTCAAGCGTATGCAAGGTATACATGACACTTCACAATGAATATTATATCTTACCATGAAACATAGAAATGAGATGCGATATCGAGTTTTAAGAAGCATTCGAACTCTATTGTTACGATACTTAGACATCTGCAAGCGCTATTTCCTAGCAAGGAAGTGTCGCACTTACATTCATTTGAACTGAATACGAGATATACATGACACTTCGCAATGAATATTATATCTTGTCATGAAACATAGGAATGAGATGCGATATCGCGTTTTAAGAAGCATTCGAACTCTACTGCTACGATACGTAGACATCTGCAAACGCTATTTCCTAGCAAGGAAGTGTCGCATTTACATTCATTTGAAGTGAATACGAGTTAATCATGACACTTCGCAATGAATATTATATCTTGTCATGAAACATAGAAATAAGATGCGATATCGCGTTTTAAGACGCATTCGAACTCTATTGCTACGATACGTAGACATCTGCAAACGCTATTTCCTAGCAAGGAAGTGTCGCATTTACATTCATTTGAAGTGAATACGAGGTAATCATGACACTTCGCAATGAATATTATATCTTGTCATGAAACATAGTAATGAGGTGCGATATCGCGTTTTAAGAAGCATTCGAACTCTACTGCTACGATACGTAGACATCTGCAAATGCTATTTCCTAGAAAGGGAGAGTCGCATTTACATTCATTTCAAGCGTATGCAAGGTATACATGACACTTCACAATGAATATTATATCTTACCATGAAACATAGAAATGAGATGCGATATCGAGTTTTAAGAAGCATTCGAACTCTATCGCTACGATACGTAGACATCTGCATGCGCTATTTCCTAGCAAGGAAGTGTCGCATTTACATTCATTTGAAGTGAATACGAGGTATACATGACACTTCGCAATGAATATTATATCTTGTCATGAAACATAGGAATGAGATGCGATATCGCGTTTTAAGAAGCATTCGAACTCTACTGCTACGATACGTAGACATCTGCAAACGCTATTTCCTAGCAAGGAAGTGTCGCATTTACATTCATTTGAAGTGAATACGAGGTAATCGTGACACTTCGCAATGAATATTATATCTTGTCATGAAACATAGTAATGAGATGCGATATCGCGTTTTAAGAAGCATTCGAACTCTACTGCTACGATACGCAGATATCTGCAAACGCTATTTCCTAGCAAGGAAGTGTCGCATTTACATTCATTTGAAGCGAGTACGATGTAATCATGACACTTCGCAATGAATATTATATCTTGTCATGAAACATAGTAATGAGGTGCGATATCGCGTTTTAAGAAGCATTCGAACTCTACTGCTACGATACGTAGACATCTGCAAACGCTATTTCCTAGAAAGGGAGAGTCGCATTTACATTCATTTCAAGCGTATGCAAGGTATACATGACACTTCACAATGAATATTATATCTTACCATGAAACATAGAAATGAGATGCGATATCGAGTTTTAAGAAGCATTCGAACTCTATCGCTACGATACGTAGACATCTGCAAACGCTATTTCCTAGAAAGGGAGTGTCGCATTTACATTCATTTCAAGCGTATGCAAGGTATACATGACACTTCACAATGAATATTATATCTTACCATGAAACATAGGAATGAGATGCGATATCGCGTTTTAAGAAGCATTCGAACTCTACTGCTACGATACGTAGACATCTGCAAACGCTATTTCCTAGCAAGGAAGTGTCGCATTTACATTCATTTGAAGTGAATACGAGGTAATCGTGACACTTCGCAATGAATATCATATCTTGTCATGAAACATAGTAATGAGATGCGATATCGCGTTTTAAGAAGCATTCGAACTCTACTGCTACGATACGTAGACATCTGCAAACGCTATTTCCTAGCAAGGAAGTGTCGCATTTACATTCATTTGAAGTGAATACGAGGTAATCATGACACTTCGCAATGAATATTATATCTTGTCATGAAACATAGAAATAAGATGCGATATCGCGTTTTAAGAAGCATTCGAACTCTATTGCTAAGATACGCAGATATCTGCAAACGCTATTTCCTAGCAAGGAAGTGTCGCATTTACATTCATTCGAAGTGAATACGAGGTATACATGACACTTCGCAATGAATATTATATCTTGTCATGAAACATAGAAATAAGATGCGATATCGCGTTTTAAGAAGCATTCGAACTCTATTGCCACGATACGCAGATATCTGCAAACGCTATTTCCTAGCAAGGAAGTGTCGCATTTACATTCATTGGAAGTGAATACGAGGTAATCATGATACTTCGCATTGAATATTATATCTTATCATGAAACATAGGAATGAGATGCGATATCGCGTTTTAAGAAGCATTCGATCTCTACTCCTACGATACGCTGACATCTGCAAACGCTATTTCCTAGCAAGGGAGAGTCGCATTTACATTCATTTCAAGCGTATGCAAGGTATACATGACACTTCACAATGAATATTATATCTTACCATGAAGCATAGAAATGAGATGCGATATCGAGTTTTAAGAAGCATTCGAACTCTATTGCTACGATACGTAGACATCTGCAAACGCTATTTCCTAGCAAGGAAGTGTCGCATTTACATTCATTCGAAGTGAATACGAGGTATACATGACACTTCGCAATGAATATTATATCTTGTCATGAAACATAGAAATAAGATGCGATATCGCGTTTTAAGAAGCATTCGAACTCTATTGCTACGATACGCAGATATCTGCAAACGCTATTTCCTAGCAAGGAAGTGTCGCATTTACATTCATTTGAAGCGAGTACGAGGTAATCATGACACTTCGCAATGAATATTATATCCTGTCATGAAACATAGTAATGAGATGCGATATCGCGTTTTATGAAGCATTCGAACTCTATTGCTACGATACGTAGACATCTGCAAACGCTATTTCCTAGCAAGGAAGTGTCGCATTTACATCCATTGGAAGTGTAAACGCGGAATACATTACACTTCGCATTGAATATTATATCTTATCATGAAACATAGAAGTGAAATGCGATATCGCGTTTTAAGAAACAATGGAACTCTATTGCATCAATACGTAGACATCTGCAAACGTTATTTCCTAGCAAGGAAGTGTCGCATTTACAATCTTGTGAAGTGAATACGAGGTATACATGACACTTCGCATTGAATATTGTATCCTATCATGAAACATAGAAATGTGATGCGATATCGCGTTTTAAGAAGCATTCGAACTCTATTGCTACGATACGTAGACAACTGCAAACGCTATTTCCTAGAAAGGAAGTGTCGCATTTACATTCATTTGAAGCGTGGACGAGGAATACATAACCTTTCGCAATGAATATTATATCTTATCCTGAAACACAGAAATGAGATGCGATATCGCGTTTTAAGAAGCATTGGAACTCTATTGCAACGATACGTAGACATCTGCAAACGCTATTACCTAGCAAGGAAGTGCCGCATTTACAGTCTTTTGAAGTGAATACGAGGTAATCAAGATACTTCGCAATGAATATTACATCTTATCATGAAACATAGGAATGAGATGCGATATCGCGTTTTAAGAAGCATTCGAACTCTATTGCTACGATACGTAGGCAACTGCGAACGCCACTTCCTAGAAAGGAAGTGTCGCATTTACATTCAACTGAAGTGAATACGAGGTATACATGACATTTCGCAATGAATATTGTATCTTATCACGATACACAGAAATGAGATGCGATATCACGTTTTAAGAAGCATTAGAACTCTATTGCTTCGATACGTAGACATCTGGAAACGTAATTTCCTAGAAAGGAAGTGTCACATTTACATTCATTTGAAGTGAATACGAGGTATACATGACACTTCGCAATGAATATTATATCTTATCATGAAACATAGAAATGAGATGCGATATCTTGTTTTCAGAAGCATTAGAACTCTTTTGCTACGATACGTAGACATCTGGATACGTAATTTCCTAGAACGGAAGTGTCGCATTTACATTCATTTGAAGCGTGGACGAGGAAGACATAACCCTTCGCAATGAATGCTATATCTTATCATGAAACACAGAAATGAGATGCGATATCGCGTTTTAAGAAGCATTAGAAATCTACTGCTTCGATAGCGAGACATCTGGAAACGTAATTTCGTAGAAAGGAAGTGTCGTACTTACATTCATTTGAAGTGAATGCGAGGTATACATGTCACTTCGCAATGAATATTATATCTTATCATGAAACATAGAAACGAGATGCGATGTCGCGGTTTAAGAAGCATTGGAACTCTATTGCAACGAAACGTAGACATCTGCAAACGCTATTTCCTAGCAAGGAAGTATAGCATTTACATTCATTGGAAGTGAATACGAGGTAATCATGATACTTCGCATTGAATATTACATCTTATCATGAAACATAGAAATGAGATGCGATATCGCGTTTTAAGAAGCACTTGAACTCTACTGCTACGATACGCAGATATCTGCAAACGGTACTTCCTAGAAAGGAAGTGTCGCATTTACATTCAACTGAAGTGAATACGAGGTATACATGACACTTCGCAATGAATATTGTATCTTATCAAGAAACATCGAAATGAGATGCGATATCGCGTTTTATGAAGCATTGGAACTCTATTGCTTCGATACGTAGACATCTGGAAGCGTAATTTCCTAGAAAGGATGTGTCGCATTTACATTCATTTGATGTGAATACGAGGAATACTTGACACTTCGCAATGAATATTATATCTTATCATGAAACATAGAAATGGGATGCGATATCTTGTTTTCAGAAGCATTAAATCTCTCTTGCTACTATACGTAGTCATCTGCAAACGCTATTTCCTAGGAAGGAAGAATCGCATTTACATTCATTTGAAGTGTATACGAGGTAATCAAGATACTTCGCAATGAATATTACATCTTATCATGAAACATAGGAATGAGATGCGATATCGCGTTTTAAGTAGCATTCGAACTCTATTGCTACGATACGTAGGCAACTGCGAACGCTACTTCCTAGAAAGGAAGTGTCGCATTTACATTCAATTTGAAGTGAATGCGAGGTACACATGACACTTCGCAATGAATATTATACCTTATCACGATACACAGAAATGAGATGCGATATCGCGTTTTAAGAAGCATTAGAACTCTATTGCTTCGATACGTAGACATCTGGAAACGTAATTTCCTAGAAAGGAAGTGTCGCATTTACATTCATTTGAAGTGAATACGCGGTATACATGACACTTCGCAATGAATATTATATCTTATCATGAAACATAGAAATGAGATGCGATATCTTGTTTTCAGAAGCATTAGAACTCTCTTGCTACGATACGTAGTCATTTGCAAACGCTATTTCCTAGGAAGGAAAGATCGCATTTGCATTCTTTTGAAGTGTATACGAGGTAATCAAGATACTTCGCAATGAATATTACATCTTATCATGAAACATAGGAATGAGATGCGATATCGCGTTTTAAGAAGCATTCGAACTCTATTGCTACGATACGTAGACAACTGCAATCGCTATCTCCTAGACAGGAAGTGTCGCATTTACATTCATTTGAAGTGAATACGAGGTATACATGACACTTCGCAATGAATATTATATCTTATCATGAAACATAGAAATGAGGTACGATATTGCGTTTTATGAAGCATTCGAACTCTATTGCTACGATACGTAGTCATCTGCAAACGCTATTTCCTAGCAAGGAAGTGTCGCATTTACATTCATTTGAAGCGTGGACGAGGAATACATAACCTTTCGCAATGAATATTATACCTTATCCTGAAACACAGAAATGAGATGCGATATCGCGTTTTAAGAAGCATTGGAACTCTATTGCAACGATACGTAGACATCTGCAAACGCTATTACCTAGCAAGGAAGTGCCGCATTTACATTCTTTTGAAGTGAATACGAGGTATACATGACACTTCGCAATGAATATTACATCTTATCATGAAACATAGAAATGAGGTACGATATCGCGTTTTATGAAGCATTCGAACTCTATTGCAACGATACGTAGACATCTGTAAACGCTATTTCCTAGCAAGGAAGTATCGCATTTACATTCTTTTGAAGTGAATACGAGGTATGCATGACACTTCGCATTGAATATTATATCCTATCATGAAACATGGAAGTGAAATGCGATATCGCGTTTAAGAAGCATTAGAAATCCCTTGCTACGATACGTAGTCATCTTCAAACCCTATTTCCTAGCAAGGAAGTATCGCATTTACATTCTTTTGAAGTGAATACGAGGTATACATGACACTTCGCAATGCATATTATATCTTATCATGAAACATAGAAATGTGATGCGATATCGCGTTTTAAGAAGCATTAGAACTCTATTGCTTCGATACGTAGACATCTGCAAACGCTATTTCCTAGCAAGGAAGTGTCGCATGTACATTCATTTGTAGTGAATACGAGGTATACATGACACTTCGCAATGAATATTACATCTTATCATGAAACATAGAAATGTTATGCGATATCGCGTTTTAAGAAGCATTAGAACTCTATTGCTTCGATACGTAGACATCTGGAAACGTAATTTCCTAGAAAGCAAGTGTCGCATTTACATTCATTTGAAGTGAATACGAGGTATACATGACACTTCGCATTGAATATTGTATCTTATCATGAAACATAGAAATGTGATGCGATATCGCGTTTTAAGAAGCATTCGAACTCTATTGCTACGATACGTAGACAACTGCAAACGCTATTTCCTAGAAAGGAAGTGTCGCATTTACCTTCATTTGAAGCGTGGACGAGGAATACATAACCTTTCGCAATGAATATTATATCTTATCCTGAAACACAGAAATGAGATGCGATATCGCGTTTTAAGAAGCATTGGAACTCTATTGCAACCATACGTAGACATCTGCAAACGCTATTACCTAGCAAGGAAGTGCCGCATTTACATTCTTCTGAAGTGAATACGAGGTATACATGACACTTCGCAATGAATATTACATCTTATCATGAAACATGGAAATGAGGTACGATATCGCGTTTTATGAAGCATTCGAACTCTATTGCTACGATACGTAGACATCTGCAAACGCTATTTCCTAGCAAGGAAGTGTCGCATTTACATCCATTGGAAGTGTAGACGCGGAATACATTACACTTCGCAATGAATATTATATCTTATCATGAAACATAGAAGTGGAATGCGATATCGCGTTTTAAGAAACAATGGAACTCTATTGCATCAATACGTAGACATCTGCAAACGTTATTTCCTAGCAAGGAAGTGTCGCATTTACAATCTTGTGAAGTGAATACGAGGTATACATGACACTTCGCAATGATTATTATATCTTATCATGAAAGATGTAAATGAGATGCGATATCGCGTTTTGAGAAGCATTAGAACTCTATTTCTTCGATACGAAGACATCTGCAAACTCTATTTAACAGCAAAGAAGGTATCGCATTTACAATCATTTCAAGCATATGCGAGGTATACAAGATATTTCGCAATGAATATTACATCTTATCATGAAACATAGAAGTGAAATGCGATATCGCGTTTTAAGAAACAATGGAACTCTATTGCATCAATACGTAGACATCTGCAAACGTTATTTCCTAGCAAGGAAGTGTCGCATTTACATTCTTGTGAAGTGAATACTAGGTATACATGACACTTCGCAATGATTATTATATCTTATCATGAAAGATGGAAATGAGATGCGATATCGCGTTTTGAGAAGCATTAGAACTCTATTGCTTCGATACGAAGACATCTGCAAACTCTATTTAACAGCAATGAAGGTATCGCATTTACATTCATTTCAAGCATATGCGAGGTATACAAGATATTTCGCAATGAATATTACATCTTATCATGAAACATAGAAGTGAAATGCGATATCGCGTTTAAGAAGCATTAGAACTCTATTGCTTCGATACGCAGACATCTGGAAATGCTATTACCTGGCAAGGAAGTGTCGCATTTACATTCATTGGAAGTGAATACGCGGTAATCATGATACTTTGCATTGAATATTACATCTTATCATGAAACATAGGAATGAGATGCGATATCGCGTTTTACGAAACAATAGAACTCTATTGCTTCGATACGTAGACATCTGGAGACGTAATTTCCTAGAAAGGTAGTGTCGCAGTTACATTCATTTGAAGTGAATACGAGGTATACATGACACTTCGCAATGAATATTACATCTTATCATGAAACATAGAAATGTGATGCGATATCGCGTTTTGAGAAGCATTAGAACTCTATTGCTTCAATACGTAGACATCTGGAGACGTAATTTCCTAGAAAGGTAGTGTCGCATTTACATTCATTTGAAGTGAATACGAGGTACTCATGACACTTCGCAATGAATATTATATCTTATCATGAAACATAGAAATGAGGTACGATATCGCGTTTTAGAAGCATTAGAACTCTATTGCTTCGATACGTAGACATATGGAGACGTAATTTCCTAGAAAGGTAATGTCGCATTTACATTCATTTGAAGTGAATACGAGGTATACATGACACTTCGCAATGAATATTACATCTTATCATGAAACATAGAAATGAGATGCGATATCGCGTTTTAAGTAGCATTAGAAATCTATTGCTGCGATACGTAGACATCTGGAAACGTAATTTCCTAGAAAGGAAGTGTCGCAATTACATTCATTTGAAGCGTGGACGGGGAATACATGACACTTCGCAATGATTATTATATCTTATCATGAAAGATGGAAATGAGATGCGATACCGCGTTTTGAGAAGCATTAGAACTCTATTGCTTCGATACGAAGACATCTGCAAACTCTATTTAACAGCAAAGAAGGTATCGCATTTACATTCATTTCAAGCATATGCGAGGTATACAAGATATTTCACAATGAATATTATATCTTATCATGAAACATAGAAGTGAAATGCGATATCGCGTTTTAAGAAACAATGGAACTCTATTGCATCAATACGTAGACATCTGCAAACGTTATTTCCTAGCAAGGAAGTGTCGCATTTACATTCTTGTGAAGTGAATACTAGGTATACATGACACTTCGCAATGATTATTATATCTTATCATGAAAGATGGAAATGAGATGCGATACCGCGTTTTGAGTAGCATTAGAACTCTATTGCTTCGATACGAAGACATCTGCAAACTCTATTTAACAGCAAAGAAGGTATCGCATTTACATTCATTTCAAGCATATGCGAGGTATACAAGATATTTCGCAATGAATATTATATCTTATCATGAAACATAGAAGTGAAATGCGATATCGCGTTTTAAGAAACAATGGAACTCTATTGCATCAATACGTAGACATCTGCAAACGTTATTTCCTAGCAAGGAAGTGTCCTATTTACATTCTTGTGAAGTGAATACTAGGTATACATGACACTTCGCATTGATTATTATATCTTATCATGAAAGATGGAAATGAGATGCGATATCGCGTTTTGAGAAGCATTAGAACTCTATTGCCTCGATACGAAGACATCTGCAAACTCTATTTAACAGCAAAGAAGGTATCGCATTTACATTCATTTCAAGCATATGCGAGGTATACAAGATATTTCGCAATGAATATTACATCTTATCATGAAACATAGAAGTGAAATGCGATATCGCGTTTAAGAAGCATTAGAACTCTATTGCTTCGATACGCAGACATCTGGAAATGCTATTACCTGGCAAGGAAGTGTCGCATTTACATTCATTGGAAGTGAATACGCGGTAATCATGATACTTTGCATTGAATATTACATCTTATCATGAAACATAGGAATGAGATGGGATATCGCGTTTTACGAAACAATAGAACTCTATTGCATCGATACGTAGACATCTGCAAACGCTATTTCCTAGCAAGGAAGTATCGCATTTACATTCTTTTGAAGTGAATACGAGGAATACATGGCACTTCGCAATGAATATTATATCTTATCATGAAACGTAGAAATGAGATGCGATATCGCGTTTTACGAAACAATAGAACTCTATTGCTACGATACGTAGACATCTGCAAACGCTATTTCCTAGCAAGGAAGTGTAGCATTTACATCCATTGGAAGTGTAGACGCGGAATACATTACACTTCGCAATGAATATTATACCTTATCATGAAACATAGAAATGAGATGCGATATCGCGTTTTAAGAAACAATAGAATTCCATTGCTACGATACGCAGACATCTGGAAACGTAATTTCCTAGAAAGGAAGTGTCGCATTTACATTCATTTCAAGTGAATACGAGGTATACATGTCACTTCGCAATGAATGTTATATCTTGTCATGAAACATTGAAATGAGATGCGATTTCTCGTTTTAATAAGCATTGGAACTCTGTTGTTTTGACACGTAGACATCTGGAAACGCCATTTCCTAGCAAGGAAGTGTCGCGTTTCCATTCTTTTGAAGTGAGTACGAGGTAATCATGATACTTCGCAATGAATATTATATCTTATCATGAAACATAGGAATGAGATGCGATATCGCGTTTTAAGAAGCGTTCGAACTCTACTGGTACGATACGTAGACATCTGCAAACGCTATTTCCTAGAAAGGGAGTGTCGCATTTACATTCCTTTCAAGCGTATGCAAGGTATACATGACACTTCACAATGAATATTATATCTTACCATGAAACATAGAAATGAGATGCGATATCGAGTTTTAAGAAGCATTCGAACTCTATTGCTACGATACGTAGACATTTGCAAACGCTATTTCCTAGCAAGGAAGTGTCGCATTTACATTCATTCGAAGTGAATACGAGGTATACATGACACTTCGCAATGAATATTATATCTTGTCATGAAACATAGAAATAAGATGCGATATCGCGTTTTAAGAAGCATTCGAACTCTACTCCTACGATACGCTGACATCTGCAAACGCTATTTCCTAGCAAGGGAGAGTCGCATTTACATTCATTTCAAGCGTATGCAAGCTATACATGACACTTCACAATGAATATTATATCTTACCGTGAAGCATAGAAATGAGATGCGATATCGAGTTTTAAGAAGCATTCGAACTCTACTGCTACGATACGTAGACATCTGCAAACGCTATTTCCTAGAAAGGGAGAGTCGCATTTACATTCATTTCAAGCGTATGCAAGGTATACATGACACTTCACAATGAATATTATATCTTACCATGAAACATAGAAATGAGATGCGATTTCGAGTTTTAAGAAGCATTCGAACTCTATCGCTACGATACGTAGACATCTGCATGCGCTATTTCCTAGCAAGGAAGTGTCGCATTTACATTCACTTGAAGTGAATACGAGGTATACATGACACTTCGCAATGAATATTATATCTTGTCATGAAACATAGGAATGAGATGCGATATCGCGTTTTAAGAAGCATTCGAACTCTACTGCTACGATACGTAGACATCTGCAAACGCTATTTCCTAGCAAGGAAGTGTCGCATTTACATTCATTTGAAGTGAATACGAGGTAATCGTGACACTTCGCAATGAATATTATATCTTGTCATGAAACATAGTAATGAGATGCGATATCGCGTTTTAAGAAGCATTCGAACTCTACTGCTACGATACGTAGACATCTGCAAACGCTATTTCCTAGAAAGGGAGTGTCGCATTTACATTCATTTCAAGCGTATGCAAGGTATACATGACACTTCACAATGAATATTATATCTTACCATGAAACATAGAAATGAGATGCGATATCGAGTTTTAAGAAGCATTCGAACTCTATTGTTACGATACTTAGACATCTGCAAGCGCTATTTCCTAGCAAGGAAGTGTCGCACTTACATTCATTTGAACTGAATACGAGATATACATGACACTTCGCAATGAATATTATATCTTGTCATGAAACATAGGAATGAGATGCGATATCGCGTTTTAAGAAGCATTCGAACTCTACTGCTACGATACGTAGACATCTGCAAACGCTATTTCCTAGCAAGGAAGTGTCGCATTTACATTCATTTGAAGTGAATACGAGTTAATCATGACACTTCGCAATGAATATTATATCTTGTCATGAAACATAGAAATAAGATGCGATATCGCGTTTTAAGACGCATTCGAACTCTATTGCTACGATACGTAGACATCTGCAAACGCTATTTCCTAGCAAGGAAGTGTCGCATTTACATTCATTTGAAGTGAATACGAGGTAATCATGACACTTCGCAATGAATATTATATCTTGTCATGAAACATGGTAATGAGGTGCGATATCGCGTTTTAAGAAGCATTCGAACTCTACTGCTACGATACGTAGACATCTGCAAATGCTATTTCCTAGAAAGGGAGAGTCGCATTTACATTCATTTCAAGCGTATGCAAGGTATACATGACACTTCACAATGAATATTATATCTTACCATGAAACATAGAAATGAGATGCGATATCGCGTTTTACGAAACAATAGAACTCTCTTGCTACGAGATACGTAGTCATGTGCAAACGCTATATCCTAGGAAGGAAGAATCGCATTTACACTCTATTGAAGTGAATACGAGGTAATCGTGATACTTGCAATAAATATTACATCTTATCATGAAACGTATGAATGAGATGCGAGTTCGCGTTTTAAGGAGCATTTGAACTCTATTGTTACGATACGTAGACAACTGCAAACGCTATTTCCTAGAAAGGAAGTGTCGCATTTACATTCATTTGAAGTGAATACGAGGTACACATGACACTTCGCAATGAATATTATATCTTATCATGAAACATCGAAATGAGATACGATATCGCGTTTTAAGAAGCATTCGAACTCTATTGCTACGATACGTAGACATCTGCAAACGCTATTTCCTAGAAAGGAAGTATCGCATTTACATTCATTTGAAGTGAATACGAGGTATACATGACACTTCGCAATGAATATTATATCTTATCATGAAACATAGTAATCAGATGCGATATCGCATTTTAAGAAGCATTCGAAATCCATTGCTACGAGTCGTAGACATCTGCAAACGCCATTTCCTACAAAGGAAGTGTCGCATTTACATTCATTTGAAGTGAATACGAGGTATACATGACACTTCGCAATGAATATTATGTCTTATCATGAAACATAGAAATGATATGCGATATTGCGTTTTAAGAAGCATTGGAACCCTATTGTTTTGATACGCAGACATCTGGAAACGCCATTTCCTAGCAAGGAAGTGTCGCATTTCCATTCTTATGAAGTGAATACGAGGTATGCATGACACTTCGCAATGAATATTATATCTTATCATGAAACATAGAAATGTGATGCGATATCGCGTTTTAAGGAGCACTAGAACTCTATTGATACGATAAGTAGACATCCGCAAACGCTATTTCCTAGAAAGGAAGTGTCGCATTTACATTCATTTGAAGTGAATACGAGGTATACATGATACTTCGCAATGAATATTATATCTTATCATGAAACATAGAAATGAGATGCGATATTGCGTTTTAAGGAGCACTAGAACTCTATTGATACGATAAGTAGACATCCGCAAACGCTATTTCCTAGAAAGGAAGTGTCGCACTTACATTCATTTGAAGTGAATACGAGGTATACATGACACTTCGCAATGAATATTATATCTTATCATGAAACATAGAAATGAGATACGATATCGCGTTTTGAGAAGCATTCGAACTCTATTGCTACGATACGTAGACAACTGCGAACGCTATTTCCTAGAAAGGACGTCTCGCATTTACATTCATTTGAAGTGAATACGAGATATACATGACACTTCGCAATGAATATTATATCTTATCATGAAACATAGAAATGTGATGCGATATCGCGTTTTAGGAAACAATAGAACTCTATTGCATCGATACGTAGACATCTGCAAACGCTATTTCCTAGCAAGGAAGTGTCGCGTTTACATTCTTTTGAAGTGAGTACGAGGTAATCATGATACTTCGCAATGAATATTATATCTTATCATGAAGCATAGAAATGAGATGCGATATCGCGTTTTAAGAAGCATTCGAACTCTATTGCTACGATACGTAGACATCTGGAAACGTAATTTCCTAGAAAGGAAGTGTTGCACTTACATTCATTTGAAGTGAATACGAGGTATACATGGCACTTCGCAATGAATATTATATCTTATCATGAAACATAGAAATAAGATGCCATATCTCGTTTTAATAAGCATTGGAATTCTATTGTTTTGATACGTAGAAATATGGAAACGCCATTTCCTAGCAAGGAAGTGTCGCATTTACATTCATTTGAAGTGAATACGAGGCATACATGACACTTCGCAATGAATATTGTGTCTTATCTTGACACATAGAAATGAGATGCGATATCGCGTCTAAACAAGCATTCGATCTCTATTCCTACGATACGTAAACATCTGCAAACGCTATTTCCTAGCAAGGAAGTGTCGCGTTTACATTCTTTTGAAGTGAGTACGAGGTAATCATGATACTTCGCAATGAATATTATATCTTATCATGAAGCATAGAAATGAGATGCGATATCGCGTTTTAAGAAGCATTCGAACTCTATTGCTACGATACGTAGACATCTGGAAACGTAATTTCCTAGAAAGGAAGTGTTGCACTTACATTCATTTGAAGTGAATACGAGGTATACATGGCACTTCGCAATGAATATTATATCTTATCATGAAGCATAGAAATAAGATGCCATATCTC
This sequence comes from Xylocopa sonorina, assembly GCF_050948175.1. Lineage (NCBI taxonomy): Eukaryota > Metazoa > Arthropoda > Insecta > Hymenoptera > Apidae > Xylocopa > Xylocopa sonorina. The sequence goes on along the minus strand of NW_027490123.1, from coordinate 1,092,080 downwards.
GTTTTAATAAGCATTGGAATTCTATTGTTTTGATACGTAGAAATATGGAAACGCCATTTCCTAGCAAGGAAGTGTCGCATTTACATTCATTTGAAGTGAATACGAGGCATACATGACACTTCGCAATGAATATTGTATCTTATCTTGACACATAGAAATGAGATGCGATATCGCGTCTAAACAAGCATTCGATCTCTATTCCTACGATACGTAAACATCTGCAAACGCTATTTCCTAGCAAGGAAGTGTCGCATTTACATTCAGTTGAAGTGAATACGAGGTATACATGATACTTCGCAATGAATATTATATCTTATCATGAAACATAGAAATGTGATGCGATATCGCGTTTTAAGATGCATTCGAACTCTATTGCTACGATACGCAGACATCTGCAAACGCCATTTCCTAGCAAGGAAGTGTCGCATTTCCATTCTGGTGATGTGAGTACGAGGTATACATGATACATCGCAATGAATATTATATCTTATCATGAAACATAGGAATGAGATGCGATATCGCGTTTTACGAAACAATAGAACTCTCTTGCTACGAGATACGTAGTCATCTGCAAACGCTATATCCTAGGAAGGAAGAATCGCATTTACACTCTATTGAAGTGAATACGAGGTAATCGTGATACTTGCAATAAATATTACATCTTATCATGAAACGTATGAATGAGATGCGATATCGCGTTTTAAGGAGCATTTGAACTCTATTGTTACGATACGTAGACAACTGCAAACGCTATTTCCTAGAAAGGAAGTGTCGCAATTACATTCATTTGAAGTGAATACGAGGTACACATGACACTTCGCAATGAATATTATATCTTATCATGAAACATAGAAATGAGATACGATATCGCGTTTTAAGAAGCATTCGAACTCTATTGCTACGATACGTAGACATCTGCAAACGCTATTTCCTAGAAAGGAAGTATCGCATTTACATTCATTTGAAGTGAATACGAGGTATACATGACACTTCGCAATGAATATTATATCTTATCATGAAACATAGTAATCAGATGCGATATCGCATTTTAAGAAGCATTCGAAATCCATTGCTACGATACGTAGACATCTGCAAACGCCATTTCCTACAAAGGAAGTGTCGCATTTACATTCATTTGAAGTGAATACGAGGTATACATGACACTTCGCAATGAATATTATGTCTTATCATGAAACATAGAAATGATATGCGATATTGCGTTTTAAGAAGCATTGGAACCCTATTGTTTTGATACGCAGACATCTGGAAACGCCATTTCCTAGCAAGGAAGTGTCGCATTTCCATTCTTATGAAGTGAATACGAGGTATGCATGACACTTCGCAATGAATATTATATCTTATCATGAAACATAGAAATGTGATGCGATATCGCGTTTTAAGGAGCACTAGAACTCTATTGATACGATAAGTAGACATCCGCAAACGCTATTTCCTAGAAAGGAAGTGTCGCATTTACATTCATTTGAAGTGAATACGTGGTATACATGACACTTCGCAATGAATATTATATCTTATCATGAAACATAGAAATGAGATACGATATCGCGTTTTGAGAAGCATTCGAACTCTATTGCTACGATACGTAGACAACTGCAAAAGCTATTTCCTAGAAAGGAAGTGTCGCATTTACATTCATTTGAAGTGAATACGAGGTATACATGATACTTCGCCATGAATATTATATCTTATCATGAAACATAGAAATGAGATGCGATATTGCGTTTTAAGAAGCATTGGAACTCTATTGTTTTGATACGCAGACATCTGGAAACGCCATTTCCTAGCAAGGAAGTGTCGCATTTCCATTCTTATGAACTGAATACGAGGTATGCATGACACTTCGCAATGAATATTATATCTTATCATGAAACATAGAAATGTGATGCGATATCGCGTTTTAAGGAGCACTAGAACTCTATTGATACGATAAGTAGACATCCGCAAACGCTATTTCCTAGAAAGGAAGTGTCGCATTTACATTCATTTGAAGTGAATACGAGGTATACATGACACTTCGCAATGAATATTATATCTTATCATGAAACATAGAAATAAGATGCCATATCTCGTTTTAATAAGCATTGGAACTCTATTGTTTTGATACGTAGAGATATGGAAACGCCATTTCCTAGCAAGGAAGTGTCGCATTTACATTCATTTGAAGTGAATACGAGGTATACATGACACTTCGCAATGAATATTGTATCTTATCTTGACACATAGAAATGAGATGCGATATCGCGTCCAATCAAGCATTCGATCTCTATTCCTACGATACGTAAACATCTGCAAACGCTATTTCCTAGCAAGGAAGTGTCGCATTTACATTCAGTTGAAGTGAATACGAGATATACATGATACTTCGCAATGAATATTATATCCTATCATGAAACATAGAAATGTGATGCGATATCGCGTTTTAAGGAGCATTCGAACTCTATTGTTACGATACGTAGACAACTGCGAACGCTATTTCCTAGAAAGGAAGTGTCGCATTTACATTCATTTGAAGTGAATACGAGGTATACATGACACTTCGCAATGAACATTGTATCTTATCATGAAACATAGAAATGAGATGCGATATCTCGTTTTAAGAGGCATTAGAACTCTCTTGCTACGAGATACATAGTCATCTGCAAACGCTATTTCCTAGGAAGGAAGAATCGCATTTACACTCTATTGAAGTGAATACGAGGTAATCGCGATACTTGCAATAAATATTACATCTTATCATGAAACGTAGGAATGAGATGCGATATCGCGTTTTAAGGAGCATTCGAACTCTATTGCTACGATACGTAGACAACTGCAAAAGCTATTTCCTAGAAAGGAAGTGTCGCATTTACATTCATTTGAAGTGAATACGAGGTATACATGATACTTCGCAATGAATATTATATCTTATCATGAAACATAGAAATGAGATGCGATGTTGCGTTTTAAGAAGCATTGGAACTCTATTGTTTTGATACGCAGACATCTGGAAACGCCATTTCCTAGCAAGGAAGTGTCGCAGTTCCATTCTTATGAAGTGAATACGAGGTATGCATGACACATCGCAATGAATATCATATCTTATCATGAAACATAGAAATGTGATGCGATATCGCGTTTTAAGGAGCACTAGAACTCTATTGATACGATAAGTAGACATCCGCAAACGCTATTTCCTAGAAAGGAAGTGTCGCATTTACATTCATTTGAAGTGAATACGAGGTATACATGACACTTCGCAATGAATATTATATCTTATCATGAAACATAGAAATGAGATACGATATCGCGTTTTGAGAAGCATTCGAACTCTATTGCTACGATACGTAGACAACTGCAAAAGCTATTTCCTAGAAAGGAAGTGTCGCATTTACATTCATTTGAAGTGAATACGAGGTATACATGACACTTCGCAATGAATATTATATCTTATCATGAAACATAGAAATAAGATGCCATATCTCGTTTTAATAAGCATTGGAACTCTATTGTTTTGATACGTAGAAATACGGAAACGCCATTTCCTAGCATGGAAGTGTCGCATTTCCATTCTCGTGTAGTGAATACGAGGTATACATGATACTTCGCAATGAATATTATATCTTATCATGAAACATAGAAATGAGATGCGATATCGCGTTTTAAGAAGCATTCGAACTCTATTGCTACGATACGTAGACATCTGCAAACGCTATTTCCCAGGAAGGAAGTATCGCATTTACATTCATTTGAAGTGAATACGAGGTATACATGACACTTCGCAATGAATATTATATCTTATCATGAAACATAGAAATGAGATACGATATCGCGTTTTAAGAAGCATTCGAACTCTATTGCTACGATACGTAGACATCTGCAAACGCTATTTCCTAGAAAGGAAGTATCGCATTTACATTCATTTGAAGTGAATACGAGGTATACATGACACTTCGCAATGAATATTATATCTTATCATGAAACATAGTAATCAGATGCGATATCGCGTTTTAAGAAGCATTCGAAATCCATTGCTACGATACGTAGACAACTGCAAACGCCATTTCCTACAAAGGAAGTGTCGCATTTACATTCATTTGATGTGAATACGAGGTATACATGACACTTCGCAATGAATATTATGTCTTATCATGAAACATAGAAGTGATATGCGATATCTCGTTTTAAGAAGCATTAGAACTCTCTTGTTACGATACGTAGTCATCTGCAAACGCTATTTCCTAGCAAGAAAGTGTCGCATTTACATTCATTTGAAGTGAATGCGAGGTATACATGACACTTCGCAATGAACATTGTATCTTATCATGAAACATAGAAATGAGATGCGATATCTCGTTTTAAGAGGCATTAGAACTCTCTTGCTACGAGATACATAGTCATCTGCAAACGCTATTTCCTAGGAAGGAAGAATCGCATTTACACTCTATTGAAGTGAATACGAGGTAATCGTGATACTTGCAATAAATATTACATCTTATCATGAAACGTAGGAATGAGATGCGATATCGCGTTTTAAGGAGCATTCGAACTCTATTGCTACGATACGTAGACAACTGCAAAAGCTATTTCCTAGAAAGGAAGTGTCGCATTTACATTCATTTGAAGTGAATACGAGGTATACATGATACTTCGCAATGAATATTATATCTTATCATGAAACATAGAAATGAGATGTGATATTGCGTTTTAAGAAGCATTGGAACTCTATTGTTTGATACGCAGACATCTGGAAACGCCATTTCCTAGCAAGGAAGTGTCGCAGTTCCATTCTTATGAAGTGAATACGAGGTATGCATGACACTTCGCAATGAATATTATATCTTATCATGAAACATAGAAATGTGATGCGATATCGCGTTTTAAGGAGCACTAGAACTCTATTGATACGATAAGTAGACATCCGCAAACGCTATTTCCTAGAAAGGAAGTGTCGCATTTATATTCATTTGAAGTGAATACGAGGTATACATGACACTTCGCAATGAATATTACATCTTATCATGAAACATACGAATGAGATGCGATATCGCGTTTTAAGAAGCATTCGAAATCCATTGCTACGATACGTAGACAACTGCAAACGCCATTTCCAGCAAAGGAAGTGTCGCATTTACATTCATTTGAAGTGAATACGAGGTGTCACGTCCGGCGAAATAACTTTTCGTTTATCCGGAGGCTTCACGACACTAGCCTATTTGTTCGAAATTCGGTCCGCGGAAACGCGTTACGACCGGGTTCGACTATTTCAGCTAACGCGACACGGACAAAACACTCGCGATTTGCGGATATTAGGAGTTGGAAATATTACATTTGCTGATTCCGTTCTCGATACGTTGGTAAAATTCTCGCCGTGGATCGTTGATTGGTATCGACGTAGGTGCTGGCCTGTTGATTGAGGTTGATAATTCAATGAGCTTCCAGCGAAGCGGGAAGCGGCGACTCGGATGCGAAGCGGATTCGGTAGAGACTGTAGATATCGCAGCAACCTCGGCTGCGGAAACAGGAGACTCGGCGTTGCTGGAGACTTCGGAGAGATGCTGCTGAACAGGTGCGGAGACAGGTTGCTGGTACACGGGGATCCGGGATACGTTACCCACGTATCCACGCACAAGTGAGCGAAGGAAATTCTTCCTACCCGCGCGTCGTGTTCTTCGCGAACCGGAATCACGTCCCATTCACCCAGAGTTTTCTGTACTAACAGACAATGCTCGGAAGGATAAGCGGCGGTCCGGTCTATCGCAACTCTGCAAAGCTGAGTTCTATACTCCTTCGAGGTAATGGGAAGCTACCCAGTTTTATGGAAGAGACACGTGGAAGAATTCGATGTTACTGTTTGTATTAAGCGCGAGAAGTGGTATTTAGATTTAGTAGATATAGGAATTAGTAGATATGGTATTAAACTCAAAAACTGGATGTAGTAAAATTAATGGAATATATTCTAAGTTAAAATTATACAAAGTTGAAATTATTCTAAGTTAGAACTAAGGAAATAGAAATACTAGCGCGTAGCCCAGACTCCATATTGAGGCGGCTAATGGCTCGAGTATAAGAAATGGTACTGGAGGATTCGACTCCTCGGACTGGAATCTCGAAGTAGACTGACTCTCCGGAGTCGCGTCTCGGACCTCCTTGGTTCGCGAGGCGCTTCGGTCGCGGGCGCTCGTAGTGGGGAGCGCGTGGTCCAGCGAGTGGGGACTCGCGGCTCGTGGTGGGGCTAGCTGCGCGTGTCGTTGGCGCAGGCGCGTCTTAATATATAATCATATACCTACGGACTTAGAATTACGTGTGTGTTGTGGTGTTACAATATGTGTCATGAGTACTTAGATCTAAGATTATAATACATGTACATAGATGTAATATATGAGTTAAAAATAGTATACAGATTCTGGCAATGTTGGTTCCCTAAACTGGAACAGTCCCCATTCCGGTGCCGGGCTGCGACTTCTTCCCTCTGGACGGAGTCCTCGATGCGAGGGTGGCGGGGATGCTCGTAGGTGCGAGAGAGAAAGAGGTGTTCGTACGTGCGTGTGAGCGCGTGCACATGTGCTCGCGCGAACGCTGCTGGTTGCTGAATCTGCAGGCGTGTACGGCAGGTTGCCTGTGTGCAGGGGTTGATGCTGGAGGCGGCGAGGAGGCTGATGGGTGGTAGGCGCTACGCCTGACGTTACAGAGGTATACATGACACTTCGCAATGAATATTATATCTTATCATGAAACATAGAAATGAGATACGATATCGCGTTTTAAGAAGCATTAGAACTACATTGCTACGATACGTAGATATCTGGAAACGCTAGATCCTAGCAAGGAAGGGTCGCATTTATATTCATTTGAAGTGTATGCGAGGTATAAGTGGCACTTCGCAACGAATATTATATCTTATCATGAATCTTAGAAATGAGATGCGATATCGCTTTCTAAGAAGCATTAGAACTCTATTGCTTCGATACGTAGACATCTGGAAACGCTACTTAATAGCAAGAACGTGTGACATTTACATTCTTTTGAAGTGTAGACGAGGTATACATAACACTTCATAATGAATATTATTTCTTATCATGAAACATAGAAACGAGATGCGATTGCGCCTTTTAAGGAGCATTATAACTCCACTGCTTCGATGCGAATACATATGGAAACATTATTTCCTAGCAAGAAAGTGTGGCATTAACATTCGTTTGAAGTCTAGACGAGGTATACATAACACTGCGCAATGAAAATTGTACCTTATCATGAAACATGGAAACGAGATGCGATATCGCGTTTTAAGAAGCATTGGAACTCTATTGCTTCGAATCGTAGACACCTAGAAACGCTATTCCGTAGCAAGAGAGTGTCGCATTTACAATCCTTTAAAGTGCTAACGAGATATACATAACGCGTCACATTGATAGTCCACCTTATCGTGAATCATAGAAATGAGATGTGATATCGTGATTTATAAAGAATTAGAACAGTATTGCGTCGATACGCAGACATCTAGAAACGTTATTCCGTAGCAAGGAAGTTTGGCATTTACATTCTTTTGAAATGTTGACGACTTATGCATAACGCGATTCATTGAATTACATCTTCTTATGCAACATAGAAATGAGATGCATTATCGCGTTTTAAGAAGCATTGGAGCCCTACTGATTCGATACGTAGGGATCTAGAAACACTATTCCGTAGCAATATAGCTGTTTGTCATGATAGGATGTAAATCAAAGCAACCCATAACGTCTATCTCGCCAATACCTCAAGAGAATGCTTATCACACACATACTTGCGACGGAATAGCGTTTCTAGATGTCTAAGTATCGCAGCGATGAAGTTCTAACGCTTCATAAAACGCGTTATAGCATCTCACTTCTATGTTTCACGATAAGATATAATATTCATTGTATAGTGTTATGTATACTTCGTATTCACATCAAAGGAAAGTAAGTGCGACAGTTTCATCCCAGGAAATAGCTTGTGCAGATGTCTACTTATCGCAGCCATGGAGTTCTAATGCTTCTCAAAACGCGATACCGCATCTAATTTCTTTGTTTCATGATAAGATATAATATTCATTGCGAAGTGTCATGTATACCTCGTATTCACTTCGAATGAATGTAAATGCGACACTTCCTTACTAGGAAATAGCGCTTCCAGATGTCTACGTATCGTAGCAATAGAGTTCTAATGCCTCTTAAAACGCGATATCGCTCCCCATTTCAATGTTTTATGATAAGATATAATATTCATTGTGGAGTGTTATGTATTCTTCGTATTCACCTCAAAAGAATGTAAGTGCGACACTTCCTTGGTAGGAAATGCGTTTCCAGACTTCTACGTATCGAAGCAATAGAGTTATAATGCTTCTTAAAACGAGATGTCGCATCTCATTTCTATGTTTCACGATAGGATATAATATTCACTGCGAAGTGTCATGTACACCTCGTATTCACTCCAAAATAATGTAAATGACACACTACCTTGCTAGGAAATGCGTTTCCAGATGTCCACGTAACGAAGCAATAGAGTTCTAATGCTTCTTAAAACGCGATATCGCATCTCATTTCTATATTTCATGATAAGATATAATATTCATGGCGAAGTGTTATGTATACCTCGTCTACACTTCAACAGAATGTAAAGGCCACACTTCCTTTCTAGGAAATAGCGTTTTCAGATGTCTAAGTCTCGATGCAATATAGTTCTAATGTTTCTTAAAACGCGATATCGCTTCACATTCCTATGTTTCATGATAAGAAATAGTATTCGTTCCGAAGTGTTATGTGTATCTCGACTACACTTCAAAAGAATGTAAATGCCACACTTCCATGCTAGGAAATATCGTTTTCAGATCTCTACGTATCGAAGCAATAGAGTTCTAGTGCTTCTTAGAACGCGATATCGCATCTCATATCGATTCTTCATGAAAAGATACAATATTCATTGCGAAGTGTAATGAGTACCTCGTACACACATCAAAAGAATGTAAATGCCACACTTCCTTGCTAGGAAATAGCGTTTCCAGTTGCCTACGTATCGAAACAATTGAACTCTAATCCTTCTTAAATCGCGATATCGCATCTCATTTCTGTCTCATGATAAGATATAATATTCATTGCGAACTGTTATGTATACCTCGTCTACACTATAAAAGAATATAAATGCCACACATCCTTGCATGGAAATACGTTTCCGGATGTCTACGTATCGAAGCAATAGGATTCTAATGCTTCTTAAGACGCGATATTGCATCTCATTTCTATGTTTCATGATAAGATATAATATTCATTGCAAAGTGTTATGTATACCTTGTATGCACTTCAAAACAATGTAAATGCCGCAATTCCTTGCTTGGAAATAGCGTTTCCAGATGTCTACGTATCGACGCAATAGAGTTCTAATGCTTCTTAAAACGCGATATCGCTTCCCATTTCTGTGTTTCGTGATAAGTTATTATATTCATGGCGAAGTGTCATGTATACCTCGTCTACACTTCAAAAGAATGTGAATGCCACACTTCCTTGCGAAGAATTGCGTTTCCGGACTTCTACGTATCGAAGCAATAGAGTTATAATGCATCTTAGAACGCTATAACGCACCTTAGCTCTATGTTTCATGATGAGATATACTATTCATTGCGAACCGTTATGTATACGTCGTCTAGACTTCAAAACAATGTAGATGCCACACATCCTTGCTAGGAAATAGCGTTTCCAGATGTGTACGTATCGAAGCAGTAGAGTACTAATGTATCTTAAATCGCGATATCGCATCTCATTTCTATGTTTCATGTGTGACGTCAGGCGTACCGCCTGCCACCCATCAACCTCCTCGCACCCCCCAGCATCAACCCCTGGACGCATGCAACCAGCCAAACTCGTCTGCAGAACCAGCAACTGGAAGTGTTCGCGCGCGCATACCTGCACGCGCTCACCAAGTTCCGCTGCCTCACTCGCACCGCCGAGTATACCTGTCTCGCCCGCACCAAGGGCAGGCAGCCCTATCCCCCTCGCACCGAGGATTCCGTCCTGCAGGAAGACGTAGCCCATCACCTGAATAGGGCCTATTCCAATTCCGGGAACAGGATCTGCTAGAACCTGTATACTACTTCTAAGCTAGTACATACATACTATATCATGACGCATATATCTTTATATAAGAATTCCTAGATCAAGGTTATACACGACACGAATGTAAGACACAAACAACACACACATAATTCTAAGTCCATATTGTATTAGCTCATAAGTCAAACGCGTAAGATGCGTCCGGCCAGCGACATGCGCCGCTAGCCCCACCACGAGCCGCGAGTCCCCACTCGCTGGACCGCGCGCTCCCCGCCACGAGACGCGAGTCCCCCACTCGCGGGACCGCGATCTCCCTACCACCAGCGTCCGCGACTATAGCGCCTCGCGAACCGAGGAGGTCCGAGACGCCTCTCCAGAGCGACACTCTGACTCGAGATCTCCTACCGATTAGTCGAAACCTCTAGTTCTAGATCATTAGCCGCCTCAATGTGGGGTTCAGGCATCGCGTTTCTACTTCCATTTTGACTTAGTCTTAGTCTTAGAATAATTCCAGTTCTTGTATACTTTAAACTTAGAATATATTTTATTTTACTGTTACTACATCCAAGTATAAGTTCTTTTACCAAGTCTACTATTTCCATATCCATTAATTTTATCAAGTGTTTATAATACCAGTTCTACTTTTAACATTACATTTAACTACGAATTCCTCCACGGGTTCTTCCATACAACTGGGGTTGCACTTCATCACCTTGAAGGAGTATAGAAATCGGCTTTGTGACGTTGAGGTAGAGCGGACCGCCGCTTATCCTTCAGATCTTAGTCGAAAGTACAGAAAAACCTGGTGAATGAATCGTGCTTCCGGTTTGCGAAGAACGCGACGTGCGGGTAGGAAGAATTTCTTACGATCACTTGTGCGTGAATATTTGGAGGACGTTCCGAGAGTCCTCGTATACCAGCGACCTGCCTTCGCACCAGCCCAGCCGCCGCTTTCCGAAGCGACCGTCGACGCTTCCGATCCAGGCACCACGACGCATCACGCCGATTCTGCCACATTCGCAGCTGAAGCTGCTATTATCACCGCTGGTTCCTCTGCATCACCGCTGAATTCCGACTGCCGTCCTCCTCTTCGCTGGCGACTCATCGAGATTTCCGTAGCAGCCAACCTACCGAGCTCCGCTACGATCCCAGCGAACGATCCCCGACGCCGTTTCTACGTACAGATCGAGAGAGAAGTCATCGAAAGGTAGGGTCATTCCCTTATTATCGCGAGTGTTTTCGCTAGTCTCGCGTCAGCCGAAATTATCGGACCCGGTCTTAACGCGTTTCCGCGGACCGAATTACCGAAAATAGGCTCGAGTCGTAAAGCCTCCGGGGCAACGGAAAATAGTTTCGCCGGACGTGACACATGATAAGGTATAATATTCATTGCGAAGTGTCATGTATACCTCGATTTCAATACAAGAGAGTGTAAATGCGAAACTTCCTTGCTGCGAAATAACGTTTGCAGATGTCTACGAATCGTAGCAATAGAGTTCTAATGTTTCTTAAAACGCGATATCGCATCTCATTTCTATGTTTCATGATAGGATATAATATTCATTGCGAAGTGTCATGTATGCCTCGTATTCAACTCAAAAGAATGTAAATGCGACACTTCCTTGCTAGGAAATAGCGTTTGCAGATGTCTACGTATCGTAGCAATAGAGTTCGAATGCTTCTTAAAACTCGATATCGCATCTCATTTCTATGTTTCATGGTAGGATATAATATTCATTGTGAAGTGTCATGTATACCTTGCATACGCTTGAAATGAATGTAAATGCGACTCCCCTTGCTAGGAAATAGCGTTTGCAGATGTCTACGTATCGTAGCAATAGAGTTCGAATGCTTCTTAAAACGCGATATCGCATCTCACTACTATGTTTCATGACAAGATATAATATTCATTGTGAAGTGTCATGTATAACTGGTATTCACTTCAAAAGAATGTAAATGCGACACTTCCTTGCGAGGAAGTAGCGTTTGCAGATGTCTACGTATCGTAGCAATAGAGTTCTAATGCTTCTTAAATCGCGATATCGCATCTCATTTCTATGTTTCGTGATAAGATATAATATTCATTGCGAAGTGTCATGTATACCTCGTATTCACTTCAAAAGAATGTAAGTGCGACACTTCCTTGCTAGCAAATAACGTTTGCAGATGTCTACGTATCGTAGCAATAGGGTCCTAATGCTTCTTAAATCGCGATATCGCATCTCATTTCTATGTTTCGTGATAAGATATAATATTCATTGCGAAGTTTCATGCATACCTCGCACTCACTTCAAAAGAATGTAAATGCGACACTTCCTTGCTAGGAAATAGCGTTTGCAGATATCTATGTATCGTAGCAATAGAGTTCTAATGATTCTTAAAACGCGATATCGCATCTAATTTCTATGCTTCATGATGAAACATAATATTCATTGCGGAGTGTCATGTATACCTCGTATTCACTTCAAAAGAATGTAAATGCGAAACTTCCTTGCTAGAAAATAGCGCTTGCAGATGTCTACGCATCGAAGCAATAGAGTTCTAACGCTTCTTAAAACGCGGTGTCGCATTTAATTTCTATGTTTCATGATAAAACATAATATTCATTGCGAAGTGTTATGTATACCTCGTATTCACATCAAGAGAATGTAAATGCGGCACTTCCTTCCTAGGAAATAGCGTTTGCTGATGTCTAAGTATCGTAGCTGTGGAGTTCTAATGCGTCTCAAAACGCGATATTGCGTCCCATTTCTATGTTTCATGACGAGATATAATATTCATTGCGAAGTGTCATGTATACCTCGTATTCACTTCAAAAGAATGTAAATGCGACACTTCCTTGCTAGAAAATAGCGCTTGCAGATGTCTAAGTATCGCAGCAGTGGAGTTCTAATGCTCCTCAAAACGCGATACCACATCTCATTTCTATGTTTCATGATAAGATACAATATTCATTGCGAAGTGTCATGTATACCTAGTATTCACTTCAAAAGAATGTAAATGCGACACATCCTTGCTAGCAAATAGCGTTTGCAGATGTCTACGTATCGTAGCAATAGAGTTCTGATGCTTCTTATATCGCGATATAGCATCTCATTTATATGTTTCAGGATAAGATATAATATTCATTGCGAAGTGTCATGTATACCTCGTATTCATTTCAAAAGAATGTAAATGCGACACTTCCTTGCTAGGAAATAGCGTTTGCAGATGTCTACGTATCGAAGCAATAGAGTTCTAATGCTTCTTAAAACGCGATATCGCATCTCACACCTATGTTTCATGATAAGAAATAATATTCATTGCGAAGTGTCATGTATACCTCGTATTCACTTCAAAAGAATGTAAATGCGACTCTTCCTTGCTAGGAAATCCGCTTCCAGATGTCTACGTACCGCAGCATGATAGTACTACTGCTTCTTAAAACGCGATATCGCATCTCACTACTATGTTTCATGACAAGATATAATATTCATTGTGAAGTGTCATGTATACCTGGTATTCACTTCAAAAGAATGTAAATGCGACACTTCCTTGCGAGGAAGTAGCGTTTGCAGATGTCTACGTATCGTAGCAATAGAGTTCTAATGCTTCTTAAATCGCGATATCGCATCTCATTTCTATGTTTCGTGATAAGATATAATATTCATTGCGAAGTGTCATGTATACCTCGTATTCACTTCAAAAGAATGTAAGTGCGACACTTCCTTGCTAGCAAATAACGTTTGCAGATGTCTACGTATCGTAGCAATAGGGTTCTAATGCTTCTTAAATCGCGATATCGCATCTCATTTCTATGTTTCGTGATAAGATATAATATTCATTGCGAAGTTTCATGCATACCTCGCACTCACTTCAAAAGAATGTAAATGCGACACTTCCTTGCTAGGAAATAGCGTTTGCAGATATCTATGTATCGTAACAATAGAGTTCTAATGATTCTTAAAACGCGATATCGCATCTAATTTCTATGCTTCATGATGAAACATAATATTCATTGCGGAGTGTCATGTATACCTCGTATTCACTTCAAAAGAATGTAAATGCGAAACTTCCTTGCTAGAAAATAGCGCTTGCAGATGTCTACGCATCGAAGCAATAGAGTTCTAACGCTTCTTAAAACGCGGTGTCGCATTTAATTTCTATGTTTCATGATAAAACATAATATTCATTGCGAAGTGTTATGTATACCTCGTATTCACATCAAGAGAATGTAAATGCGGCACTTCCTTCCTAGGAAATAGCGTTTGCTGATGTCTAAGTATCGTAGCTGTGGAGTTCTAATGCGTCTCAAAACGCGATATTGCGTCCCATTTCTATGTTTCATGACGAGATATAATATTCATTGCGAAGTGTCATGTATACCTCGTATTCACTTCAAAAGAATGTAAATGCGACACTTCCTTGCTAGAAAATAGCGCTTGCAGATGTCTAAGTATCGCAGCAGTGGAGTTCTAATGCTCCTCAAAACGCGATACCACATCTCATTTCTATGTTTCATGATAAGATACAATATTCATTGCGAAGTGTCATGTATACCTAGTATTCACTTCAAAAGAATGTAAATGCGACACATCCTTGCTAGCAAATAGCGTTTGCAGATGTCTACGTATCGTAGCAATAGAGTTCTGATGCTTCTTATATCGCGATATAGCATCTCATTTATATGTTTCAGGATAAGATATAATATTCATTGCGAAGTGTCATGTATACCTCGTATTCATTTCAAAAGAATGTAAATGCGACACTTCCTTGCTAGGAAATAGCGTTTGCAGATGTCTACGTATCGTAGCAATAGAGTTCTAATGCTTCTTAAATCGCGATATCGCATCTCATTTCTATGTTTCGTGATAAGATATAATATTCATTGCGAAGTGTCATGTATACCTCGTATTCACTTCAAAAGAATGTAAGTGCGACACTTCCTTGCTAGCAAATAGCGTTTGCAGATGTCTACGTATCGTAGCAATAGGGTTCTAATGCTTCTTAAATCGCGATATCGCATCTCATTTCTATGTTTCTTGATAAGATATAATATTCATTGCGAAGTGTTGTGTATACCTCGTCTACACTTCCAAAGAATGTAAGTGCCACACTTCCTTGCTAGGAAATGCATTTCCAGGTGTCTACATATCGAAGCAATAGAGTTCTAATGCTTCTTAAAACGCGATATTGCATCTCATTTCTATGATTCATGATAAGATATAATATTCATCGCGAAGTGTTATGTATACCTCGTCTACACTTCAATAGAATGTAAATGCCACACTACCTTGCTAGGAAATAGCGTTTCCAGATGTCTACGTATCGAAGCAATGGATTTCTAATGCTTCTTAAAACGCGATATCGCATCTCATTTCTATGTTTCATGATAAGGTATAATATTCATAGCGAAGTGATATGTATAGCTCGTCTACTCTTCAAGTGAATGTAAGCGCCACACTCCCTTGCAAAGGGATAGCGTTTTTAGATGTCTACTTTTCGAAGCAATAGAGTTCTAATGCTTCGATGCGTGTCAGTAGATTTTCTACTGACTTCAGAAGTATGTAAATTCTACTCTTCAGAAGTATGTAAATTCTACAGTTCCGTGCAACAAGGAGTGGCTACAAAGAGTCAACGGGTTAAACCGTTGGAGTTCTAATGCTCCATGCAATATGATGGCGCATCTCACTCCAGGGTTCCAAATTAAATAAGTTGTATTCTTTTATGCATAGAGTTATGGCTGGCTGCTTCTACGATCTGAAAGAATGTGAATTCTACTGTTCTATGTAACCTAAAGGCGCTTTATAGTGTCTGCTCTTCAGAGCTGTAGATTTTTAATGCTTCATGCAATGCAATGGTACAACTCATTTCAGCGTTTCAATGTAAGTAAGATGGAATCCTCTATGCATGGCACTATGCTGATCTGATATTATACTTCGTTAGCATGTGTAGTCCACAGTGCCATGCAACAGTATTGCGCTTTAATGGGGCTGTGTGTCAATGCAATAGAGTTCCAATGCTGCATGCAATGCAATGACGCAAACACTTTCAGCGTTTCATAGTAAGTAAGCTGTACTCTTCTGTACGTACCATTATGCCTATGTGATTCTGCATTTCAAGAGAATGTGGACTCGACTTATCCATGCAACATGATGACGCTTCATATTTTGTGTGTGCCAAGGAAATGCAGTTTTATTGCTGCATGCAATGCGATTGCACATCTTACTTCAACGTTTCAAATTAAGAATGCTGTAATCTTCTATGCATAGCGCTATGCGTAACTGCTTCTACACTTTAGAAGATCGTGATTTCTAAAGTTCCATGCAACGGGATGGCACTTGATTGTGTTTGCGTGTCAAGGCAATGGAGTTCCATTTAAGCAAACAATAAGTATCTCATTTCAACGTTTCAAAGTAGGTAAGCTGCAATCTTCTATGCATAACAATATTCTCATCTGTTTGTACATTTCCAAAGATTGTGAAATCTGCAGTTCCATGCAAAGGGTTGGCACTTCATAGTATCTACGTCACAGAGCAAGAACGTCCTCTCACCCGTTGTAAGGAACTGTGTAATTTACATTCCTTTGAACTGTAGAAGCAGATTAGCATAATACGATGCATAGAATGTTTCTGCTTACTCACTTTTTAACGTTGAAATGAGACGCGCCATTGCGTTGCACGGTGCATTGGAACTCTATTGCTCTGAAGCGTAGACACTATTAAGGGCCATTCCGTTGAAGGGACTGTAGCATTCACATCATTTCGAAGTGTAGAAGCAGTTAAGCATAATGCGATGCAAAGAACATTACATCATACTCGTTTTGAATCATGAAACTGAGGAACTACATCTTGTTGCACAGAATTACTTTGAAACGTAGGACTGTGAAGGTGCATCGCAATGCATAGAGATTTAGAAAGTGCTCAGTATGAAATGTAGAAATGAGAAGCGCCATCATGTTGCATAGAACTTTGCATCTTACGTACTCTGAATTGTATATACTGTTAGGGACCATCACTTTACATAAATATATGGAACACTCATAGCTTTAGACGTCGAACTGAGAATTTTAGTACTTCCTTTGAAACGTTAATAGTGAGGAGCTCCATCGGACTTTCATAGAAATTCAGGACTTACTTGCTAACTGCAACGTAGGCAGATAAGCGTCATCGCGTTGCTTAGAACTTTAGAACTTGCTTACTTCAACAAAGATTTCTATTGGCTTCGTCCGTTTTTTTAGAAGAGTTATTGATAAACCACATACTTTTCACGCTTGTGATATCCTTGAAAGTATGCGAGATGTAATCGTTTAAGTTCTAAAACGATTACTTAATGTGGATTATTATTTAGTAACTCGCTGATAAACGAGTCTGCATAGGATTTAATTCATAAGTTTTTAAGCTTGGAATTCATGCAGTTATTTGTTATTCACTTATTGCTCAAACGACAAAGATTCTGACCACTTCAAAATGGTTGACTTTCATCAATTTTCTTAAAAATTGAAATATTGCCCAACTGCTTGCATTAAAGACTGTAATTAAAGATTTCAAAACATTTTACCTTTTATAGATGAATTCTGGAATTGAAATTGAATGTTTGACTTTTCTAACTCCTGTTTAGACATCTTTCTATTGGAATGTTCAGGTATTTTTCATATTTGTAATTATTAAAAATGTTTTACTTAATTCTTTAATTTAATATATAGAATTTCCTGAGAAATATTTTCTATTGTAATGAACTATATAATTGCAATTATAATTCTTTATGAAATAATAATAACAGAGAGGTATGTATCCATTCCTGTAGTTTTGTAATGAGTATTTAATCTTACTATCTAAAATGAAACATTGAGATCTGTTTACAATCTAATGGAATTTAATTACCTTTTGATTTAAATTCACAATAATAATCTTCCATAGTTCAACAATTTTGTGAGCTGTCCTCAGGAATCCGCAGCTCAGAACTTATAAAATGGACGACACAAAGAACACCCTAACCAAACTTATTCGAACCGATTTTTCAATATTAATCTTATCATGTTTAACTTATGCTGCAAACTATTGAATTGCCCTTCGAAAAGTGTTTATTCACAGTGAAGTAAACGGTAAGTATTACGCCTTCCATCACTGTTTACAATACGTATGTTTCATTTACTATCAAAACCGTGAGTATTATCGCCTTTCTTTACTTTTTATAATCTTCAATGGCTTCATGTTGCAGATCGTTGAACTTGTTTTAAAATGCTCTATGGTATTACAGAAGAATGGACATACCAATTCATTTTAAAAAATGAAGGTAACTTTCATATGTCCAACATACCTCCACTTACAAAAAAACTATTTTCATCAACGGATAGGCCCTTTGTACTATGCAGTTTTATATTAGCAAAAACTACTATGAAACTTATAGTTTCGTGGCTATCTGAGGTGCTAATTATTACTGCTCCACCCTGTATATTGTTATGGATGTGTCCAACAAGGCAACGATGAACAGAGTTAAATTTAATATTATGATGTTTATTATTTTACTTATAGTATATTTGTTTTTCTAGAATGTTGCCAAAAAACAATGTTCACGATGTCGACAGATGAATATATTTGCCTTAGAATTACAAGAGCCAACAATTTCGAAAGTAGAATATTTCTTTACTTCGCTAACCGAATCATTGCAAACGTTAAGTAAAGTGCGTGCCTTTCAAAACAGTCAAATGCAAATTACGATACAACGTTTCCAAGAAATGGTACGTGCCACTGTTTTTTAATTTCCGTTTATTTAATCAAAAGCAAAATTTGAGGACAAAAAGTTATTGTAATCTTACGCAACATATATGATGGTGATAAAGGATAAGTATACAGAACTGAAAATGGAAAGTAGCGAGCAAAAAAAGAAACTGATGGAGCTACAAAGTAGATTGATACATCCCTCAAATGATGATTCTAGGTTAATAAAATCTGTTAATCAAAGAACTATTGCAAAAATCAAGTATAATCAATATTACTTCTGCTCAAAAGCTATAATAGAATTGGACCGAAATGGGTACAAAACAGGCAATTATATCTATACGTTCTATTCTATGCAAAGGCAAATATTTCAAAGAGATAAGATGTGTTACTTACAAATTACTTATGTTCCCAGATATCTCACTAATTCAGGCTTCTTGTCTTGCAGAACTAATCATTCCTTTAACATGGAAAGGAGTCGAAGAATAGTAAAAGATTTTTATATTTTATAGCCTCACTCGATACGTCAATTGGATCACGTAAAATATCGGACATTAATTGCATCTACATCATCAGACCTTAAATATATAATTGCAACAACATATTTAATAGTGTTTTAATAACATCCTTCTAATTGTTTATATCTATGCCTAATAAATATATATTAATCGAATAAGTTGCTTTACCAAAGAATAAAAGAATCTGAGGCTTACAAATCGGAGCATTACATAACAAACGTGCATCACATATATAATATTACATGTAACAAAAGATGGAGACCAAAAAGATCGTACATAAGTTGAATCCACAATGCGGTCATAGAGATACAGAAACAGCAAAAATTCCAAACAATAATTCCAAAAATTCAAAAAGGGGGGAGTGAAAATCCATCTCCTTGGTGATGATAAGGAACAAGTCTGCCTCATCCACTACAATATCCCAAACAGCCAGCGATTGGCACGCCAATGACAACGGATGGAACGAATTCCGTGGCAGAACTGTGCTAAGCCAGTGCTCCTACTCAGCTTTTGAAATGTCATACTGATAGTGCTAGGGCGGCATTCGTATCACGGCACTATTAAAGCACGGAGATATAGCACACGGGCTACACGGCCGTGGCAATGACACTATCAGCTCACCATAGTTACACGCGTGGTTGTGGCGTAGGCTGACATTTACTAATGGGGAAGCTGTTTCCATAAAAATTATAAGCAAGTATGAAAAATGACTAAACTGCGCAATTTATTTATTTTGATTCCAAAATAGATACACCGGAACAAAACAAAGATATAAGAACTCGATTTTATTATTTTCCATAAACTAGCTCGATAGGGCGATTTTTTCCATAAAGTCGATAATTACTTTGTCATAAAAATATATACACTTATTTTACATATATTTTCTTCAATTTATCGTTACAAATTCATGCAATTGAGGGTTACATTAAATACGATGAGAGCATGTTATTTCAAAAATTACACAAGGCGAAGTTAGAGACGCAACAGCATGAATTTTTATTTTATAAGTAATATTTTTTTTATAAATAATATTTTTAATCCATGATGGAGTGAAAGAAATATATACGACTCGGTCAATAACTATAAATATAGGAAAACGACTATCAAAATGTCTATCAATACTCATATGCTGAACATCTACTGACATCTAACGGTTTTAATTTGTATGAAAGCACAGGTTCCCCATTGCAAAATGTGATCCTGCGTCATTGCTGAGGAGATTCATGAATGGAGCGATGATACGCGTGCCACCATGGTGCTGGTGCTGCGCGATTCGCTTGTCTAGAACGTGCTGGTAACACGTTCTGGCATTTTAGTTAACGAATCCGGTCACAGATGACTACGAATCAGTTGACACTCCTCGGAAGTGGCAATATAGTGCCGGCATGGTGTCGCTACCATCTTGCCGTTTGTTATCTGGGATGCTTTTTAGTGCATTATTCGGAATTGAATTGGAACACATAGCTACTTAATCGCGAATTTGTATGCACATAATTATACATGACTGCATAAAAAGGATATCATATACTTTTATAATCAATGCGATATAAGAATATAAAACGAAGAACTATCCACTCCCATCAAGAGTAAAAACAATGTTTGGTACGCAAAGTTCATTGTAAAATATAATCAAGCAGTTACTATATCAAATCACAGCACACAATAAATCACTGAATGTATAATGATATGAATAGTAAGAAAAACATATTTATTTGTTAGATGTTTATAAATTCAAATTTAAAAGTCCAAGTCACATTTAATATATTATTGTTTAACAAGGTGATTTAATGATGTTTCAAATAGGCGTGCAGAACTAGCTCGTACTTCTGTCAATGTAATTTCATTCGAAGAATACAAAGAATAAGAGGAAATATTCTCCAATACATAACATATGTAAATCAACGGATGCAAGAGAGAACACTCGATCTCGGTGTAACGAGACCGGGCGCCATCATGAAGTAATCGTATAACGCCTGTTCCGAGATGGTGTAGAGAGGGAATGTGGAGGGTGAATAGCATAAAATAACAACAATGTAACTAAAGAGAAAGAGAAAGAAAATATGTGGACGCATTGCATTTATTAAGAGGAAATCCTACAAATATCAAACAACAGATTATATACCATACTGTAAGGGTAAGGTACAACGAAATAGACGATATCGTGAGAGAAACTAAAAAAATCGAGAAACTTAAAAAGAAAATAATAATTTAAATTGAGCGAATCAATATCACTGATCCCGGCAAGCTTAATGGAAAACGCATGACGATGAATCGGATAGAGTGTAAGATAGATGCTGGTCGCGGTTCGAGTGGCCCTGGGAATACTTTGCCCGCATCAGGGCAGCCAGTAGAATGGTGGAGGGCCTGTCCTCCTGTTGCTTGGATCTATAGAATTCACATTCTTTTGTAGAGTAGAAGCAGATAATTATAATAATTTTATGTTCTTTTCTTTGAAGCGTTGAAATGAGATGCGACATCGCGCTGTATGAAGTATTAGAAATATGTTGCTTGGACACGTAGAGATCTGGAAACTGTGCAAGTAACTATAGGATTCACATCCTTCTAAAGTCTAGATGCAGACAAATGTAACATATTGCATAGAACATTGCAATTTACCATGAATCATTGAAATGAGTTGCGACATCGCGTTAAATGAAGCAATAGAACTCTATCGCTTCATTACGTAGACATCTGGAAACGCTATTCCCTAACAAGGAAGTGTCGCATTTACATTCACTTGAAGTGTCGACGAAGTATGCATAACACATCGCAATGAATGTTATAACTTATCGTGAAACATAGAAATAAGATGTGATATCGCGTTTTAAGAAGCATTAGAAATCCATTGCTTCGGAACGTAGACATCTGCAAACGCTATTTCCCAGCAAGTAAGTGTCGCATTTACATTCACTGGTAGCGTAGACGAGGTATACATAACACTTCGCAGTGAATATTATATATTATCATGAAACAGAGATGAGATGAGATATCGCGTTTTAAGTAGTATTAGAACTCTATTGCTTCGATACGTAGACATCTGGAAACGCTACTTTCTAGCAAGGATGTGTGGCATTTACATTGATTTGAAGTGTATACGAGGTATGCGTAACACTTCGCATTGAGTATTATTCTTATCGTGAAACATAGAAATGAGATGCGATATCGCGTTCCAAGAAGCATTAGAACTCTATTGCTTCGATGCGTAGACATCTGCAAACGCTATTTCCTAGCGAGGAAGTGTCGCATTTACATTCTTTTGAAGTGAATACGAGGTATACATGACACTTCGCAATGAATATTGTATCTTATCATGAAACATACAAATGAGATGCGATATCGCGTTTTAGGAAGCATTGAACTCAATTGCTACGATACGTAGAGATCTGCAAACGCTATTTCCTAGGAAGGAAGTGTCGCATTTACATTCTTTTGAAGTGAATACGAGGTATACATGGCTCTTCACAATGAACATTATATCTTATCATGAAACATAGAAATGAGATGCGATATCGCGTTTTAAGAAGCATTGAACTCAATTGCTACGATACGTAGAGATCTGCAGACGCTAAGTCCTAGCAAGGAAGTGTCGGATTTACATTCTTTTGAAGTGAATACAAGGTACATATGACACTTCGCATTGAATATTATATCTTATCATGAAACATAGAAATGAAATGCGATATCGCTTTTGAAGAAGCGTTAGAACTCTATTGCTTCCATACGTAGAGATCTGCAAACGCTATTTCCTAGCAAGGAAGTGTCGCATTTACATTCTTTTGAAGTGAATACGAGGTATACATAACAGGTCGCAATGAATATTATATCTTATCATGAAACATAGAAATGAAATGCGATATCGCATTTTTAGAAGCATTAGAACTCCATTGCTACGATACGTAGACATCTCCAAACGCTATTTCCTAGCAAGGAAGTGTCGCATTTACATTCTTTTGAAGTGAATACGAGGAATACATGACACTTCGCAATGAATATTATATCTTATCATGAAACATAGAAATGAAATGCGGTATCGCAATATAAGAAGCATTAGAACTCAATTGCTTCGATGCGTAGACATCTGTAAACGCTATTTCCTAGGAAGGAGGTGTCGCATTTACATTCTTTTGAGCGGAATACGGGGTATACGTAACACTCCACAATGAATATTATATCTTATCATGGGACTTAGAAATGAGATGCGATATCGCGGTTTAAAAGGCATTAGAATTCTATTGCTACGATACGTAGACATCTGCAAATGCTGTTTAATAGCAAGGAAGTGTCGCATTTACATTCCTTTGTAGTGAGTATGAGGTATACATAACAATCCACAATGAATATTATATCTTATCACGAAACATAGAAATGAGATGCGATATCGCGATTTAAGTAGCATTAGAACTCTATTGCTATGATACGTAGACATCTGCAAACTCCATTTCCTAGGAAGGAAGTTTCGCATTTGAATTCACTTGAAGTGTAGAGGATGTATACATAACACTTCGCAATGAATATTACAACTTATCATGAAACATAGAAATGAGATGCGATATCGCGTTTTAAGAAGCATTGGAACTCTATTGTAACGATACGTAGACATCTGCAAACGCTATTTCCTAGCAAGGCAGTGTGGCACTTACATTCCTTTGAAGGGTAGACGAGGTATACATAACACCTTGCAATGAATATTACATCTGATCATGAAACATAGATATGAAATGCGATATCGCCTTTTATGAAGCAATAGAACTCTATTGCCTCGATACGTAGAGATTTCGAAACGCGATTCCTTAGGAAGTATTTGGGGCCTTTACATTCCTTCGAAGCGTCGGTGAGATATATATAACGCGTTGCATTTAATATTACATGTTATCATGAGACATAGAAATGGGATGCTTTATCTCGTTTTATGAAGCTTAAGAATGCTATTCCTTCGATCCGTAGATATCTAGAAATTCTATCCCGTAGCAAGGATATGTGGGATTTACATTCCTTCGATGTGTTGACGAGATCCATACAAGGCGATGCATTGAATATTTCATCCTATCATGAGACACAGTAATGAGAACCGATATCGCGATTTATGAAGAATTAGATGTCTATTGCTTCGATACGTCGAGATCCAGAAACGCTAATCCGTTGGAAGGATGTGTGGGATTTATATTTTTGTAATGTGGTGACGAGTTATAATTAACGCGTTGCCTTGAATTACGTCTTATCATGAAACATAGAAGTGACATGCTATATCGTGTTTTACGAAGCATTAGAACACCTTTGCTTCGACATGTAAACATCTAGAAACGCTATTCCGTAGCATATAATTGTGAGATTTATATTCTTTTGAAGTGTAGACGAGATGTACAAAACGCGTTGCATTGGAGATTACATCTTATCATAAGATATAGAATTGATAAGCAATATCGCTTTCTATGAAGCATTTGAACTCCATTGCTCCGATATGTAGACATCTAGAAACGCTATTCCGTAGTAAGGAAGTGTGGCATTTACATTCTATTGAACTGTATACGTTACAGAGCCAGAGGATGACGTGTCTGCAACCAACAACACAATGCGAAGCTGCACGAGGACCACCAAGCGGAAAATGCATGGCTGCAACAGAAGGTCGAAAAGCTCGTACCATGGTTCATGGTCGTAGTCATCAACAGTCGCACAACGGATGGCCACCGCGATCGTCCGCGATATCGATCGCGACCAGAAGCCAATCGAGTGTAGAACGTTGAGCGTCACCTGTTCGAGTGCAAACTTCATTACAGACGACCTGGCAATGATGCTTGGACTTCCCACGAAAAATAACACGACAGCCAACCAAGCATTGAACCAAATACACGAGTTCGCGAATAAATTGCCTCAACGACGATCAAATCGCGGTTATTGGGCTTCGCGCGGAAGCTCACATTCTTTACGATACCGCGAATCGCTGGACCGATACCGGAAGAGCAAATCGATCGTGCGCAGATTCCGATTCCGGCAAACGTAAAACTAGCAGATCCAGAATTTCATCGACCAGCAAATGTGGTTATGTTAATCGGCACCGGTCCCTCCTTATCGTCCCTTAGCATCGGCCAGTACAAACTTTCTCCTCACAACGATCCTGAATTAATCCACCAAACGACACAATTTGAATGGATTATTGGGGGGAGCGTCTCCACATCGGCGTCGTGGAGGAAACATCAAACGTTCGTTATAACCCTGAATTTCGAACTTCAAAAATTCTGGGAGTTAGAAGAGGGTTCACACGTACGACACCTATTTTCCGCGGAGCAGGAATGCGAGCAGCATTTTCATGACCACGTTAAACGGACACGAACCGGTCGTTACATTGTTGCACTGTCGTTCAATGAAAAGAAGATGCAGTTAGGCGAAACTCGGTCGCGCGCCTTCAACCGTCTTCTTTCGCTCGAACGAAAATTCATGAAAGATCCAGAGCTGAAACGAGAATATTCCGCCGTCATCGAGGAGTATCTCGAGATGGGACACATGAGCCAGGTAGAACCACGCGATTCGGATGTCTTCTAACACACCCACCACGTCGTCATCAAACTGTCCAGCTCAACAACGAAGGTTCGTGTCGTCCTCGATGGATCTGCAAGATCGAGCAGTGGACTGTCATTGAACGACACGCTTTTGGCAAGACCAACGATACAGGACGACATATTCGCTCTTCTCATAAGGTTCCGTCAACACACCTATGTCTTAACCAGAGACATCGAGAAGATGTATCGGCAGTTCCTCGTAAGACCGGAAGACCGTCGATACCAGCCGATATTATGACGAGATAACAACAGAAAGGTGAAAGCGTACGAGCTGAATACAGTCACGTTCGGACTATCTTTAGCACCTTTCCCCGCCATCAGGTGTATTCATCAGCTAGCGGACGACGAAAAGGCGAATGCTCCTTTCGCATCGACCGTGCTCCAGGGAGATCTATACGTCGACGATTTCCTAACTGGCACAGATAATTACGAAGACGCTAGACATTTACGGGACCAGGTAATCAAGCTACTTAACCGCAGCAGCCTCCACATTCAACAATGGGTCTCGAACGAACCGAAACTTTTAGCAGGACTTCCGGAAGGCGAAATTCACCCAAAATATTTTGGAGAAGCCACCATGAAAACTCTCGGCGACCGAATCATCTATTTCGTGGATCCAAACATCGATACGAGGATCACCAAACGCACGATCTTATCCACCATAGCAAAAATATTCGACCCGTTAGGTTTACTGGCGCCAGTAATAATAATGGCAAAAATATTTATGCAACACCTTTGGAAACTGCAATTGGCCTGAGACGAATCGCTACCAACAATTCTCCATACAGAATGGTCCACGTACGTGAAGGAATTGCAGTTACATAACGAAAGTGTCATTCTTCGAGTGACACGTATGCCAATCGAAGGTGCGAAGAGTGGAATTACACAGGTTCTGCGACGCGAGCGAACGAGCATACGGATCGTGCATGTAAGTACGGTCAGTCGACAATCGCGAACGAATTAAAACGAGACTATTATGCACGAAATTTCGGTTCGTACTAGTAGAAGTTGTCAGCCTCGCACGTCTCGAACTTTGCGGTGCGGTGCTACTGACGTCATTATTTTCTAACGCCCGAGATAGTAATGCACGCCGATTCGACTGGATTAACTTCTGGACGGATTCCACGATAGTTTTAAATTGGCTGCAACGCGAACCAGCCACGCTAAGAACATTCGTGGCAAATAGAGTGGCCGAAATCCAAGCGAAGACCGATAGCGGCACGTCAGGTCAAACGACAATCCAGCGGACTTCATATAGAGAGGACAAACACCGGCGGAATTCTTGAAGCCCTCCATCTGGCGTCATGGACCATCGTGGTTTGCCGACAATAACAGGGATTAGCCGAAATATACGTTCAACCTTATTTCGGAAATACCCGATATTCGTGCCAATACATGCTTGGCAACGACCATCCGTAGCAACGAAATTCTCGGCCGCTCTTCAGACATGGCGAAATTAAGGACGATCGTCGCGTATTGTCTCCGATTTCGCAAAAATCATTGTAACGCAGGACTTCTAACCGTACGAGAGGTCCACGACGCTAATGATCGGATCTTGAGGCTCGTGCAGGCCTCCGTGTTCGAAAAGGAGATCCGAAATTTGAAGAACGGTACAGAGCTGCATCCAAAGAGTAACGGGATCTCGCTGCAGCCATTCTTAGACGAAACGGGAATTCTACGGGTAGGCGGTTGACTACAAAACGCAAACATTCCCTTCGGACAGAAACATCCGATCCTGCCTCCAAGATCGCATCACATCACCGATCTGATCATTCGTCACACGCATTTAAAGGGACATCATTCGGGTATCAATACCACGCTGCCGACACTAAGGCAGAGGTATTGGCCCATTGATGGTAAGAAGTGCATCAGGTGCTTCCGCGTAAAACCACCGGCCGTGAATTACGTAATGGGCACTCTACCCGCGGCACGCGTATCCGAATGCCGATCTTTTTATAATTGCGGAACAGATTATTGCGGTCCTTTCTATATCAAGGAAAAACGCGAGTAAAAATCTATGTAGCCGTGTTTGTGTGCTTTGCAACGAGAGCGGTCCATCTTGAGGTCGTCAGTGACATGACTACCGAAGCGTTCATCGCGGCATTGAAACGCTCCATTGGTCGTAGGAGCATCTGTCGGTACATTTATTCCGACAACGGGACAAAATTTCGTTGGAGTGAATAACGAATTAAGCGCACTGTACCAAAAACTGCAAACGGACGATAAGGTAAGACACTTCCTCACGGGCAAGGAAATATCGTGGCATTTCATGGCATTTCACCAGCTCTTTCTCCAAATTTCGGCAGCCTTTGGGAGGCAGCTGTCAAATCGTTCAAACACCACGTCAAACGAGACGTCGGGGAAGAACTGTTTACGTTCGAACAGTTCAACACGTTCGCGATCGAAATCGAAGCGATCCTAAACTCCCGCCCGCTTACTCCATTATCATCCGATCCTAATGCCGATCCTAACTCCGGCCCACTTCCTGATCGGCACGTCCTTAACGAGTTTCCCCGAGACTGATTTCAGCGATATTCCTCGTAACCGATTCTCACACTGGCAACACATCCAGAACGTCCAGCAGGACTTTTGAACCAGGTGGCACAAGGAGTATATCGACCGTCTGAACGAGCGAAAAAAATGGACCAAGGGCTACCACGAGATCAAGAAAGGATCCCTCGTAGTCTTAAGGGATGACTACCTCCCGCCTTTGCAGTGGCACCGTGGTCGGGTCGAAGAGGTGCACCCAGGTCCAGACAAGATCATCAGAGCGGTCACCGTACGGACCAGCCAGGGGGTCGACAAACGCAACGTCAAGCAGCTAGCGGAGCTGCCCACATTCGAGGCGACAGTGTGAACCATCGACGTCGCGGAGATATTCAGATCAATCCGATCTAGATTGATCGACACGGTCACTCCACGGGGGGAACATGTTCCGACCGACGGAACAAATAAAACGTGGGGTCTTCGAAGACTTCATTTATTATACGTTTGTGACGAAAAGGCTATTTTTGAGAATAAGACGATTTAAGTAATTTCGTAAATATATCTATTGCTGCGATATGTAGACATCTAGAAACGCTATTCCCTAGACACGAAGTGTGGGACTCACATTCTTTCGAAGTGTAGGCGAGATATACATAACGCGTTGCATTGAATATTACATCTTACCATGAGACCTAGAAACGAGATGCCATATCGTGTTTTATGAAGAATTAGAACTGTATTGCTCCGATACGTAGGCATATCGGAACGCTATTCCGTCGCAAGGAAGTGTGGGACTTACATTCGTTTGAAGTGTTGTCGGGAAATACATAAAGCATTGCATAGAATTTCATCTTATCATGAAACATAGAAATGGGATGTGATATCGCGTTTTATGTTGCATTGGAAATCTATTGCTCCGATACGTAGACATTTAGAAACGCGATTCCGTCGCAAGGAAGTGCTGTATTTAGATCCCTTTGAAGTGTACACGAGATGTACATAACGCGTTGCATTGAGTACTACACCTTATCATGAGACATTGATAAGAGATGTGATGTCGCGTTTTATGAAGCATTAGAATTCTATTGCTTCGATAGGCAAACATCAAGAGACGATATTCCGTAGCAAGGAAGTGTTGGATTTGCATTCATTTGAAGTGCTGACGAGATATACTTAGCACGAGGCATTGAATTACATCTTATCGTGACACATAGAAACGAGATACGATATCGCGTTTTATGAAGCATTAGAAGTCAATTGCTTCTATGCGTAGACATCTGTAAACGCTATTACATTGCAAGGATGTTTGGGATTTACATTCATTAGAAGTGTTGAAGAGATATACATGACGCGTTGCATTGAATTACATCTTATTATGTAACATAAAAATAAGATGCGATATCGCGTTTTATGAAGAATTAGAACTCTATTGCTTAGAAACGTAGACATCTAGAATCGCTATCCGGTAGCAAGGAATTGTGGGATTTACATTGTATTGAATTGTAAAGGAGATATACATAATCCGTAGAATGCTACGGTTATTCAATGGAATACGACATTCTATCATGAGACATAGAAATAAGATGTGATATCGTGTTTTACGAAGCATTAGAACGTTATTGTTTCGAAGCGTATACATATAGAAACGCTATCTCGTAGCAAGGAAATGTGGGATCTACATTTCTTCGAAGTTTTGACGAGATAAACGAAACGCATTGCATTGATATTACGTCTTATCATGGAACATAGAAATGAGATGCTATATCGCGTTTTATGAAGCATTAGAACTCTATTGCTTCAACACGAAGACATCTAGAAGCGCTATTCCGTGTCAAGGAAGTGTGGGCTTTACATTCATTTGTAGTACTGACGAGATATACATATCGCGTTGCAATGATATTACATCTTACCATGAGACATAGAAATGAGATGCGATATCGCGTTTTATGAAGCATTAGAAATCTATTGCTTCGAAATGTAGACATCTAGAAGTGCTATTCCGAAACAAGGCAGTGTGGGATTTACATTCTTTTGAAGTGTAGACGAGATATACATAACGTGTTGCATTGAATTACATCTTATCATGAGACACAAGATGGACGAATACTGACTGCAAGACAAGAACGGTGACGCTGCAATATGGATAACCGGCGTTAATCGAAAATCTTTCACATATGGCACCTCATACCCCTCGACTGGAATCGTTCATGCAATGGTCGAAGGATCAAAAGCTATAAGCAGCCACTTCTCGCCGAACAGGAACGGAAAGAAATCGAAGAATATATAAACTAAATTGAGGTTAACATGGAAAAGGCAGAAAAAGCAAACAGAATAATGATCGCAGGTGACCTGAACGAAACATCGGTAATCTGAAGTAGTAAGAAGAACAACCACGGAGAGGAAAATATCATCAAACTGGCTCTAAGAAACAATCTAATAGCGATGAATCCGAAAGAAGACTATACATACTTTAAGAACCGAAGCAAATCAAAAATAGACATAATGTTGATAGGAGGTTGCATATATGCTAAGTTACGTAAAGCAGAAGAGTTTGAGATATTTTCAGCGTCGGACTGTCAATACGTAATATATACCTTCCAAAGTACGAATTACAAGAATAACGAAGAGGGATTTGCAAGCCTCGATGGAAAGAAAGCGAACTGGGGCGATACAAGTAAATGATCGACTTATACAAAATATATATATAAGCGATCGCGTTTCATATTGTCTGCGTACCAAAGCATTACAATTCTCATGCATCATAGATCGTGATAGCGCATTTCAATTCAACGTTTCAAAATAGGTAAGATGTAATATTCTATGCAATGCGTTACGTTTATCTGCTTCCACGCTTCAAAGGAATGTGAATTCTAAAGTTGCTTTCAATAGGTTAGCATTCCTAGATGTCTTCGTGTCGACGAAATAGAGATCTAATGCTTCATTCAACGCGACGTCGCAAATCATTTCAATGGTTTATGGTAAATTACAATGTTCTATGCAATATGTTATATTCATCTGCATCTAGACTTTAGGAGAATGTGAATCCTACACTTGCTTGCAACAGAATATCGTTTCCAGATCTTTACGTGCCCAAGAAACACATTTCTCATACTTCATGCAGCGCGATGTCCCATCCCATTTCAACGTTCCGAATTAAGTAAACTGTAATGTTCTATATATAGCATTACAATTATCTGCTTCTACATTTGAAAAGAATGTGATTCTATGGTTGTCCGTGTTGGATTATTTCACACGTCAACGGTGCAACAAAAGTGAATCTTGTGTTCGGAAATATAATCCAGTATATAAACTGTGGAATAGTTTTATCAGTTCGAGTAAGGTTCCCGAATGTTTATACCTAGAGGCCTGAAAGAATAACACGTGCAGACTTTGCGTCGTCAATTCTCTTTTGGTGGGGAGGATCCTAAATTTCCTATGCGAAATCCGCAAAATTAGTAGAGCTTTCAAAGCGTACGGACGTGCCTTCGAACTTTAGGTATAATGTTAAAAACTATAAAGAACTCTGGGCAGCTTTTCATTTATTATTACTACCAATAATTCAATATTAATGAACGTTTATTCTACCGACCCATGCAACGGACTGGCGCTTCATAGTGTCTGCGTGTCAAAGCATTGGAGTTCTATTGCTCCATCCAGTGCGATTGCGCAACTCATTCCAACGTTTCAAAGTATGCTGTAATCTTCTATGCATAGTATTATGTTTATCAGCTTTGGCGTTTTAAAAGGATGTGAATTCAACGCTACACGCAACAGAATGGCGCTTCATAGTATCTGCGTGTCAAAGCAGTAGAGTTCTAATGCTCCATGCAATGCGATGGCGCACCGAGTTTCAACGTATCAAAGTATACAAGCTGTAACCTTTCATGCATAGTATAATGCTTACCTGCTTCTACACCTAAAAAGAATGTGAATTCTACATATCCATGCAATGGGTATTCGCATGATAGTGTCTGTGTGTAAAAGCAGTGGAGTCCTAATGCTCTGTGTCATGCGCTAACGCATCATATTTCAACGTATCGAAGTAAGTAAGCTGTAGTTTCTATGCTCAGCATTATTCTTGGCTGCTTCTACACTTCGAAAGGACGCGAACAGTAGTAACTACTAACGTAGTAACGTGGTGGAATGATATTATAAGTTGGGGACGTGGTTAGGCACTCTCTCCGGTTACACATCCGAACCATGTTTTTTGAAGATTTAAATCTGTAGAAACGTTAGGGCGACTCAAGCGCCGAGGAGCAGGTCGACTGGCGCTGGACGATAAAAAGTTGCATCGGCTAGTTGTAGATTTCTCGGAATCTCGATAGCCGAATGATTAATGAGTTTATCGGGAATGAATGATGGGATATTTGCGACTGTAAGAAAGGTCAGATCTCGTTCATAATCTCTGACCCTTGCTTTAAAGGTTGCCGTGGTGGAGTGTTTTGCTATTGTGTACATTGTGTTTAGAACAGCGGTGGGTACGGAGCAGCGTTTTCTTGGAATGCCGAGATTCGCGTAATTAAAAGGTGAATTTGTGTGGTTACGAGTAATTCATTCGTGACTGAATAGACGACAAACACGTTTTGATGTCCCCCTCACTTCCGTGCCTCAACATCCTGAAGTCATTCGGACATTGAAGATTCTTCGTTCGTTATCGGTTCTTGTTATTCGTGTGGAGTGATGGTTGGCGGTTTAAAAGTAGTCTGTTTCCAGGTGCTTTGCGTTTGGTGAAGTATTGTGTGGTATTGCTTGTTACGTATGCGACAGGGACCCCTGTGGTACAGGCTATATTTGTGTCCCTTGCGCAAGCAATTTACGCATAGTGAAGTCTTTTCGACAGCTGCCTTGCGGTCCAGGACTGAGAGCCCGTGAAATTCTTCACATGCCCAGATGCTGATTCCTCCGTGCCATACTGAACACTTTTGGGTTCCTATGATTGTCCTGTTTGTCCAGCTTTCGGTTTAATTGCCATTACAATGTCCTTGTGACAAGAACACCTGGTTTCGCGTAGTACGTTGATTCGTGGAGCGTGAATGGTCCGATGGTTTTCCGTTGACTCGACTTGCGGTTGAACTTGCTTTTGCGTTCATCTCTAGTACACAGTTGGCTCGTTTCTCCAGAAACTCTAAAGGATCCATGTAAGGCGGCACCTTGTTGTCCTTTACCGTGAGTTTCCATTGGAACAATGTATTAGCATTTATCTTTGTTCGTATGATAGAAAGTAGAAGTGTTCCATTGCGAGATATTTTTTTGCGGAATTTTTTAGTGCGCGAAGTTGTTGGTTGATGGTGTCGACGATATTGCCTAATGTTTCTGCAGTGTCTCTTGGCAGTTTTGGGATGTGTTAGATTGTACCACAATATTTAAAGGCAGGCCGTTTTATACATTCGAATTTACCTTTCAATAACTCAATCGCGTCGGTGTAATTTGCATAGGTTGTGCTAACTATTCGATGCACACAGCGGCCGTTCCAGTTAATGTCGGCGGCAGGTATTGCAATTTTTGAACTGCAGTTAGGTTGTCCTTGCAATCGATGATCGATGAGAATACAACATATAATGATACTCAATTTTCGTATGTTCCATCGAATGTTGGAAGTTGCATTTCTGGTAATTTAATGGCATATGGGATGGTTGAGAAAGTGGCCGATGATTCGAACGTGTTTCGTCTCGTCTTCGGAAGTCTTCTCTTGATTAAGGATTCGGCACGAGTTATGCTAGAGAAGTAGTTGTTTTGAATTTTGTAGCGACGTGACGTTTCTCTTTCGTGTAATTCTTCGAAGTCAAATTGGATGTCAACGAATCTCTTCCATGTTTCAGTTAACGCGTAAAGGTGGGTTTTTGGTAAACGTATGTCCGGTTGTTCTGATCCTTTTGCATGTGTTTAGAAGTCGCAGTAGTGGAAGTGAAGGCAGTGGTGTGACCAAATATGATACCGGATTTACGCAGCAGGGAACTGAGAATAATTTCATAAGGATTGGACTGAGCTTGTTCGAGCGATCGTTTGTTGGGATCTGCCATTATGTCTGGATCCGCTGGGATGTCTGACTTGTTGCTGCTGAGAATCTCAATTTGTCCTGGAGCATTGGCCTGATCACAGGCTTGATTCTTCGGTCGCTGAGTGTTGATTGAATGACACTGCAGTTCAGGCACTCACATCACTGATTTTAACTGTTCGTTTTTATAACTCGCGGTCTGCTGGATTTTGAATCAGGCTCGAATGATCAAAATGCACGCGTTACGACGAGGCTCATTTTCGGTTGATAAACCAATGAAGGGCGTAAATTTTCGTCAAGAACCTTTTCGTCGCCGTTACAACGTGCACTCTAACACATGTTAGAGTAATAGGGAAGGAGGTAGATACAATTTGAATGGACGATTCCTTAACAAACAATTATATTTAAATGAAAATGCATTAACAAATATTTAGTGTTGTTCATGTTCTCTGACGTGTCTGAATCTGAATTCCTACTAAGTTCATCAGCCATGAAGTCCGACTCATTTAATGTGAATTCGTGTCGAGGAGTGATCAAGGGTGTCGCAATTTGATGAGACGTTATTGGTGGAAAAACTGTAAATTTGCTTCTTTCTAGGGAACTGGGAGGAGAGAAGAAGGCGCGAAGAGTGGGACCATGGTTTGTAGATCAGTTGCAACTGATGTGAGGAGCAGGAAATAAAACAATAAAACGGCCAGCTACATGGTATACACAATTTGAAGATTCACTACGAAGACTTGATTTTGAAATTTGTGATGAGACGACATCTTGTTGCTTTACAAGTTTATTTCTGCTGTGTTTAATAGGGATTTTGCAGGATTTGTGAAATGAGGGGTTTGGTAGCCAGATGTATCGTTGAGTGAATTATGACGAGTGTCCGAACAAGGATGAATGGCTTAAATATTATAGCATGAACCGCATGTTTGTCGCAAGACATAATGCATGCAACATTACGATACTACTGCTTTGACATGCAGATACTACGTATTGCCATTCGGTTGCATGAAATTGTAGAATTCGCATTATTTTGAAGTGTAGAAACAGATAAGCAATATGTTATGCAAGGAAGATTACAGCTTACTTACCCTCAAACGTTGAAGCGGTATGCTCCATCGTCTTGCATTGAGAATTAGACTACTATTGTTTTAACACGCAGATACTACGGAGCGTCATCCTCTTGCATGGAACTGTAGAATTCACAGACCTTTAAAGTGTAAAAGCTGATAAGCATGCTGCTATGCATAGAGGAATACTGGTTCCTTACTTCGGAACGTTAATATAAGATGCGTCATCGCACTGCATGTAGCATTAGATCTTTACTGTTTTTAGTCCTGGACAATATAAAATCCTATCCCGTTGCAAATAACTGTAAAATTCACATTATTTTGCAGTCTAGATAAGGATAATGCGATTCATAGAACACTACAACTTACTTGCTTTAGAACGTCGAAAAACGTTTGGTCCTGAATTGCATATGACATTAGAATTATATTGCTTGGACGCGTAGACACTACGTAGCGCTATTCTGTTCCATGGAAATGTATAATTCACAATCGCTGGAAATGTAGAAGCAGATAAGCATAATGCTTTGCTTAGAAGTTTTAACTTACTTACTCTGAAAATTTGGAGTGAGATGCGCCTTTGAATTTCATGGAGTATTAGACCTCTTCTGTTTTGACAAGCAGACTCTGTGCAGCGCAAACCCGTTGTTTGCAGCCATGATTTCTATTGCCCTTCCAAGATTTTTTATCAAACAAGGTCTCTCAGGTCTTATCATGAATATAAGCTGTGAAACCGAAAATTCGTAAATACTTTATTTGTGGCTTATTATCAAGCATCATTTCAAATGGCGTTTTACTTTGTTTTAAAACCTTTGTTGGGCTTAAGTTTATTAAATACGTCGCAGCTAAAGCTGCTTCCCCCCAAAACACTTTATTTAAACTAGTACCACTTATCATCGTGCGTGTCTTTTCTGTTATGGTTCTGACCATTCTCTCAGAAACACCAATTGGGGGGTTCGTGGAACTGTTAGATGGTAACTAGTACCTTTTTCTACATAATAATCTTTCGTCTCACTTGACAGATATTTTCTGCCATTATCGCTACACAAGTGAACAATTCTTAAATTAAAATGAGCCCCGATTTTAGTTACAAAATCTTTAAATGCAGAAAATATTTCTGATTTATATGTAATCAGATATGTTACACGGTAAAGTGTATATTTGTCCACAAACAGGAGAAAATAATTCTTTCTGTTAATAGTTGAAGGAATAATAAAACCACATACATCTGAATAAATAATAAACAATTTCTGCAAAATTTCAGCAGCAGTCTTCGCATTATTTGCGAAGCTCAAAAAGCTCCTCCAATTTTCAGTTATTTTTTATTTTTGCTGGAATGGGGTCATCAATAATTATCCAATTCGCTTAACAGTGCACAAATTCTCAATTGTCACATACTGTAGCGATGACCATCAAATTGTTTAATGTTCCTCCTGGTTTTTAATTTAGTTTAATCACTTATTTATACTTCTGATATTACACTTATAATCACATAATCAGATACACGAAAGTTATCACTAAAGAGAATATCTACTAAAATGTTAATACTATTAAAATACGTAAACTGGGTCCATAACCTATTGAATTATGGGTAAATATAAATGAAATGCTGTCAAAAGTTCTTTATAGTCTGTAACATTATTCTTAAGGTTTGAAGGTACATCTTTACGTTTTAAAAAAGCTCTAATAATTGTGAGGACTCCGCATAGGAAACATAGGGTCCTCCTTCTTAAAGAAATAGACGACGCAAACTCTGAACGTGTTCTCTTTTCAGGCCACTAGGTATAAACAGTCATGTACCCTACTCAAACCGACAGAACTATTTCACAGTTTATATACTGGATTCTATTTCCTAACTCAAGATTCATTTTTGTTTCTCCGTTGACATGTGAAATAAT
This sequence comes from Xylocopa sonorina, assembly GCF_050948175.1. Lineage (NCBI taxonomy): Eukaryota > Metazoa > Arthropoda > Insecta > Hymenoptera > Apidae > Xylocopa > Xylocopa sonorina. Next base: position 1,054,804 of record NW_027490123.1, on the reverse strand, counting down.
CAAACAGCAGTATGCTGTTATGCATAACATCATGTTTATCAGCTTCTACGCTCCAGAAGAATGTGAATTCTACAGTTTCAAGCAACGGGATGGCGCTTCACAGTGTCTGCGTGTCAAATGAGGAGAGTCCTAATGCTCCATGCAATGCGATGGCACCTCTCATATCAAAGTCTCAAAGTAAGTAAGGTGTAATCGTGTATGCGTAGCATTATGCTTATCTGCTTTTACATTCCATAATAATGTGAGTTCTACAGTTTCATGTAACGGGATGGTGCTTCATAATGTCTGCGCGTCAATACTACTGTACTAATGTTCCATGCATTGCGATGGCTAATATCGTTTCAACGTTTCAATGTATGTCATTTTGTAATCTTTTATGCATGGCGTTATACATATCTGCTTCTAAAATTTTAGAGAATGTGAACTCTACGGCTCCATGCGACTGGATGGCGCACCATACTGTCAGCGTTTCAGAACAGTAGAGTTCGAATGCTCCATGCAATGCCATGTCGCATCATATTTCAACGATTCAAAGTGAGTAAGCTGCAATCTTCTATGAATAGCATTATGCTCATCTGCTTGTATACCTCAAAAGAATGTGAATCCGGCAGTTCCGTGCACGGTATGATACTTCGTAGTGTCTGCTTGTCAAAAGCAATGGAGTACTAAGGCTCCATACAATGCGATGGCGCATCTCATTTCAACGTTTCGAAGAACGTAAGCTAGAATCTTCTATGCATAGCATTATGCTTATTTGCTGAAGCTCTTGAAAAGAATGTGAATTATACAGTTTCATGCAACAGGATGGCGGTTTAAAGTGCCTGTGTGTCAAAGGAATGGTGTTCTCTTTCTCCATGCAATGCGATGGTGCAAACCATTTCAACGACTCAAAGTAAGTTAGATATAACTTCGTACGCTTTGCGTTTCGTTGATCTGTTTCTACACTTCAAAAGAATGCAAATTCTACAGATAACTGCATCGGGGTGGCGTTTCATGGTGTCTATGTGTATAAGCAATAGAGTTCTAATGCTACATGCTGTGTGGCGGAGTGTCTCATTTCAACGTTCGAAAGCAAGAATGTTGTAATGTCCTATGTATCGCATTATCCTTAAGTACTTCTTCACTTCAAACGAATGTAAATTCGAATGTTCCTTGCACCGGGCTGGGGTTTCATATTGTCTGCTTGTCAAAGCTGTAGTGATCTAATGCGCCACGCAATACGATGGTAAATCTAATTTCTACGTTTAGCACGTGGACGCCAGCGTGCATCACAGGTGGGTCACACGTGTCTATTTCGTGAGCCGGTGTGCATCACGATGAGTCGAACTTATATTTCACATAGTAGATAGTACCAAATAGGTTTATTTTTCAATTCCCAGCATTGTAAACAGACATTACAATTAATATTAATTATATAATTAATAGGAAATATTAATATTAAATTTAAAAAATAATATTAAATATTAATATTATATATAATTAATATTTAAAACATGACAAATCAATATTATAAACCTAACATAATTACTTAATTTTTATATGTAATTTTTGAAAACATGTTGGGTATAGTTCCGGTTGGCCCTTACATCGGCTACAACAGGTTTTTTCTTTTCTCGCCTTATTCGCGGCATACTGCCTACCATTTATCCTAGACATACGTTTATGACATTCTTTACATAGCTGTCTCGTATTTCTCGCGCGTCCCTGGAACGACCGCAGAAAATGTGTAAGTTTCTTAGGCACTGCTTCAGTTTCAGATGACGTATGTTCACCATGATGATCCACTGTACTGAGGAAATAGTCAATAATTTTTTTGCGGAGGTTTAATATTTTCATAACAATGATACTCCATTTTATATGTATATAAGAGGCATTGCCGAGAAAAGTCCCGCATACCAGTTCGATAAATATTGTTCTATACCATTTTACTGTTCCGCGTAATCAACTGTAATAAGAAGACATCTGATCAGATGGTCAATTCCCTTCTTAGCTTTGTTATAAAGGAACACTGTTTCCGGCTTTAACTTATTATTACTACACTGGACAATAACACATTTGTGGTTTTTAGAAGTGGCAAGAATGCATACCGGCCTCTTATCCGTCCACTTTAAAAATTTAAAGCCGCTCTGATTTTGAAAATACATAAAGCCACCCCGTTGCATTTTCCGTTTGGCCTGCAGCGGAAGAAATTTTGTATTAATTTTTACTGTACCATAAATAATTGTTATTTTTTGCAGAAGTTTCTCGGCTAAAGAGACACAAGTATATAAGCTATTTGCGTATAATACGCGACTTTCAAATAATAATTCACCCTCCAGCGTTATAACTACAGCATGCGCATGCGATTTCGCTATTCTGGTTGCATTGTTTCCGGCGTAAATAAGAATGTTATGTGTGTATCCTTCCAGAAGGCACAGTTTGTAAAGTTTTATACCATATTTATGCCGCTTTTCTGGGAAATATTGGCAAAAACTGTGGCGTCCTCGCCATGAAACCATGATTTCGTCGATTACAATATTTTTACCGGGCTTAACACGTTGAGTGCTACGTCACTTTCCGTTGACTTTCCGAGTGAACTTTCCGTTCAGGCGGCATCAGTCCCCAGGGACTGACAATCGACTTTTCGTTTGGACAACGTGGATTCTAGAGACTGACAGCGAACTTCTTGTTTTATCGTAAAGTTTGATTGTAAAGGGTTAAACTATTAATGACAATTAAAAAATTGATACTAATATTTAATGAAGTCTATTAAAACTTTTTAAGCAGAGATGTGGCTGTGATTTGCACATATTACACTATGTAGTAACTTTCTTCGTTATTTTCCTCGCTAACTGGCGTCCGAACATTTTTGTGTTTGTGTTGTAGCATTCAACATAATGTTCTCGTACTTCATGCGCTTTTCCTTCCTTCTTATGAAATTTGTGAATTCGTCTACTTGTATCGACCCTAATTGGGGTTTCTTCATGTAAATGTCGTGTGAGAGTATTTACCAATTGGTTTCGGAATGTTGTAATTGACATCTTTCTTCCTGTTACATTTTGGAACATATGTAACGCATTCACGACGGCAATATTCAAAAGAAGGTCGAATGCCAGTTTTCTATACCATTTTAATGACCTTCTAAGTGGACTACTGTAAGCACCCGCTTGATCAAACAGATCAATCGCTGTTTTACCTTTATTATAATTAATAATAATTTTTGGTTTGCAGGATACCCCTGCTCTTGTTATTACGAATTTCATTTCGTCAGAATCCTTGATCGAAAGAACTAAAACATCCCTTTTGCCTTTCCATTTCATGATTGTAATCCCTCTACTGTTTTCTTGAGCAATGACTCCTCCGCGTCGCAGTTTGGCTGTCACAACTTTACTTGGATTGCCTCTTCGATTTGGTTGAAAAGTACCAACCAAATGCGTATTTTTTGTTATGAGTTTGTTTGCTAAATCCACACTCGTATAATAATTATCCGTGTATAAAGTATAGCCTTTGTGAAACACATTTTCACATAAATTCATGACAACATTTGTGGGTGCTGTATTTTTTTTATCCAATGATTGGCCGGTGTAAATGCAGAGATTACATGTGTAATGATTATCACAGTACAATTTAAGTATTTTTATCCCATATCTATGCTTTTTTGGTTTCACGTACTGTCTAAATATGATCCGTCCACGGAATGGTATTACCGTCTCGTCAATGCATAATACTTCAACGGGATCATAATATTTTTTTAAATTTATATTTAATTCTTTTATTAAAAATTCAACCTTTGAGAGACGGTTGGAAGCATCCACTTTTGTATTGTCGGCAAAATGCAACATTCTCAACCGAATTTGAAATATGTCTCTACTCATAATTTTCCGCGGGAATGTTTGAATAAACAATGGATCCTTAGACCAATACAGATGCAAAGATGGGAGCTTTACCTATCTCACCCATAAAACCACTCCAAAAAACCTCTTTATTTCATCCTTACCTGTTGGCACCTATTTTTCAACACGTTTGGAAGCGATTGTTCTTTGTGTCGCATAAATATTTGTTCGTTCGCTTATATGTTGAAATAGTTTATACGTCACATAAAGGCCGTAAAAATCTTCCACTGTGCTGCAATTTTGCATTTTTTCATGAGCGAGTTTGGCACCATGGGGACTTGAAAAAGGTATAATGTTTGGCTGGTTGCCTCGCGGATCAAACCAATCATTTGGATCACATGTTTCAGTATTCCTTAGTGAACTACTAGATGAACTGTCACTATCTGAAAATGGTAGTGGTATTACACGCTGACATTTGCGTGGTACAAATAGCTCACTCGACGAGACACTATTTGTTCGTCCTCTCAACATTTTTAGTTGATGGATACCAAAACTTTTTCAAAATAGTCACTATAAAACTGAATTCTCTCTGCTGCAATAGGTCTTTATTCTCCCGTGGCTTTTTTTCAGAATGACTCTCCCCTTGTATTTGGTCTTTCGCCTCTCTGGCATTCCGCATCCCATTATGTTATGCTTATACATTGTAAAAAAAATGCATTGCTTATATCATTTCGACAGGCCAAACGAAACAGATACAGTGTATCAAAGTTATCGTTCGTTTATACCCATCAGTCAAGTGTTCGGCTTCAAGTGCTCACGCGCTGTCGCTTGAGCGAGAAGTATAGCAAGATCGGCGTAGCACTCAACGCGTTAACAGTATTTTCGAAAGTGTAGACAATTGCGTTCACAATAATTCTAAGTTTATACTAACGGTCGTCAGTTCTAGCCGTGGAAATGATGGTGAAATGAAAATATTTAAGTATCGATATAAACCGAGAGTTCTAATGCTTCATGCAACGCGAGAGCCCACCTCATTTCAGCGTTTCAAGGTAAGTTATTTGTAATGTTCTATGCATTGCATTATACTTAACTGCTACTAAGTGTAACGTCGTGCGTAGCGCCTGCCACTCATTCCACACATGAGCCTTTTCGCACTTCGGTCATCAATCCCTGGGCTCAGGCAACCTGCCGCGCTCGCCTACAGCACCGGCAACCGGCAGCTTTTAGGCACGCACACCTGCACGCGCTCACACGCACCAAGCACTGTTGTGTTACTCGAACCGACCGGTATACATGGCTCGTTCACACCAGGCATTGCTGTTTCAATCTCACCGATGAGCACTACTGTCTCACTACCTCTAACGAGTGTATATATGCCTATAAAAGACGAACAAGTAACTCGCACAAGTAACTTCGTTCTACTAAAAGGCGGAGTCGCAGCCCATCACCTCAATGGGGACTCATCCAATTCAGGGAGCCGACTTTACCAGAACCTGTATTCTACTTTTAAACGTCTTACATGCATATATATACTACATCCGGACTAATGTATTGCTGCATATAAGAATTTATAAATCAATGTTACACACGTTAAGAATGCAAGACACGAACAGCACACACGTAATTGTAAGTTCATGCTATACTACTTTATTATACTATTTTATAAGTTAAACGCGAAAGACGCGCCGATAGTCCCACCACGAGACGCGAGTTCCCACTCGCTGGACCGCATGCACCTCGCAACGATCCGTTAATCTCCCACACGCTGGACCACATGCTTTCATGCTTTTCAAGTAAATATTTCAAATTCGTATAAATATTAATACATATTCTATATTTTAGTTAATTCTAAATATAATATCTCCTTAAGATACTCCATTACATCTAAAATCCTATCTAATTTCATATCATTTCATGATGTTTTAATTAAATATTTGAAATTGGTTTATATAATTACACTTATCATATATTTTAGTTACTTGAAAATAGATAATCCCCTCTAAATAAAAATAAATATCTATATATTATATAAGTCGATCATATATTTTCTTGGCCTTAGTTCGCTTTCTTTCCATCGAGGCTTGCAAATCCCTCTTCGTTATTCTTGTAATTCGTACTTTGGAAGGTATATATTACGTATTGACAGTCCGACGCTGAAAATATCTCAATCTCTTCTACTTTACGCAACGTTCAGGTCACCCGCGATTATTATTCTGTTTGATTTCTCTCCCTTTTCTATGTTATCCTCAGTTTGGTTTATATATTCTTCGATTTGTTTCCGTTCCTGTTCGGCGAGAAGTGGCTGCTTATAGCTTTTGTTCCTTCGACCATTGCATGAACGATTCCAGTCGAGGAGTATGAGGTGCCATATGTGAAAGATTTTCGATTAACGCCGGTTATCCATATCGCAGCGTCACCGTTCTTGTCTTGCAGTCAGTATTCGTCCATCTTGTGTGCTTCCAATATTATTACCAGGTCTGTCCCTTGATTCATTCGCATTTGCTGCATATCTCGCGTCGTTTGGCATCTGTTCAGATCGTTTTGTAGGACTTTCAGTTCCATATTCGTTTCTCGTTCTTTTCTATCAACGCTTTTCTGTAGGCCGGAGTTCCAATGCAGCACAAAACGCGATGTCGCATCTCATTGCTTATGTATATCTCGTCAACACTTCAAAAGAATGAAAAGCCCACACTTCCTTGCTACAGAATATTGTTTCTAGATATCTACTTATCGAAGTAATAGTGGTCTAACGCTTCATATAACGCGATGCCGCATCTCATTTCTGTGTCTCATGATAAGATGTAATTACGTATATCCCGTCAGCACTTCACAAGAATGTTATTCCCATACTTCCTTGCCACGCGATAGCGTATCTAAATGTCTACGCATCGAAGCAATAGAGATCTAATTTTCCATAGAAAGCAATATTGCACCTCATTTCTATGTTCCATGATAAAATGCCATATCAATGCAACGCGTTATGCATATCTCGTAAGCACCGCAAAAGAATGTAAAGCCCACACTTCCTTGCAACGGATCAGCGTTTCTAGATGTCTACATATCGAAGAAATGGAGTTCTATTAATTCGTAAAACGCGATATCGCATTTCATTTCTATGTTTCATGATAAGATATAATATTCATTGCGAAGTGTCATGTATACCTCGTATTCACTTCAAAGGAATGTAAACGCGACACTTCCTTGCAAGGAAATAGCGTTTGCAGATGTCTACTTTTCGAAGCAATAGTGTTCTAATGCTTCTTAAATCGCGATATCGCACCTCATTTCTATGTTTCGTGATAATGTATAATATTCATTGTGCTGTGTTATGTATAACTCGTATTCACTTCAAAAGAATATAAACGCGAAACTTCCTTGCTAGGACATAACGTTCCCAGATATCTACGTATCGTAGCAGTAGAGTTCTAACGCTTTTCAAAACGCGATATCGCTTCTCGGTTCTATGTTGCATGATAAAATATAATATTCATTGCTAAGTGTTATGTGTACCTCGGCCGACACTTCAAAGGAATGTAAATGCGACACTTCTGTGATAGGAAATGCGTTTCCAGATGACTACGTATCAATTACAATAGAATTCTAATGCTTCTTAGAACGGGTTGTCGCATCTCATTTCTGTGTTTCATGATAAGTTATAAAATTCATTGCGAAGTGTTTCACATACCCCGTCTACACTTCAAAAGAATCTAAATGCCATACTTCATTGCTAGGAAATGCGTTTCTAGATGTCAACCTTTCGAAGCAGTAGAGTTCTAATGCTTCTTGAAACGCGATATCGAATCGCAGTTCTATGTTTCATGATAAGATATAATATTCATTGCGAAGTGTTATATATACCTCGCATACACTTTAAAAGAATGTAAATTCCACACTTCCTTGCTAGAAAATAGCGTTTCTAAATGTCTAATTATCGAAGCAATAGAACTCTAAAGCTTCTTAAAACGCGATGTCGCATCACAATTCTATGTTTCATGACATGATATATTATTCTTTGCGATGCGTTATGTATACCTCGTCTGCACTTCTAAAGAATGTACATGCCAAACTTCCCTACAAGGAAATGCGTTTCCAGATGTCTACGTATCGAAGGAATGAAGTTCTCATGCTTCAAAAAACGCGATATAGCTTCTCATTTGTGTGTTTCATGATAAGATATAATATTCATTGCAAAGTGTTAAGTATATCTTGTCTACAATTCAAAAGAATGTGAGTGCCACACTTCCCTGCTAGGAAATAGCGTTTCCAGATGTCTACGTAACGAAGCAATAGAGCTCTAATGCGTCTTAAAACGCGATATCGAATCACATTCCTATGTTTCATGATAAGAAATAATATTCATTGGGAAATGTTACGCATAACTCGACTACACTTCAAAAGAATGTAAATTCCACACTCCCTTCCTAGGATATAGCGTTTCCAGATGTCTGCGTATCGAAGCAATAGAGTTCCAATGCTACTCAAAACACGATATCGCATCTCTTTTCTATGCTTCATGATAAAATACAATATTCATTGCGAAGTGTTATGTGTACCTCGCCTACACTTCAAAGGAATGTAAATGTCGCACTTCCTTGTTAGGAAAAGCGATTCCAGATGTCCACGTATCGAAGCAATAGAATGCTAATGCTTCTTAAAACGCGACATCGCATCTCATATCTATGTTTCATGTTAGGATATAATATCAATCGCGAAGTGTAATGTATACCTCGCATACACTTCAAATGAATGTAAATGCGACACTTTCTTGCTAGGAAATATCGTTTCCAGATATGTACGTATCGTGGCAATAGAGTGCTAATGCTTATTAAAACGCGATATCGCATCTCATTTCTATGATTCATGATCAGATATAATATTCATTGTTCAGTGTTATGTATACCTCGCATACACTTCAAATGAAATTAAATGCGACACTTCCTTGCTAGTAAATAGCGTTTGCAGATGTCTACTTTCCGAAGCAATAGAGTTCTAATGCTACTTAAAACGTGATATCCCATCTCATTTCTATGATTTACGATTAGATATAATATTCATTGCGAAATGTTATGTATTCCTCGTCTACACTTCAAATGAATGTAAATGCGGCACTTCCTTGCTAGGAAATAGCGTTGGCAGATGTCTACGTATCGAAGCAATAGAGTTCTAATGCTTCTTAAAATGTGATATCGCATCTCATTTATATGTTTCATGATAACATATAATATTCATTGGCAAGTGTTTTGTATACCTCGTCTGCAGTTCAAAAGAATGTAAATGCCACACTTCCTTGCGAGGAAATACCGTTTTCCAGATGTCAACGTGTCGGAGTAATAGAGTTGTAATGCTTCATATAACGCTATATCGCATCTCATTTCTATGTTTCATGATATGATATAATTCTCATTGCGAAGTGTTATGTATACCTCGTCTACACATCAAAAGAATGTAAATATCGCACTTCATTGCTAGGAAATAGCGTTACCAGGTGTCTGCTAATCGAAGCAATAGAGTTGTAATGCTTCTTAGAACGCGATATCGCATCTCAGTTCTATGTTTCATGATAAGATATAATATTTATTGCGAAGTGTTAAGAATACCTCATCTGCACTTCAAAGTGTTGTAAATGCCACTCTTCCTTGTATACCTCGTCTGCACTTCAACTGATTGTAAATGCCACACTTCCTTGCTAGGAATTGCGTTTCGTGATGTCTACGTATCGAAGCAATAGAGTTCTAATGCGTCTTAAAACGCGATATCGCATCTCATTCCTGTGTTTCATGGTAAGATGTAATATTAATTGCGAAGTGCTACGTATACCTCGTCTGCAGTTCAAAAGAATGTAAATGCCACACTTCTTTGCTAGGAAATGTGCTTCCAGATATCTACGTATCGAAGCAATATAGTTCTAATGCTTCTTGAAACGCGATATCGCATGTCATTTCTATGTTGCATGATAAGATATAATATTCATTGCGAAGTGTTGTGCATACCTCGTCTACACTTCAAAAGAATGTAAATGCCACACTTCCTTGCTAGGAAATAGCGTTTTCTGATGTCTACGTATCGAAGCAATATAGTTCTAGTGCCTCTTAATACGCCATATTGCATTTCATTTCTGTGTTTCATGATAAGATATTATATAATATTTATTGTGAAGTGTTATGTATTCTTCGTCTACACTTCAAATGAATGTAAATGCTACACTTCCTTTCTCGGAAATAGCGTTTGCAGATGTCTACGTATCGAAGCAATAGAGTTCTAATGCTTCTTAAAACGCGATATCGCATCTCATTTCTATGTGTCTCGATAAGATGTAATATTCAATACAACGCGTTATGTATATCTCGTCTACACATCAAAAGAATACAAATCCCACACTTCCTTGTATTTACACAAGGCGAAGTTAGGGACGTAACAGCATGAATTTGTATTTTGTAAGTAATATTGTTCTTATAAATTATATTTGTAGTTTATGACGGGTTGAAAGAAATATATACGACTCTCTCGATAACTGTACATATACTACAACGACTATCAGAATATATATCAATACTCATATGTTGTACATCTACTGACATCTAACGGTTCTAATTTGTATGAAAGCAGAGGTTCCCCATTACCAAATGTGACCCTACGTCATTGCTGAAAAGATTCGTGAATGGAGCGATGACACGCGTGTCACGATAGTGCTGGTGCTGCGTGATTCACGCAGCGTGTTATGCTTGTTTAGAAAGTGCTGGTAACACGTTCTGACATTTTAGCTAACGAATCCGGCCATAGATGGCTACGGATCAGCTGACACTCCTCGGAAGTGGCAATATAGTGCCGGTATGGTGTCGCCGCCATCTTGTCCTTTGTTATCTGGGATGCTTTTTAGAGCATTATTCGGAATTGAATTTCAACATATAGCTACTTAGTCGCGAATTTGTATGTACATAATTATACGTGACTGCATAAATACAATATTATATACTTTTATAACCAATGCGATATAAGAATATAAAACGAAGGATTATCCACTCTTATAAGGAGTAAAAGCAATGTTTGGTATGCAAGGTTCGTTGTAAAATATAATCAAGCAGTTAATGTATCAAATCACAGCACATAATAAATCACTGAAAGTATAATGATATGAATAGTAAGAAAAACATATTTATTTGTTAGCTGTTTATAAATTCAAATTTAAAAGTCCAATTCACATTTAATATATTATTGTTTAACCAGGTGGTTTAATGTTGTTTCAAATAGGCTTGGAAAACTAGCTGGTACTTCTGCCAATGTAATTTCATTTCTGCTGGATACAGTAAAAACATATTTGCAATCTGAGCAAGGTTTCGTTAGATCTGGTGGATTTTCGAAATTTTAGAAACAAATGATGGCAGTAGTAGTTGGTTCAGCGCCAGGTGATAAACATGTACAACAAGCAAATCAACGTAAACGGATTTAAAATGTTCAAGATTATATAAATTAGACTGTTACACTTTTATAATCCATGTAGCGTTCCTGTTCTTTGTAACTTACAAGGAGTCTTAAGAATGTAACGCAATGTAAAGAAGTTTGGAAACAAAGAAAGCAGGCCTTAATCTCAGATAAAGGAACATTGGATCTGTTGTGTATCGTGGTTACCGGCGTGCTGTGTTAAGGGATATGTCATTCGGTTTTAAATTTCTAAACGAGAACAATTCAAATAAATCTGGAGTCGACACATTGGAAGAAAAATTCTTCCAGTGAAAGATACTGTATGCAGTGCAAGAGCAGCTTCACATCTCCTTAATATTCTACAGAAAATCTTATGCTATTTTACTCGATTTACAAGAATCGAAACAATGAAACATATTATGTGATATTTCTGCAACTGCTACCATATCCACACGTGCGCGCGCTCATACGGAAACGCGACCATACGAAATCCATCAAGATTAAAGATACTGTGTATGTATTGGAGGATGCGTACAATAAGAAAGGACTATTACATGGATAAATTGTAGAATTCCATTTGTATTTGATAATTAGATTAGAAACATTTATATGCTTTTATCGGAAATTTAAATACACCAAAATTGCAGCACGCAGGTGTGTATATATCACTTTGCGATCTCATTTTATTTTGGCAGTTATACTTATATATAAGCATCCATTCAGGCATAAAGCTTGATAATCTATCAACTAGAAAATAATTATAAAACATTAGACTTTTTCCAGGTATTGGTCTATTTTATCGTTTTCGGAACTTGTGAAGTATCTAGAACTATAACAACAAAGTACTTTATATCTTTGCTCATTGTTTGAAAAAAAAAAATATGAATAACTATGTTCATTTTATTATAAATGTATGAGTAAAGATCAATCTACGTAATTAAATATTTTCAAACGTAATTTGTTTAATTTTTATCATTTAATGTTACGAAATATATTAGAAAAATATATAAAAATATATTTTACTTTAGTTTTTTTAATATTTAAAATATTTTATATTATCATATTAAACCTTTACAAAAAATAACAAAATTTTTATAAGTAGGAATGATTTTTCCTTAATTAGTTAATGTGTCGGTTTCTTTTAAGAAGACGGTATTCAATTTTTCAAAGTAAGTTTCGACTTTAAATTGACCATTAATATCTCTTATTTCATTGCTTCTCGTAGATCGCCGCTAATTTTCAACTTCTCCATCACAACTTTGCCGATGCAAGTATTAATTCTCCGAAAGATATATAATATTACATTCCTAGTAAACTTATTTTGCATGTCTAATTAATTTGAACGTAAAAGATATTATTATAATTTTGTACCTAGTGGTTGACTAGGTTCTCCTCTTCCTGCCGCACCTTTTTACCATTTTTAAGATCCAAGAACCGTGTACCGGCTTCGTCACCTTTAAAATTTACGAAATTTACATATTGTAAATTTTTGCAAATGTAATATTAATTAACTTCTGAATTATGGTTGCTTGGGCAATAAATTAGACTGATCTATGACGTGCTGTAATGTACGAAGACTAATAAATTTCTTTTAACATAATGAACAATAGATAATATTTGAGCTTACAGTTTTGTTAACGAACAGCCCATCACCTCAATGGGGACTCCTCCAATTCAGGGATCCGACTTTACCAGAACCTGTATTCTACTTTTAAGCCTTTTACATACATATATGTACTATATCCGGACTAATGTATTGCTGCATATGAGAATTCATAAATCCAAGTTACACACATTAAGCCGCATGCTCCTCGCAACGATCCGTTAATTTTTAGGGATGATTCTCGATGATGGACAGAGAATGATGCTCGATCGTGGAGAGATAGAATGATACGAGAGAAGAGAGACGATCGTATGGTATCTTGATGAGAGGCAACGACGACTGGCGCGTTTTGCAATTCCATTAATTACCAGAACAATGACATCGAGTCGATTACAGCGCGCGCTATCAATGCACGGGCGTAACGCGATACTTGGCCGTTACTTCACTTCCGGTTGCACAATTCGAGGACGACGCGTCGCTTCCTGCCGGCAGGAAATTGCGTTCAGCCTCGAGCAGCCTCTTGAACGAGTTTCTCTCTCGTATGAAATCTTAAATGGAATTCCAACTGCGAGGGTGGTCTCCTGTGACCGTAAGCAAACGCGAGCTTGTCGTTACCACCCCTGCGAATGCACGGAAACCACGCGTCAGAAACCGAAAAGCTAATCGACGTGAATTCTGGGTGCAAACCAGAACGAACGTGGAACAGGGTCCTTGCGGTCGGTCGAAGACACCGGATCCCGGATTGTACGCGACCGGTGAACGCGATCCGTCCCCGGAAGACAATAATTCATCGTCATTGAAAGGGTTCCGGTGCGCCCGCATGTGTTGGCCATCGGTCTATCGATTGTCAGCGGCTGGCTCACGCACCGCTGGCGGATACATCATAATTTGCCGGCGAATGTTTACCAATGCTTTGGGAAACGCGCGGTTTTCGCACGTGACGAGGCCCAGATGCTCCTCCGTCGAGGAAAAGGAGTGGCTGCGGACTGTCATTAGCCGACGGACAACGGGCACCCCGCGGAGGGCCTGGACGCGACCCTGCGTTCTCTGCGAACCCGTGCACGGGTGCATCCTGGTGTCCATTGACTTGGACGACGATAGTTTCTGTTTCGTGAATGAAACGAACGAATCGTTCGACGAATTCTCCCGCGATAATGTAATTTACATGGTGCAGAAGGGGTAGTTTGGTAGTTCGATCGGAGGTTCGTCGAGGGTGGTCAGCGGTGGCAGAAGCAGTTTAAGGACAATTCACGCGTGTGTTTACGCGTTCTTGCCTGTAATTGATTTATGTTCTACGATTGCAAACGATTAGATGTCCTGTCAGATGAATAGGAGGTTGATAGATGTTGATGAATGACGGATCACGGATCTTTTCTCAATGAATGCCTCGTGTTGAACGACGATGCGTTTGTTGATACGTAAAAGGGGTAATTTTCGGTTTCGTCGGTTTGTTTTTCACCTACCGAGTTACCGCGGAGGATCGCTCAAATTGGTATCGGACAGGCGTGATGGGCTCTGAATAGGAGTGTTGAGAATAATTAGAGCTCTTTCCCAGTCGTGGCGCAGGCCGATTCCTATAACCATTAGAGCTACGTGAAAGGGTTATAAAATCGTGCGGTGTAGCAACGATAATCGTCCACGGATACGGCCCGCGTTAATTGACTCAAACGTTCGTCGTTTCACCCCCCACGGCGCGGGTTGAACGAAACGAACCCTTGAATTGTCCTGTGGGATCCCTCGCAATTAATAACGCGACTGAAACGACGAAGAGCAATCGAATCCCCACTTTACAACCGACCTATAATCTAACCACTGAACCTCCCGTTCTCCAAAAGAAAACTTCCGTCTTATCCACTTCAACCTCTCGTCAAGTCGCTGCCGCTTACCTTGCTGGTTGCTCTTCCTGGTGGTCTTCTTCTCCTTCATCCACGGGTACTCTGGCACGTTGACGGACGGATCTGCGACCCCGTGAGGGTCCATCATCGCGTGGTAGCCAGGATGGTGGGAACCAGGGCTGATGGATCCTCCGGTTCCCGGGGAATGCTGGAGGGCAGCGTCGCCTGCTAGTTGCGGCAACGCGGTCATGAACTCCGCCATGGAGGGCTGGCTGTTGATGAAGCCGGTCTCCGCGGAGCCGCATGTTGGGTCCATGGCTGGATGACGGGTCCCGTGCGGGGGCAGCCCGGCCGGGGCACCTGCCCCCGCGGCCACCGTGGCCAGCCAGAAGCCACCCCTTCCGTCGTTCGCCAGGACGGGTGTCGTCGGCCTCGTCTTCACGCTCGCGACCTCCTTGCCCGCGTGGACCAACGCCTCGAGGTGCCTTCCGGCTAGCTGCGACGGGGCTTCGCGGTTTTCTACCTGGTGCGACAGAGGTTGTTACTTGCCGCGCATGGGACGATGAACGCCCTCGTTCTCGTCGCTCGTTCACGGTTGAGTCACGATCTGGTTGCGCGTGTCGTAGGTGGTAGTCAGAGTTTGGAAGCCAGCGTCATCGAGAGGGGGGTGTAGAACGCGAGAAGCAGATCTCACAGAAATTGAAAAGGATCGCGTGTCGCACCGCGTGTCGGGTGCGCACCGCGAGTCATAGTCGCGGGGTCACTCTCGAGGGAAAACGGTAGTAGCAGCAGCGGTGCACCAGCGACCGACAGCTGGACACACTTGAGCGTATTCACCGGGTCATCTCTACGCAGTTCACTGGAGCGAAGCACGAGCGCGCACAGAAAAACACAGAGGCCCAGGGGCTACCACCGTACCACAGACGAGTCCCGCGGCCGGGCCACAACGCGGAAGCACTTTCACAGAGATCGGTGGATCGATGGACGGTCGCGCGAGATCGGCACGAGAGAGTGGCGCGCACCGGGATCGCGTACGCCGCGGCTACCAGGAGCGTTCCGATCGGCCGGAACCCAGGCAGGCAGGCTGGCTAGGCAGGCGAGCCAGCGATCGCGATGTACACTTGCCGAGTGATGTGGCAGAGGAGGAGGAGAAAGAGATGGAGGTGGAGGTGGTACGAGAAGGGCGACGTCGGAGAGGCGAGCTAACTGGGAAGAGAAACAGAGACAAGAAGAGCGAGAGAGAAAGAGAGAGACAGAGAGAGAGAGAGAGAGAGAGAGAGAGAGAGAGAGAGAGAGAGATAGAAAAAGACGGCGATGTGGGAAAGGGGACGAGGATCCAGCTCGATGGTGGCGGAAGCACTGGGTGCACCACGGCCGAGGGAAGGAGAAGGGGACGAGGAGGAGGAAGAGGAGGAAGAGGAGGTCGGCAGAAGACGAAGAAGAGAGAGACTCTCGAGCGGTGACTTCCACTCGAGCACTCCGGCACCCTGACGAATTCCACGCCGCGGTCTTTTTCGCTTCTCCAGTGTTCCCGGTGGCGTGTCTCTGTTGTTACTGCTATCTCGTTTCCTCCGTGGCGGTAGTGGGGCCCCGGCCCCGGCGGCGGCGTCGGGGTTCGCGTCACTCCGCGCTTCGGCGTCGCGGTTGCCTCTCGCCCTCTCCCTCTCTCTCTCTCTCTTCCTCTTCCTCGATGTGCGTGCCACTGGGAGAGTCACGTGACCAGCCGCTAGTAGAACGAGTCGACCAATGGGGCGGCGGTATCGCGGCGGCCGAGGCACAGCCCTCCGGCGTCGTAGGCGGGCTGGACGTTTCGCGTCCGTCTGAGGGCACGGTGAACCGGCAGGGTACGAAGCTGCGAGGACGAGCGGACCCGTCCGCTCTGCGCTCTCTGCTGGGCCGCGACGCGGCGCGCCACCAGTGCGCCCAGCAGACTCTCTCCTCCTGTACGGCTCGCCCCACGAGCACGAGGCCGACTTGGGCGGTCATGGATTCCGGCGCAACTGTGGGCGGGACGCGCGAGCGCGCCGCTTCCGACGACACGCCACGTGGAGGGGAAGTTCTCACGTGCTCGGCCACGCGGTTCCACTTCCCGCGGGAGGAACGCTCCCAGAGAAGGTAAAGATCTCTCGTTCTTGGATGGATGGGCATGGATGGTTCGATTGTGGTTGGTGAAGGGTTTCACTTGGACATTTTGTTCTGCTCTTCCTTCGGTGCTTTATCGTTCGCTTGGTGAAAACGAAGGGAAATCGCGATTCTCTTATGGGAGACAGATCTCGTTGTATCGTATTCTGTTTGTCGAGTTGTACATTTTACGGGGGTAGTAAATACTGCAGCGGGTTCGGGGATGAAACATTGGATGCGAGGTAGTCGCAACGGTTTCCGGGTGCTGGATGCGCCGGCTGGTGTTACGACGACTTGCCATGGGGCAGTTTTGATGACAGATTACCCTGATCCGCTTTGTGGAGAAGCTCTCATTTAGACAGCCGGTTTGATCGAAAACTTTCCGACCGCTTTTACCACCGGGCAAAAAATTCGCATCGCTACCCTCCTTTTGCGCGGTACACCCTGAAACATAGACGAATCGCGTGCGTGTTCCTCTTTTCTTCTTTTGATGTATTTAAGATGCAGTAGAACAGTGAGCTTTTCGCTGGGCAGGTTCGATACGTATTGCACATCATTCAGGGGTGAGAACGGGATCTTTTGTTGCAGGAAATCGATAGAAAAAAAAACTGATGGATGGACAGTTGCATGGGGAATGAAATTTCGTTTTGGTTCGGTCTTGTGAAATCAATTTTCATCGTACGTTATTAATATATTTCATATCCGAGCAAGCGAGTGAAAAAATCCTTCTCAGTGTAGACACGCGATTCCGTGCACTATCGACTCGTAGCGTAGAGTTAGAATCGAAAATTTTCGAGAGGACAAATACGATAGAAAGAGAGAGACAGATTGAGAGAGAGAGAGAGAGAGAGAGAGAGAGAGAGAGAGAGGGATGGGAAGGGCGACAGGCGAGTGGCAAACGCGAACGAGGGCGCGGATGGCTCCGAGTGGAGAACGGGTGCGAGAGAGCGCGAGAGGGAGGAAGCGAGCTACCGCCACATCTGCCGCCAGATTTAACTATACATTACAGACACATGATATGTCAAAGTCCTATACTTCATATCGACTCCGCTATTTATTAAAAATTTCATCGCGCGCGCGCCACCGTGCCGCCCCGCTTCAACCCCCTTCTTTCAGCCGCGCCGCGGAGGAACATAGGAAAGATGCTCGAAATATACGAACGAAAAGTTTCTCGACGGAGGAATATGGCTGGAGATGCAAAGGGGTGGTGGATACTCCAGTCCTCTCGAGGACTCCGCAGATTTTTCTTCTTTCGATCGATAGAATTGGAATTTCCATTCTCCGCGTTGCTTTGGATGAATTGTTTCTAAGAGTGGAATGAAGTGAACGAGGTAACTTTGTCGCTGTGATTCTAATTATTAGATTAGAAACTGGAGTCAATAACTTCTTCGCAATACACTTTCTTCCTTAAGCTTGCAAGCAGACTTTTTCGTCTCTCGAATATAAGCTTCTCGAGCAATAAAAAATAACCACGAATATTGTTCATTGCTCTCGCGTTCTTCCTCAGAGGTTTCATCGACATCGTCCCGGTTCTTCTTCTCGGATCGAGGAAATTCCCCGTCCTTTTTTGCGGCAGCGCCGCGTGCTCGAATCCACGAACGTTCACGCTTATCTTATCTCGGGCAAGCTTAATACTAGAAAAATGGGAGATTCCAGCCGAGGCCCCTTTTTACGATACTGGAATTTCTGTATGTCAGTTCTCTCCATTTCCTCCGGCTGCCACCGATTGCGAAATGAAGTTTTATATTAAGCTTCGACATTCTTCCCTCTCTTTCTTCCACCCCTCGCCACCGCTTCTGCTCGTCCACCCCGTTTTCTCAGCTCCGCGCGAACTCCGTCCCACCGTCCCTCGCTTTCTTTTTCTCGACGCCTTCCACCTCGCCTCTCGCACCCCCTTATATATTTACGTACCGATAGATCGTTATGTCGGCGTTTGCATATATATTGACATCGCCACCCCTTCCACGAAGATGCGGCTAATATATAGGCTACCGAGCGCCACGAAGAAAGTCGCGTATACTCCGTCTTAGCACCCTCTTTCAATATGCTTTTAGGTCGCCAGATCCTCGACAGATTTCGTCTTCGTTTCGTTCATCTTGCGATTAATACTCACGCAAGGTTACAAATTTTGTCTACTGGAAAGGGTTGAATGGTCGAAAATCGGTAATCAATTATCTACGATGTCTTTACGAGCCATCGCAACCGGAAACGGGAACTTCGTTTCGTCTTACCCGAGAGCATGGTCCCAGAAAGCAGCACACCCTACGTTGGTCGCATCCGCCATTAAAAATAAACCGTCTCTCGTCGCCATTTTAGCATGGGGCTCGATCTGTCAATCACCGGACCACCGAAACGAGCCCTCCCCGCAAGGGTGGCTTTTGTCCTTCGTTCACGAAACACGACTCCCTGCAGACCCTTCGAATTTTTTCCTTCCTCTCGTCCGAAGCGAAGGCGAACTCGTTAGAGACTCCAAATAAAGTCACTCCTTTCCCACCCTCTCGAGCGATGCTCGCACTTTACACAGTTCGACGATTATTATCGAAACAGAACGATCTTCTCGACAGTCGTACACGTTGCGTTACACATTTTTCTGTCGCTACACGGAGTTTCTGAAGCGCGCGAGACGCAAATTCCCTCGAGAGGGTACGCGGCAGACAGCAGCAGGCGTCAGGTCACGCGAAATCTCCTCGAAGGGTGGCGGCGAGTGGAAACTGCGGCGAAACTCGGCCAGAAACGTCTCGGCTGTGCCCGTATCAGCCCCGGGCCGGATATAAGCAAATTAAACATGCATAATTAAAACGAAATAGCGACGTTCCTTCCGTCGCGCGGCGGCACGGCACGGAGGACCTAAGGCGAGGTTGGTCCTCGTAGCAACATCTGGCCGCTATGAAGTATAAAGAGGCATGCGATATCATCCGCAGTGAATGCTTAATTAAAACCTCAGACTCCGGTGCCGGAGCTTCCCCCTAGTCGCTCGCTAATCGCAAGAACTGCCACTCCCGTTCAACCAGGGGCCCTGCTCTGTCTTTCTGCACCGACCGTCCTCGTTCATCCGCCACGCGGCTTCCTCTCCGTCCCGCCGCACCCTCCGTCGATTCGGTGCACGCGCTTAGAAAATATTTTAGACGATGTTTTGTCCTGCGAACGACTTGTCTCGATAGAAATCGCGCGTCTGGAAGTACTGTTTTAACTATTTAAACGTATTGGTATTGGTTCCTAGACGGGTATCCTTGTTAATTGTTTCTACCAACCTCTGAAACGAGAACGAACGATTCACAGTACTAATAAGATGGTGGATCTTCATATAAGTTTATTTTTTCTTAAGCTCATCCGTTCATTTGATTTTAATTCCACGAGAATTCAACTTATTTCGTAGTCTCATACACATTTTCAAGCGCGCTAGATCAATGACGGATCCATCGACGGATCCAGCGAGTGTTATCGTTCCTCGTTCCGTGGGATCCCTCTCAGGGGTGGCTGCTAGAAAAGAGAGGGATCTCCCCGCGAGAACGCCGCCCTGGAACAAATCTACCCGGGAGGTATACAGGGCAGGTCTAGGGTCCGACACTTGGCGCAAATTGCCCCAGTAAGTGTAGTGCATTAATCTTTGGTTTGGTTTGCTCTCGGCCACCGCGTGCGTTGCACAAATTACCTCTTTAATGAAAGGTTACCTATTCCTCTGGCCCGGAGGATCGACCACAGGAGGAAAGATCGAGTGGCCCCCAGGGGGCGGCGGGGTGGGCGCGGGCGAGCCTCACGGTGGATAAGGCCACGTCCGTTGCCTTTCCCCGCTCCGTGACGTCCACGAGGCGGTCCGAGTGACAAATAGATGTACGCGGCGACCGCACGATTTACTCCTTGCGAAGGGATAAAAGCTTCCTGACAAAATCCTGCTGTGACAGCGGATCCAGCCGTTACGGCCGTGTTGCTTCTCTCCCGCGACTAATCGTCCCACAAAAAAACCCTGCGACTCGAACTCCCACCCGGGGCTAAAAACCACTATGACTTTCCGCCGTGAGTTTTAACCGGCGATGCTGTCCCTTTTTGCGGGTGCGCGCGAACGGAACGCCGTCGAGAGTTTCATTGTTTCGTGGAACGAAACATTTTTCTACCAGCTACCCATTTTAATAAAGTTCCGACGCGGTCGAGATTATGAGCTTTGATCTGAAATTTTTGCGTGCAAGACGAAGCCGGTTCGACGAAGTAACAACGATGGCACGGCGCGACCGCTCGATTAACGGGAACGTTTTCCATTTTCTAAATAAGTCTCACAGGGCTGGTTCGTGCGGGGCGATAAGTTCGAGACGGCTCTCTCTCTCTCTCTCTCTCTCTCTCTCTCTCTCTCTTCCTCTCTTTCTCTCTCTCTCGAGCTAGCACGGAGCTGCGGCGAAGGACCGGGTGCCTTCTTCCGGCACTCAAGCCGGCTGTATCTCGCCCGGCTCACCCTTCCACGCGGCCCCACTCTCATTATTCCAAGGAAATTAAATATGTCACCTGATTCTTAAAGTTAATTGAACTTCGGCCGCGTCTCGAATCGGCTCGGCCGACTTCTAATTCATTAGGATAATGTATTTGGGGCCCGCGTTTTGGCCGATCCGCCCACACTTCCGTAAGGGATGTATAGTTAAACGTAACCGGAGGATCTGCTGCGAAAGTAGCGTGCTTGCTCGAGTCTTAAAAATCGTGGTAGTAGCTTAGAATTATTCATAAACGATGCTTCTGATAATGTAATACATAAGAGCAGCGCAGAGAAGAAACTTTCATCCCCTAATTTTGATAAATGGAGCGTTTGGAATCGAGTGAATGTAAAAGCAAAATTGTCAAATTCTCTTACGAACTCAGCAACGTAGAATCGTGCAGAAAAAACACGAACAACCTTCGAAGCTATCCAGTGGCCAAACGTTGGAACGATACTCTGCTCCACCGTCCATATCGCGACTAGACTACCTACGAATCTATTCTGCCGCTGCGCCAAAAAAGAAGGAAAAAGAAAAAAAGGGAGGAAACCATCCAAACGAGCAAAAGAAGAGTGGCAGAGAACGAGCTCGATCGAAATAAATCCGAGGCACGTATCGTTGAACCCGCGGAGCGTCTGTATTTTAAAACAACCAAAAGAGGAGAGCGCGGTCGCGGGACTCGGGGTCCATTTAAATCTGTTGAATGGCTCGAAGGAGCAGAACAACGTTCTCTTTCAGCGCGGGGATCCGGCAACAAAGGCGGAGGTTTTACTTTTAAATTTAGTACACGCCCGGATTTCCATCCCCCGCCTACCCTCCTCGTTCTGTTTCCTCGCGACTGGTCGGTAAGTAAAATAGGGATTTAGACGCTGCTCGGGTTTATTGCTCGAGTCTGGTCTCCGGTGGTTACGATAAATCACCGTTCGGTAAATCGCCCGCAATGATCCGGACGTGAATCAGGATCAGCCTGGCGAGTGTTTCTAACCGGCAGATTAACGAATTAAGGAGGCGCCAAAGGGGTTCTCGACGCGATACCCTCTTACTTCTTTCTCTCATAATAATTAAAAATTCTCGCGATAAAAAGAAAACGATTGAAAGAAAAGACGTGAACGCGATGATGAAGCAAGTGGGTGAATATTAAGACTAAATATCGAAAGAACCATAACAACTCGAAGGTTTGTCACTCCGTGGAAACGTAGCTCCAGCTGGAACGATCCGTTTATGATTATAAATGTACATCCGACGCGGTGACCGGCGCGCGAGGAATTATTCAAAATTACCGGGGCCAGGCGAGAGTCGGAAGCGGCAATTTGGCCGCGTAGAAGCGCGCGAGGGTGTGCAGAGCGCGCGGCCCGCGCTGCTTTCCTCGCCCCCGTCCTCGCTCCTCAGCGGCAACAAAAGACCGGTTAATTATGATTCTTTTATGATTCGATTTAACCGATCCCCAGAGCCGCGGCTGGGATATCGCGCGCACAATGTACGCCCGGGGAATTAACGGACTATTAGCCCCGGAACAATGCCGCCTTTTTCTTCGCCCGGCCGTGCGGCCGTCTTTCGACGACAATGGGATCGATGTAACGCCCGCGGCACGCTGGAAAACCGGCGCGATTGTAGCGAACGGACTTTAACCGGCTAATTTGCCGGCTTGCTATCGTCCGTTTCGCCAATGGAACCGCGTAGAGGAGGAAAAAACGTAACTGCGAGCAGGGCTTCCCGTCGAGGGTCGCCGCGGGGATGATCGGGGCCGTAGATTGTTTTAAGGCGCTCCCGCGAAAGGGTTGTAATGAATTGAAATGGACGAGGGTGTATAATATTCCGCAGATTTCCGACGCTGCTTTTTACTCGACTACTTTGCGTCGATAAGGAGAGGAAAATGGTAGCTAAATGGAATTGCTTGCTGACCTATCTCGAGAAATTTTTTTATTTTGTATATACAGATACATGGTCCATATGAAATGTTACTTATAGGGATTGAATTGATTATTTTTTGTTAAAGAAATCAAGTTCAGTTAACTGGTTAACTAGTAATTATAGCTATGCCACTTTCAACGGTCTGCGGCGAATCACGAAACGACCATTCTCTGGTCGTGGAAACATACCCGTAAAAGGACATGCATGCTCGTAAAATGTCCGTTTCCTCCAAGAGCGGACCGCGCGAAATTAATCTCAGGAACGAGAACGGGGTCTCGAGCGTGCTCTCGGGAGAAGAGACGCGGAAGCCGCGAGTGTAGCCCGGGCAAAAAGCCGACCTCTGACCGCGAAGCACCTGCCGGAGCCATAAAGGGCAATAATATTTTTATAATTGAAATTAATTGCAAGTTGACCGCGCGCTGCCATGCGACCCGCGATAAAACCAGAATCCCGGGACAACTGGTCCCCTGAACCAACGCTAGAATCTTAAAATCCCCCGCGAATGCTCGCACTCTTCTTGGTAGCTTCTGTCGATCTCGTCTAATAATTTAAACAAATCGATCAACGAACGCTATCTCTATTGTTTACAGCTGGACGAACGACGCAGGACACAAAACGCTAGCTCATCAACCGAGGCCAGCTCGACGAGGCTCGATCCTCCACCTTCCATCGCTAACCAATGATCCAACGATATTACATCACGAAGGAAAAAAGCGGCGAGGGGAATGCCGTACCACCGGGATGGTGAAACAATTCACCGTGGGCCCTCCCACGTCCAGCGAGGAGGAATCATCATCTACGCGGAGCGGTCCAAGGAGCGTAGGTAAGAGGCGAGCGACAACACGCGAAGGAGAGGCTCGCACCCAATCATCAAAGTCGCATTTTCAGTGTAATGGGTGTGTTTAGCCGGTGGTGTACGGCTTGGAAAGGGACGATGGTAGAGGAACGATCGAGTCCGGGATATATACACGGTGCTTGCGAGTCTCGATCGTGATCGGGGCCTCAGCGCCACCAATAATCATCCGGTACGGCCGCAATTACGGGCCCGGGGCGTCCAATCGTACGGCTCTCTTCCACCACGACAACGTCGCTACCTCCGTCTTTGTCCCGCCGTTTTGGTCTTCCTCGTTTCGCGGCCACTCTATTATTAGGCTGTATTATCGTAATGCGGCGACCGTCATGTCCGGGGTCCAGCGAAATGGCCGCCGTAATAGGGACAGACGCCAGATATCCGCCGCGTTTTCCTCGCAGCGTCCTCCTCGCGCGATCAACGTGGGATCGGGAGGTGTTTCGTTGAAGTTTCTTGAGAAGAAAACTTCGTTCAGTCTCTTGGTGGTTCGCTCGCTCGACGAGAGGTTGGTTCGATAGATTTCTTCGAATGACTATTACGCTACGTTCGCCAGTGATTCAAGGCCGATACGAATAACGCTGAACGAGGAGGACTCGATTTTCGACGTTAACTTTAAGATTCCCATGATCGAATACCATAAGCTGGGTGCCATAAAAAACGAACACCAGTCTGCGTTCGACGGTGGCATCTAGATCTCCCAATAAATGGTCGCGAAGAAGTTGAAAGGGACTCCGCGCGGGATCCTTCCGCGCTTTTCAATATGGAATCGCGCGATAAACGCTCCCCAGGCAAACACGGGAGACGTATCTACGCCGGTAGATAGGGGGAAGTTTATAACTTGGCTACGAGCAACAGCGAAACAAATCGCGCGACTGGATCTCGCGAGACATCCGGTTTCCTTGGTCGACACCCTCTCCTGCTCCCTTTTGATGCTCGTCAAACGGTAGGCCATTGAATTTATGCGTTCTAGAAAGGTGGCCCGCCATATTTTTACATTCGAACGCGAAGAAAATGCTATTCGTTAGTAATACAAGATTCGCAGTGCTTCGAAATTCTGTCTGTCGCTCGTCGAAAGGTTAAATAAGGGAGAAAAAGTGGAAGGACAAGCTGAGAATCGAGGGGGTGGCCACCCGTCTGTCACGCGGTGGTAGCGCAGAGAAGCGAACGCCTGGGCAGAGGAACGTGGCCCCTCGGCGAAAGCGTGGGTGGGTTCGGGGGGTGAGTATCGAGGGCGCTAATGTTCCTCGGGCAGGAAACGCCGTCTCCATCCTGCACCCTCTATCTCTCCGCTCGCTCGCTTATTTTTATTCGTCTTTATCTGAGACTTGAGTCGGTTCCTCTCCATTTCCTCTCGAGGAGTTCTTCCTCCTCCTCTGCGCCTCTTCTTCGCCTTCCCTCCGCCGCCCTCCATCATCCCCCCAGCCGGCTGCTCTTTCTGCGCGCCGCTTCTCCGGTTGTCCCCTCCGGGTACCGATGCGGTGACAACAACATGCAAACATTCTGGTATTTGCAATTCGAATGCCGCGAAACGGGGACGGGAAACCGCCGCGGAGAAGCCTCCAGCCGGTCCTCCACGCCCGCGAGAACCCGTACCTCCACCCACCCCCTCGGAGGCGCGCCATCCGAGCTATTCTATTAGCCCGCCAGGAGAGATAACTTCCACTTTGCCCGTGCGAGAGCTCTCCTCGCGAGAAACGTATCGTTTCTCAACGGCCATGCCCGTCAGCGATCTCTCTGTTATCGTCCTCGTTGCTTCAGGTTTGCTGGATTTCGTCCTCTCCTTCTTCGGATGGTCGCCCTTTATATTTCAACTTTTGTTGTTCGACTTGGTATCGTACGTGTAAAGCCGGGACGGACATCAGCATTACGTTTAATGAAAGAATGTAGATGGTTCGAGAGAGTTCGAAATTTTTTTTCAACCCTTCAGACTCGTCGCCGTTGGTACGAGTTAAGTGCGCGCCGGGATCGTGATGATACGTGCTCCCGGCCGGTTTATAACCTGGTGATTATACAATCAAGGGGCAGATGCGCGCATTAAAAATTCGCAGTCGTTCAGCGACCAAAATCGTGATTATAACGTCGATACGAGAATAGCCTTTGGCCAGAAAAATGAAGACAACTGCCCTGATGGGAATCGTCCGTTGTAGAACCGCGTGGAGAGCATCCCAAACCTGCGCGAATCGACTGGTTCAACTTAGGTTCTTGTGATGAGCGGTTTCGAGCAGATGCTGGTCTCACGATCGAGATCTGAAACCAGTGTAGCATCTTTCGTTTTCGTGTATCGATAGAATTATTCGTAATACACAACAATTTCCTAAATAAAAATTGTGCAGGACGTTCGTTTAAATATTTGTCTACGCTGCACGTGGTATTAAGGGAATCGAGTAAATTCGAGGATGAAAGGCTAGATATACGATCGATATAAAGTCGAGCTGTCAACGGTGGTTCGCTGGTTATCTCGAATCGCGAGCCAGTCGCGTCCCTGATATCTCCCTTTCGGGATCACGCGTGTAACGCACACATCGCGTCGTCGGGGTGGTTCGTTGGTCGCTATATAATTACGCGGCTATCGTCCCGAGGCCGTCATCGAGGACCAACCAACGCGCACTCGATCACGAGATAGCGATAATAACAAGGTCCGCGGAGCAACGTTCCTGCCGTTCAACGAACGACGAGGGGGATGTCTTTGAGTCGCTCGACCTCGATCGAATGAAACTTGAAAAAACTGCTTTTCTTCGAAAGGGGTTGGCCACGACGAACTACCTCGTCGAAGCAGAGGAGCAATTCCAGCAACGGATAAGTAGAAAACCGTGTTACCCTTAAAGCATCCAGCGAATTGACCAAAAATTCGATAATCGCCAACTTGGCGGGTAAATTGATCGGGCCACCCCCCGCGTGGGTTCGTGCGGGGCGGTCGAGGGCGCGAAACTTTTTACCCCCGTTTCGAAGTTGAAACAAAGAGCACTCGCGTGACCAGAAGGCGTGCCACGTGATACGCTAGGCGAATCGCCGGGGCGACCAATCGGCTTCCAGAGGCAACCCCGATACGAACCGTACACCTCGTCCAGGTTTGATGTTTCCAGTCACGTGACCCACGACTCGATATCAATTCGTGACGCTAAGTGCGCGTTCGCGTGCACGCGCTTCCTTTCTCGCGGTGGAGCTTTAAGGACACCGCTTCCGACTCGCCTTTCCACTCCTTTCTGGCCACCCTGCCCCGCATCACCTTCGCCCGCGTCGAGATCCTCGAACACGTCGCCCGCCGTGGCGTTAACGATCGCGCCTAATCGCGGAAACCGACGAATTCCCGTCTGATTTTACCTGGATAGCGAAATGGGTGTCACCCTGGTCCCCCCACGTTTTTTTTAATGTCGTTCGTTTTCGTCGATGCTTTCAATTTGATACGAGCGAGATAGTTGCGACGGTTCGCACGATGATGATCGTTAATTCGATTTGGAATTAATAACATTTCGGTTGGTTGTTTAGGTGGATTGAAAATGCTCGGTTCGTTGAAGGGAAATTAAAAAATTTTCGTTAAATTCGAGCATCGAATCTATTCTACGCCTCGTCGAGGACAAAACGAGCCATCGACGGTGCGTTATTCGCGGGGCGCAGCGTTCCGAAAAACCAGCACCAACGGAGAGTTTCCACGTTTTTATCGCGCGACGGGATATCGATTCGTACGCGTTTCTTTCACCGCGCCGGGCCGCTGTCCGTTTCCCGTGGACAATCGCGATCGGGTCGCGAGATAAATCGCGCATGATCATCTATAAGAGGTTACGCTTTCGATAGTGTCAACAGGAACAAGTTGTTAGCAGTTAGTAGTTGTGGGCAGACATCGCGCCGTCAGGCCCACCCCGGGATTCCGGAGCGTTCGTGATGGATGATCGCAGATATGCTGAAAAATGGTGATGGATGAAATCTCGCCGGCTATAAACATTGACGGAATCTGTTACGCGGATTGTAATATGTTATCCCGCTGGGCGTCTTAATAAAACGGACGTTTCGCGGCCGGTCCGCCCGCCTGATTCTGTCTTGTGCCCGCTGCGGACGATTCATTTAAAACCGATTTGTTAACGTTTCTTCCTCTCCCTCCGTGTGTTTGTCTTCGGCGCGCGAATCGTTATAATCGGTGGGCTTTGAATCTCGATCGCGCACGCATCGCGATGGACGAACCGGGGGATGCAGCGGGTCAGAGATCCACGTACAGGATCCACGTCGGATGACTGATGTCGAGAAAGAGTTTCACCTCGAAAGCTCGTAACCCTCCTCGACCTTTCTTCCAGGTTTCGCAAGCTCCTCCGTGCTCGTCGCGTTTCATAAATCATCGAAATGGCGTTCAAAGCGTAAAATTAAATCGCAACGAGATCTCCGCGCCGGCCGTCGAGCAACGAGCGTACGATTCTTCAAAGGCCTAAGCAGACGTCCGATAGGTGGTAAAGGCAACCCGTACCCAGGTGAATCCGTAGAATCACGGCGTTCACCTCTGACGTTCGCTCACGCATCCTGGTCATCATCGGCCGCCATTTCTCTCCCACCGATCAAAGGTTGCGCATCGCCATCAGCGTGCTCGGTATCAACATTCCACGCTCGGGAAAATCTATCCGGCGTTCTACCCACCGCGAGGTGGAATCGACGAGTTAATGGCGATAACGCCGCGGCCCGGTGCGTACCCGCTCTCGGTTGGTTAACGAGACGTGGCGCGAGAAGCGAGGCGAGGCGGTGGAATTCGCGTAGCGGACGCGGCGGAGAAGAAGAAGAGGTTCCCCGTTCCGCGTGCACCGGGCAAAAAATCGGGCAAGGGCGGACGAGATTTGATTCCCGGTGACGTATTAAATGTGTGGTAGCAGCCAGTGGTGTCAAGGGGGATTGCTTTAATCAGTAGATTAATTCGTCATGGCCTCCGCCGCGTAGCAACGTCCTTTGTCGGGCCGCTGGTAAAATATGAGCCAACGTACATAATCAACTATTTGTGGTAATGAATATTATGCGGCCGGCGCGCGTGTCATTAATAACGTCCGTGGCCGTGCCGCGTAATCTCCTTTTCTTTTCTTTCTTTTTTTTCCCTTCCATTCGTGGCCGAGCGTGCATTATGCGCGCGAGATACGTCTAAGCGCGACGAAACCTTAGAAAAAACAGGGAAGCGCGCTTTGCATGCGCGCTCGAGCTCGCCTCCGATAAGCTGCCACCTGAATTGATACGATTCTCTGTTCAGCATTTCTCCTCCGTATGCGAAACGTAGAGCTCGCGACAAATACCGAGCGCCCTCTCGTCCTGGCCGACCCTTGTCACGGGTTATCATAGCGACGATCATCGTCCGAACGCCTCGCGCAACGGTCGTCGTGACCGAGAAATACGGGACGCTGGGAGTCCAGTGGCCAGTTTCACTGGTATCTCATCGCGAAGGAGACCCGTGCTCTCTTTCCTGCCACGAAACTCTCACCTACCGGCTTAACCCTCCTGGACAACTCCCCGCGGCGAAAAGACAAATGAGCCTGAGGTGAGAACTTGCCCGATAAATACCAAAGGCGACACACTGTTTGACCAGGGAGCGTTACAGCCTGGACCCTGGCAAGAAATACTGCGTACTGGCCCCCTACCCTCGTTCCTAACCCCTTCGTTCCACATTCTACACGGCCCGTGACCGTTTCCGCCTCCCTCACCCGCCGCTACCGCTACCCTCCGATGCGGCTGTTCACCGAATTCTTGCTGCAGGATTTGTTGCATCGCGGAATCTTTTATTTTCGAATTTAAAAAGTGACTGCGTTAATTACAAGTATCGAGGAGCTGTACAGCTCGTTCCTGCTTCAGCTGGGCAAGTATTTTTCAATCGTATCGTACGCGTAGACAGAAAGAAGATTCATTCACCCTCACCCTGTGCGTACAGCGCGCGCCATCATAGAATTTCTTTTCTTCCAGGGCGAACCGTGTCCGGGGGCCGCATTAATTTCATGTACTTAACGGGAATGAGTTAAATGTCCATCCGGAAGGGTTCCCCGGGTGCCATTTGTGGGATGAGAAGAGCGAGGAGAAGTTTGCCTCCTTTGTTCCTCCTTCCGCCTTGCTCGAGGGTCAATTTGAAAGCTATCTAAATTGATATACTCCGAGAGACAAGACACGAGATTTCGTTTCTGCGATGGTTTTGTTAATTTTTCTGCGTGCTTTTTTTCTGTTTGAGACATATATATCTCGCGACAAGCCTGGAATGTCGAGGGAGAAAAATGAAGGAACGGTTTCAGGGTCGTCGAGGCCGACAAAAAGCCGTGTTTTTCCGAGAGCGAAAAACTATTTTGTACTTTTAGCCGAGCCACTGACGGCGCATCATTTTTCAACGGCGCTCTGTCAGACGATTGGAAAGGGAGAGGAGGACTGTCAGTGGTCGGCGGCCATGTCAAACGTCGACGCAACCTCGGCCTTGCTCCCTCGTCCTCCTTTTTATCCCGTTCTTTATTCAATTTTTGACCCTATCCAAAATATTCCGCACTCGTAAACAAGGTTCCAAACTGACTGGACATCGACACCGATATCAAACGCAAATTCTACTCCAAACTCATCCTACGTGTCCATTAGACCACGAAGTTAGCTTCTCTACTTATAAAATTTTTCTATCCGCAGAATCCCTGGCAGTTTTCGCGTGCGAACGCACGTCAATACCCAATTCGAACCACTGTCTCTCGGTCCATCGTCCCGAGAGAGGGCAGGCTCGCAAGAAGCCGCGTAGAATGGGCATCGACGCCCGCGGCGGCGACTCCTGGGTGATGGATGGGCTTCTGCTCGAGCAGTTTCGTCTATACGTGCCACGTACCGTTTCCCCAATTAAACAATTGCATTCACATCCATCCATCCGTCGCGTCGCCTCGTCTGGTCCGTGAGATCGTGGTCGAACGGGACCCTGGTGTTCTCCTCCCTCGTCCGTTTGTCGCTCGCCCCCTGCCACCTCGTTCTCCCTGTCCCGTTTCCGTGTCCCTTGCCCTCTTTTCTTTTTTCCTTCTCCGCCCAGCGTCCACTCTGTCCGCGGAAAATCCCGGCCGCGGGCCTGGCTTACAATTAAATCGCACGTTGTAATGCTACGTGACGCGAACGATCGCCTCGTAATTTCTACTTGCCGACGACGCCTCGATTTCATGCAAATCCAGCGACAGCCATTGCTTATGAGCGTGTTGGAATGTCGGTCAATGATCGCGGGGAATTTTTAACGATGCGTGTGATTTAGAGCTAGCGGAGGTTTTTTGTCGTTCCTCTTGGAAACGATTCTCTTTTTTCTTTTTAGATGTAATTGCAATTTCTTTTAATTCAATAGTATAGCTACCAAAGTAGTTCCACGACTTGAATTGCTATTAGTTGTACCTGCAACATGCGAGAGATCTCAGCTGCAACGCTTCAACCCCGAAAAGGAACATCGTTATCCAATTTTAATAGCCAGGCTATTATTTCCGAAATAAATTCGGACGTAAATCTCAGCCGCGCACGTAACGGGGGAATCATGGATTCCCGTCGAATATAGGCGGATTTGATCGCGATCGGGGCTCGAAATATCGTGGAAGCCTCGGGATCGGACGGCCGGCTCCGCGAAGGTGGCGAAGGGAAAGGAAAACGGGATAGTAGAAAGGGAGGAAAAGTGCGCTGGCGGGGTTTGGTACGTAGGGCACGTCCGTGGGACCGCGGCCAATGTATGCTGCCCGCATAAACTAACAGCCGCATTGGATTTTACATAAAATTCCGGCGGCCGCTGCGATTTCAGGCGATGGACGGGAGGGAGACGTGACACGGGGGCCGGTCGGCAGTCATCGGTTACAACGGAACCGGTAGCACGGAGCCGGCTTGAATTATGATTACGGATTACGCGTCGTTGCTCTTTCCCGTTCGTCCCCTCGTTCCATCGTTGTTGCCCCGTGCTCTTTTTTTCATCCGCGCGCCTCTGCTTCCTCCTTTTTCGGGGATCTTGCCGCAATTGCTCTGTTACGTGATTGAAGATTTGACGCACGCTGCGAATTTATATAAGCGAGATCGGCATACATCGTTCCCTCTGCGAGCAATTACTGTATCGATTACCGCGTACGCGAGCGTGTACACGCGAGTCGTCGCGACGGATGGAACGCATACGAAGCTGCCGCTAATTTCTAAATCGCTGGAGCTCGATGAGTGAAGAGGACGCGAGGGTAGAGGGTGTCGCGTGGAATTCGTTGGAGCGTTCGAACGAGGACGGGATCGGATCGTGGCGGCGTCTCGCGCAATCTTCCACCTGGAATCTTCCGGGCTTTCGTCGGTGGAAAAAGCAAAGAGAAGAACCAGAAAGAGCTCGCCGATGCGAGGAAGATAGAGGTATCCGCTCGTGCGACGAGAGGTATACAGGTTGTAGCGTGGTACCGGTTACACGCGGACCGGCTGTAATAATAGGGCGAGAGAGCCGGAGGGTGAGCAGCTCGGACTTGACTAATGAGGCGGCGCGTCCTCGACGTTATTAGATCGCCGAAAGAGTTTTTGAGGATGCCCCGGCTACGGCCAGGGACGAATCCACCGCGAAGGATGGGTAATGATACGGCTGGACCCCGTTTCTTATTTGTCAAACGTCAGCGGCAAAAGACGTTGCCCAGTTGTTTTCGGGGGCCAGAAGGAACTCTCTCTTTCTCTCTCTCTCTCTCTCTCTCTCTCTCTTCTTGGAATGATAATCTACTTGCAAATGCGACCAAACTCTCTTTTCGCCCCACCCCAGGCGTCACGCTCGAACGCGGTGTTTGTTCTGGGGTGCTCTTGTAACGGAATTTCCAAGGTTGAAACCGCTGCTCCGCGTTACGTAATTATCAATAATCACTGAGGGGACCGGAGGAGACGGGCGGTAGCTGATGGAAAATGGAGGGGTACAGGCCGCCGTTTTCTTTCGCGCGGCGATTTTCCATCGCGCATGGGTTTCCTGTTGAAATCGCGGCCGACTGGTAATTGCGCGTGGCCAGGAAGCGAGCGATTTCCCGCGACTACGCGACCACGCTCGACACCGTCGCGATTGGGAAACTTCGATTGCGGAACGCTGGCGACGTTTACGCGGTTAATTGGAAAGTCACCGGCGACGGTAGGACGAACGGCGGGGATAAGTGAGCGTTGTAAATGCGAATGGGTAATGCTCGCTGATTATCGATTTCACGCGGCTCTAGCTGGAAAAGTTACTGGAAACGGATTTCATTCGATACCTGGTTCGTGCGAACCGGCCTCTTGCGATCTCTATGGAAATCTTTTAACGTGTACAGGGTTATACGCGCGTAAATTACTGTTTCGTATACTTTTCGATAGATTCGTATACATTTTTAATATATTTTGAACAGATAGTTACTAGTGAAAGGTTGAACTACACATTTTTCAAGGTAGTTAGGGAGAAACAATTCAGGTAGTACGTGGAAGAAAATTTCGTTCCGTCAAGCGATCAATTCTCAGCCAGCTAAATTAAGGTTAACTCTACTTTCGTGTAATAGAAGAGCAGAGCGGTGAAAAATCGTCTGGGTATATCTGCGCGTGTAAGACAGCGTGTTTCGCAGTCGGTCAGTCGTTCGTGCAGTCGTTTTCCATCAGATAGCCGCGCGGCCGGCTTGTCCGTTCAGGAACTGGAGGCGAGAACGCGGAGGGATCGCGGAAAATAGGCGGGCAGAACGCGCGTCGCGTCGCGTCGCTGCGTACTGCAACGCTAATTAACGTTCTAATTGTATCCTTCATGTATGAACAGCGGCCGTTCCACTCGGGGATGCACGTTAACAAACCTAATTTCCGCCTAAAATCCATTTAATGGAACGCGAGACCGCGGTTCTTATCTGCTAACACGCCGCTGAACATGCGTGCACCGGCGTTCACCGCTTTGTTATTTCGCCCAGAAAGCCGCTGCTGTTGCGGAAAGGGCCGATTTCTCTTTCGCGGCCGGCCATCGCGCTTCGGAACTCCGGCTAAATTGCTTCCACGGCCTTATCTTCGTCTGTGCCACCGAGCTTTTCACCCCCTCCCCTTTTCTTGTCACTCCAAAGCGTTGCATCCCCTTTTCACCCTTCAACCGATTTCCAGTCGGTTCCTAGTTACCTCTAGTCGTTCTATTCATTTTTTTCAAATCCACCAGTAACTCAGTTCACACCAGAAGAATTCGTACACCGATGAATACAATTTTCCTGTCTTATCATGGAACAATTTAGAAACTTTCACCACCTCGAGTCCTCCGTGAGTTCGTTCCGTTACTGAAAATCAGCGGCGATTCTCCGCGAAAGATCGTAATCGCACGAGGCATCGCCAACAGGACCGTGGAATCGAAGACGAAACAGGAAACGAGGGGGGAGATATTAAACGCGGACGTCGAAGGACTCCAGAGGGAGGCGAAGGAATCCGGGACGCGCGGGGGGGGGGGGGGGGGGGGGGGGACCAGGTTGAAGTCGTAAGAAAAAAGAGCGGAGCGAGTCCGAAGGGGCAGCAGCCGTGGCAGGGCCGCTTTCGCCTCGGCGAATGAAATTGCCCGGGCAATCGGTGGTTGCTTATTAGCGTTTGACGTTCGATTAGTCAAGTGCGCCGGGTAAGATCCGCCGTTCGAACGTTCCGTGGCTCCTCTCATCGCCGATCCCCGTGGGTCCCCGTGGGTCCCGGGCCCTCTTCGAACGCCGGGCCAACAAGCCGCGCGTCCGCACGATTCCACGCGGAGCAACAGGCACGTAGCATCATCATTCTTCTGCGGCTCGGAAGAAGAGACCGGGACGCGAGGAGCCAGGCGCTGCTCCGTTCCTCGCCGCGGTTCTACACTCGCGCGCGGAGCACACCTTGTAATTACGTTAACCGTACTACTGCCAGCCGGTAATAGCACGAATTAGTTGCACTTCAATGTTTCCCCCGATGCGTTCGAACGCGCTCCCATCCCCGTGGCCGCGCCTGGTTCCCCTCGAGACTCTCTCCGACTTTTTTCTACCCCCTCGAGCTGACATCGGAGATTAGGAGCGCTTCTTGCGTCCGCAGGTAGACACCGTTCCCTTTTTCTTCCCGTTCGAGGGAACGTTCGCGGCAGTGTCGCGCTCGGGTTGCCGCCGCGAATTTTGCGGTTGCCTCTCGCGAGGGGATGCTCTCGAGGAGGGGTGGCAGCAGTCGTGCTCGATGGCTGATAAAATCTAAACGATCTCGAGAAAAATGCTTCGAACGTCGCGCTGCTGGTATTTCGGTATTTCGTTCGGGGACTATCCGGAGTGGAGATTCCGGGGGGGAAAAGTAGGCGATCGTAATTTATAACGTTCGTCGCGAAGAAAAAGCCCGGCTAGGCAGAGGGTACAACGCGTTATTAATACGTTTTAAAGAAATGTCCGCGATTAATTTGCGAAACGAGTCGCTATTGAAGTTCTTGCCCGCGGGCTCATTAATCTTATCCAACGGCCGGTCCAAGGGCGAAGGGTGGGGCGGCCGCAGAGGGGGAGGAAAAAATTATTTTGTAGAATGTTCGGTGTAATAACAGGGAATCCTGTCGCCGGCACGCCTAGCGGGGAGGAAGAACACCGTCCTACTATTAATTCATGTCTCAAGTTTTCAAGTAAGAAATTAATGTCTCCATACGTGATTTCGTGGCTCCGCGTAGCCGGTGCTCCCGTCCCTCTCCTCGGTACGCCCTCTCCGCGAAAACTTCGCCGACCCTCCCCTGGCCCCCCTGAAACGAAATTA
Organism: Xylocopa sonorina; assembly: GCF_050948175.1. Taxonomy (NCBI): domain Eukaryota; kingdom Metazoa; phylum Arthropoda; class Insecta; order Hymenoptera; family Apidae; genus Xylocopa; species Xylocopa sonorina. The sequence goes on along the minus strand of NW_027490123.1, from coordinate 1,019,135 downwards.
ATAAACCGGGATTGCGTTACCGCCCGGAGACTTCTTGCGGGCTGAGAGCTTTCTTGCCGGTTCGATCCTCGAACCGTCGTGGCTCGGTGACGCTTGATGGCCCAGTGAACGTAATTTCTCTGCCGATGCTCCTCTCTCTCTCTCTCTCTCTCTCTCTCTCTCTCTCTCTCTCTCTCACCGCATCTGCGCCTCTTTTCCCCTTCGTTCCGCGTTCAATTATATTTTTTCGACCGTGTTTCCTCTCCTCTTCGTCCGCGTCGCGTCTTCTCCTTCTCGTCCGTTTTATTACACCGCGCTTCTTAATACCGCGCTGGGAATAATCGAATAAAATACCGTAGACATCCCGGTAACATGATTAATACGTGATACGAACATTTCTCTGGCTATAAATTTTTATCCAAGACAGATCGTTTTACTACAAATACGCGTAGGACAGCGCCAGTCGGGACTGGTTCTCTCTCCTGTTAAACCAGAAGCCCACCGTAGTATCAACATCGATTTCTTCCCACTTAAGAAACGGACGACCCACGAGCATCATTAATCACGCTTCGTTGTCTCCTCAAAGACGGCTCTCCATTGTCAATCGTATTTATTCCGTTCCACGCGGCTAAGCGGCGCGGTAGGTAGGCGGCGGATGGCGGTGGCCCCGCGTAGGTGGTTCGCAGGTGGAGGAACACCGCGGAGTACTCACGGGGACGCGAGGTCACGCGTAACGGAGAGGAGGTTTAATTCCACAGCAGGTCGCGTCGCGGCCGTTACGGGCTTATGCACGGTCCGCTCGGGCTGGTATTCTTTTTGAAAAAGCGAACGCCAGATAATGGAACGTAATGTAGTGTGAGCAGCCAGCTCCGCTACCTCGCTTCGGCTTCTAGTCGCGAGACGCAGCACTGTGTGTCCTTCAAATCGTCCGCCGTTTAATTGTGTCCTCGAGGAACACGTTGCGCAGGCATTATCGAGCGATTCGTTTCGATTTATTCGGTCCTCCGTTAACCGGTATCAAGTGATCGTTACGGAGTTTCGATTTTTCGATGTATTTTCTTAATGCATCCCTCGTGAAACGAAATCGCGTCTGCCCTCGGAATTCCGTCGTAGTCAAATTATTTCTTGTCAAGTTTAATTCCATCGAGCATCGCGGAACCGGTTCTTTTAGCCGGGTAATTGCAAAAAATCCCCCAGGTTCTTCGCCGTCCACCCGGTAGGAGAGTATCACGTGTGGGGTACCTTAATGATGCACCCGGTCGGATCTCACGAAAAGTCCACTCTCATCGTGCATGGTGACCAGCCATTGACCGACGTTTCTTGCCTGGCGCAAAGTAGACGAACGTACCGCGAGTACCCACGACCCTCCGATGTCTCGAACGTCTCCTCGATGAATTTCTAACCGATCGAGAACACTTTCGAATCGTTCGAAGAATCATCCGATCTTGAACATCGACGCGAGAGATAGAGAAGTAAACGCTGGAACAAAGACGGTTCTAAGCCAGTGGTAGTATTTCTCGCGGGACGAAGACACGGGCGGGCACCGAATCAAAATCGTAATTTTAATGAAACCGCTAGGCGAGCCCCGAAAATAATGGTCAACATTTCCTGCTCGTATTATTTTCCCGCGGCGGGGCACGGGGATTTACGAGAAGCGAATGGAAGCAGAAAATTAACGATTCCGTGGGGAGGGTGGCCCGGGTGGTGGAAGTTTTTCTTAGTATTTTAATATAAATGCGGCTCTGAGCGGCGGCCGACTTGGCCTCGCGCGGGGTGGGCCCGGTTGTTTGCGGCAGTTTGTGCCAAGCTAAATGAAGAATGAAGCTGAAATTATTTGGTGGAAAACAGTGAAACAGGATGTGGAAACGACACCGCGTAGATTTACAGGGGCTGCTGCACGCGTCGCGCCAAACCAGGGATGCTGGGGGGCGCTGGACTACAGGGCGCTGGAACATTTTTAAACGCGTCTCCTCCCTCCTCGTCGGCAATTATAATTCTTCGCGGGCCACTGATAGATTCATGGGACTACCGCTAATTTCGAGCTTCCTCCGTGTGAGCTCGTCTTCGATCGGATTTCTGTTCACCGTGTTCTTCGTACGTCTTTGCAAGATCTATTATCCTTCGAATAGTTTAATCTAAATCGTTTGAAACTTTTAAGCAATCACTATTTATTCATCCCCAATATCTTTAAAGATAGCCCATAACCTCCCCATGGCATCTTCCACAGATATACTTCATTTGACCGAAACTCGAACGCGGTATTCGTTATCAGCGGCGATGAAAAGAATCGACGAGCCCGTTCGGGACCGTCCCCTTTCTCTTTGCTTCATATTCGCGCCGGAAGTGCTCGCCTCCACCCTCGACGGCGAGGGAGGAAGATTCCGTTACCCCCACGGTGGATCTGTGGCTTTTTACGGGGAACCAATAATGAACTTTTTTTTCCTCTCCTCCGATATAAAAGTTGATTTGTAACGACCTCTCTGTCTCGCACCCCGGAGGTCTCCGTCGATCCCACCCTTAAAGGCGGTGAGAAGCCTCTCATTCTCGGTCGCTGATATCACTCGCGGCATTGCTCATTACTCACGCCGTCTTATCGTCCTTACCACCCCCGCCTCTATCGAAGCACCGTTGCCTCGGCTTTCGCTACACCCTTGCCTCGTTCGCCACCCCCTCGTGTCTCTTTGGTTCTTCCCTTTTTTTCGATCCTGGGGAAGCTCGCTTCGAATGCCAATAGAAGGGGAGTTTGAATTTGTTTTGATTGGGTTTCGTAATTGATGCGATATTTTTTCTTTATTTCCATAAGGTGAAAGAAATGGTCGAATTATAATAAGTTAAGTATTCTATGGTAATTCAAACGGACCTTGTTCACTTCGTCCGGAATCTACTCTTCGTTACCAGATTTCGTTAAGGTTTAATCGAGCCTCTCTCGCTCTCCATTCTGAATCGGTCGATAGATCAATCGACGGTGTTGGTCGAGCATTACCCGCTCTCTCGCTCGCTCCCCTTTCAACGCTGTCAGCCCTATCGGTGGCGCGCCGCGCTATAAATTTACCGTGGCCTTGATAGGAAAGTGGAGCGCACGTTCCCGCGATTATCTGCCCTGTCGAATGCTCGTCCTGCCACAACAAATTCTTTACACCTCTTCTTGCACAGGTTTCTTTCTTTTCCTTCAGAGATAGACGTTTTTCCGCGTTACCAGTGGATAGCACCTCGAGAAGTACTTTAGAGAGCAAAGTGTTTTCAAATATCCCTCCTCTCGCGTCGACTAAGCGTCCACGATCCGAGCCTGAGACAACAAGGGGTTACTTTTACCCGGCAGATTACCGTCGTTCGATTCACCATCGTCTGAAAGGCTGGTAATTCCCAGCTTTCCCATCGCTATCGGACTCGAGGGCGGTCGAGATATCAACCAATAAGTATTGACCCGGTCGAGGAGGGTGGCACCGGGGGGTGAGTCGCGCGCTGAATGTTTCTTATCAGTAAATTAGCAACGTAGCCGGCGTTGGTCGCTGACAACGCCTCCGTCGATGCTGATGAGGGAGAGCACGGCAGGAAGTGACAGGTATCAATCACCTGCGCATCCACCGCGATGCCGCGGATGAGTTTCTGATAGAGCAACTGCGCCCACCCTTTCCCCCTCGCCTCCAACCGCCGTTGCTCGATAAGCGCAATGAAGTAATTCCGAGGGGCCGATATCGGTTTCGTGGTTCGTGGCTGCTCGCCGGGGAATATTGCACTCTCGATTTTCTTCGACTTCGTTATCTCGCTCCTCGGGACGCGCTCAACGGGGAAGTCGGGGCTTCCTCCTGCGATAGATTGGACGAACTGAGTGTGATGGTGCAGAGTTTCCGAATTAAGACAGAATTTCTGCCTTCTTTAGAATATCCAAATAAATTTTCAAGAATTTTTTCGCTATTTACAAATAATGTACAAAGTGTACGAGTGTATTGGCGAGAAAACGAATGGAGTAACTGCGAATCAGCCCCTTACCTATTACTCTCAATCCAGGTTACAGCTCGAACGGTGGTAGAAAAATCAGGTCATATCGCGGATGGTCCGTGCGTCACACGTCACCGATGTCAGGCTCCATAGAATTCGGCTCCGCAGATAATCCGAAAGAAGACGTAAAGGGATGGCTTTCCGGGGCGCATCAGAGACTCGGCTGGTGAAAACGGATACGCGACGGAAGAGACAGGGGGAGGTTGGGCACCCGCTCGCCTAGCACACTCCCGTGAACAGTTCATTTATTATGCGGTTAGTTATCGGGCCTTTTCGTCTGATTTCCCTGCCAACAATGCGCCGTCACCGTCGCAGACAGGTCCTGGCGGTTCTTAGACTCCGGGCACCGTTCTCTTTCCCCGCACCCGCGACGTTTTCTCATCCGCCACTCTAAGTGACGCTCACTGACGACACGCCATACGTCACACCCGCCTCCACCCTCTCTTTCGTCCCCCTTTTCCACGCGCCCATTTACCTTAACCCCTTTCCCGCGCGTCGGCCTCACCTTTTCCCTTTTTTTCCCTCCTCCTTTCCTTTTTTTCACGCCACGTTCCTCCGAGGCGTCTCCCGCCGGTTTCTTTCCTACGGTTTCTTCCTCGTCTTCTTGCCGATTCGCGCACGCTACGATGGCTCCCGGCAGCCAAGTTCGACGCAGTTGCCGAACCGAGAGCTCCGTCGCGTTTGACTTACGATCGACCCGCTGGGTCGTATATTTCACCAGGCTACCAATCGCTGGGAATCGGGCGATCCTGGATGATGCACCCTACGCTTCTCAGAGTCTGGATGATACCTCAGTCGACTTTCGAGGCCATCTCGTACGCCTCGAAGACTACTTACAAAACGTGTGTTTCGTATATTCTTAGGACACGTTCGTGGGATCTGAAACATCCCACCAAACGTCTCGAGAATCTCGATAAGACACCCTCGCGGTATCCGATACCCACAGTAACGTGCGCGTAACCAAGTTGTCTCATCCCAGAACCTAATCCCAGCTAAACTTACCAGCAATTCACGTCATCCGCGTCGCCAAACGCGATTCCCCTAAGCCGCGCTGTCTAAACTCCACGGCGAGTCCACCCACGCCACCCTCTATTCCGTTACAAGCATCCTCTGTCGTCCCCGTCGTAAGTACAGTCTCATTACGAACAACGTTATTAATCTAGCGAAATCGGAGAAATCACAACACGGTTATCAACGCTCAAGCCTCGACGATGGATATGTAGGTTACCAGCGAGGGACGGACAATGGCGAGCGCGGGGATGATCCGCGACAGACCGAGGGAGAAAGAGATAGAGAGAGGGAGGGAAAAATGGAAGGAGACGGGAACAGAGAGCGATCTTCGTAGGTGGGCGAACGCGTCACCTTTAATTAATCACGCGACTGTATTATTTCCCGCTTAAACCACCACCCACCCTCTCCGTTTCGGTGGCGCAGCGGGCGGAGGACGCAACCGTGAACCACGGTCTCTCGCGAGGCGGTTTGCTTGAGACGTACCGTACAAAAGAGGAGCGGGAAAGCAAAGGTACGGCCACCTTTACAGACAGCCTTCGTATAAACATGTCAGTCCGCCGCGGCTCGTCCGGAAAAACGGGCCCGCGTTCATCCATCACTCGGTCCCTCGACCTCCCTCTCAGCCCTAGCCTCGCCGCGTCTCTCGTTCTAACCGTACGCGTTCCACGTTGCGGCCGTTCCTCACGATTCGCGGCTATTTTTCTCGCTGGTGTGGAAAAAAATCTGTTTAAAACGCCGCAGCTCCCATCGGGCTCTGCGTAACGTGAACGATCGCGTCCCGCGGGCCGACGCGCTCGTTTCGCCGGATCGCGTGCGCGGAAATCCGCTGCGCGCGTGTACCGTTAGCGCGCGGTGAATCGAAACGGAGGTGTACCCGGCTCGAGGTTCTTCCGTTCTCGTGACCGTGGATTTAATTCGGTTGCAATCGCGCTGAGAGGAACGCGGTATTTTTTGGGGGATGAAATATTAAGGAGGATCATCGAACGACCTGATTTGTGATTGTCGTTAAGTAAGATTATGATTGCTGGGAATTCTAGAGACATAAAGTGTTCGCGTCATTTTCGAACATGGAGTATATCGTGGATCGAATTGATTTCACGTGAAATCTGCATTCGATCTGCATTACGAACGGCGCAACGCGGGGGCAAATATTTCATAGCTCCGTCACTTTTTACCGATGAGCTAACAGAGGGTAAAACGATCCCCCTGTTCCTCGAGCAAACACGAGGCTATTTGAGCATTAGTGTGTATTTACGTATTGGTGTTTGCTAAGGCGACGGATCACGAGTGCTCGACGATCGCCTCTTCAGGCTGTTCATAATACTGCGATTCGGTGTCGGATTATTGCGGTCCGCCTTTCCATGGGAATTTCCTGGCGGGGGCTGCTTTTGCAATTGAAAACGATCGGGTTTCGCTTCTCGCGAGACGAGTAATCCTTTCCGCGAAGCACGAAATAACGCACCGTAACTTCTACCGTGGGCATGCCAGTCTACGGCATGAATAGAAAGCACCTTTAATTAAAAACGAGAACTTACGATCTTGAACAAGATTAGGGAGCTGGTCGCCCATCTGCGGTGGTCTCTCTACAAAATTTTTTCCATTCGAAGAAACCCATTTCTATCGTTCTCTGTTCGAATAATCTGGCAAGACTCTTCGGATTAAAAAAATTAACAAGAAACGCTGTTCCTTTCACCCTCGACCACTTCCACAACCACTGCAACCACCGCCGCCATTGCTTCGAGAGTGATAACTAAATAAAAAAATTGATAACTCCCTCGACTTCATGAATCTTCTCCTCGATGGAGGATAGATCTGTTTACCGGGTGTTCGAGCAGCAAAGAGGCGGCGATCAGATTTTCGAAGTTGAATCGCGGCTAAACTCGAGATCGCCGCGGGACGAAAGCTCCGCTTAGGTGACCGAGTTCCCTCGGGAGTAGCGAGGAAATTTTGCCCGGAATATGAATAAATTTATCGAAAGCCCGAAGACAGTCGAGCGCTGCGGTGGGGTGGTCTCGATGGAGGGCCAAATGGTGGTCGGACGAAGGGGTTCGGAGGGGGTTGCGGGGGCCAAAAAGAGTTTGAAACTGCTCGGGCACCCCTATATTATAAATATCAGCCATGAAAGATGGCGCAGACAGCAGCAGGGAGGCAATAGGTCTGGGGGACGGCTGGGTAAAGGAGTGGAACAGAACCGGAATTAGCATAATCAGAATAATTTCCACCAGCTGACAGCGCCCTCATTCTTTTTCCTGCGACGCGATTCTTCCGCTGCTTTATTTTCCGTTGTTTTCCGCCTTCCGCTGCTTCGCTTCCCTCTCTCTCTCTCTCTCTCTCTCTCCCTCTCGCCCTTTCTTTTTTTCCTCTTCTTTTCTTTCGACTGGTTCTTGTTCCCCGCGTTCCTCCCGAATTCTCGCGCCGTTTCCACGGCCACTCTTCGATGCATCCTACTTCGACCGGAAGAACTAACGGCCACATTTTACTCCGCTTCCCTCTGCCAACCTTCCCCCGTCGATCCCTCTGCTGCGAGGCATTCCTGTTTTTAACCGCGCCCAAGGATCGTCCCAGCGATTTCGATAACTCATTCAATTCACCAAGAGAAAGAACTTCTCCCCACGTCATCCACCTCGACCAAAGTAGTCGGCAGTAGTTTCAATGTTGTTTCAAGCTCGTTCCAAAGTAATCCCAGGATCGCATCGATGTCGTCGCAGCCCTCGTCGACGGGATACGGGTTCGTATGAGAAAAAAGAAGGAGCACGGGACCAGCGATCGATTGGAATCGATACCTCGTTAGAAGACGACGCCACCGCGAATCACGTACGGTTCGCATACTTGCCGCGAAATGGCGTCGCCAGGCCCTGCTCCACCGCTAGCGCCCAGCGGATTCCACCCTTTGAAATATATCAAAGTTCATGCGTTCCTACCTAATATCGTTCGCGTGCACGGCCTCGCCCCCCTTTCAGGCTGGTCCCAGGGCGAACCGGGTTCCCTGTTCACGTGCCTGGAGCCCATCCCTCCCACGCAGCCAGCCGGCTCGCGTTTCCCTGATCTTTATTCATTCTTTCGCCTCGCCCATTTCAATTTTTCCACAGTTTAGCCGGCGAAATCGTGCCCAGCGCCGCAACGGTTCCGCGCCCATCCACCCACCCACCACCACCCCCGGTGTACACGCGCGCGTGCTCGATAAATTCTTCGCGGCTCCTAATGTTTAGCCTTTATGGCTCGCCAGCAGGCGGTTTAAGAATCCGTTGGAAGGGTTACGCTGCAGACTGTTCTTCAACCCCCATTTCTCGTGACGCCGTTCCCGCGGTAGTTTAGGGACGCGCGGGGGTGTGATCAGTTGCTGAATATTTTGCGGTCGACGCTCTCTTTTTCTCTCGCCTAGCAGGTTCGTTTATTATTTGCACACACGGAAGCGACTCGATAAATCCATGCCCAACGTCGCGCGAGAACGATACCCAAGTTCTCGAAGTCTACGACAAAGTGTTGGATCCATTGATTCCGAGCGTAGTCCTTCGATCATCCCCGAGGAAACTTCGCGGGGGAGAAAGGACGAGATCGTAGCCACGATGGGTGCTTGTATTATATACCATTTATACAAGTAGCAGCCGCGCGGCCCTCTATTAATATTATCCATCCATTATTCATCCCGGATCACGCTCGGAATCTTTCGAAATCGTATCCGCGGGTAGATACAGCGAGGAACGTCCGATTCAGATTCAAATGCTCATAGATCCCGCTGTACATCCGCGGCTATCGCGCGGCCCATTGTATTTATTGGCAGGCTGCGCGTTCGCGCGAGTCCACGCAACGCTTGTATCGGCTCTTCCTTTCGAATCGAGTGATCCCTTTGAATGGTTTCCGGTGAAAGTGCTCGGATAACTTCCTCTTGTCTCTCTTCGGAGACATTCGTTTCCTTTGCGTCTTGTTTTTGCGAATAAAAGTGGAATCGTTTTACATGGTTGCCCTCGAAGGATTTTTGGAAATATATTTTTTGCAGAAAGGGGAAAGACAGGTATAGATAAGTTTGAAATGTATACCTATGCGTTGCTAATCAAGCATAATTTATTACATGTCTCAGAAGTAACACTTAAAGTTCCGCGTTATCTGCTAAAAAATCAGCAAGAAAAAGGTTCCTGAATAACATAAAATGGAACTCACCGTCAGTGCAGATATTAAATCGAAAGCTTGAGAATAAAAGAGGAGCTCGTCCGCGATCTCCTTTCCCCGACGTATTTGTATTTTAAAGCAGAAAAGACGCGAAAGGGGATGATACGAGATCGAAGCGCGGAATAATGCTGCGGTGGTGGCTCACTCGGTATAAGGGTGGTCGCGAACAGAATGGTGGGGCTTCCTCCCTCTGGCATCCTCTCTCTCTCTATCTCTCTTCCTCCCCTTTCTCCGGCTAGGGAAGGATGCAAGGGTGCGAGGTTGGGTTTCAACCATGATTTCCATTCGCCAGCCATCCATCTTGTTTGAGACTGGAAACTGACAGATAGACGCGGATCCGAGTGCCGGTGACGTGGCAAGTCTTGCACGACTATGCAACGCGCTCGTGTTGGTGTAACCCGCGCGCGCGATATTGCGGTGCCGAGCGCGCGGTACACGCGCGCGAGCCACGTCGAGCAACTTCCGCGTCCGCGTGAAAAATTCATTTTCGACGACATTAGCGAGGCAAGAAATTGCTTTTCCTTTCTGCCGGACGCTCGGCCTCCTCCTGTCGATCGGCGCCGATTGACGCGCGGACCTCGCCAGGAATTTGTTGAAAGAAGCCTTCGACTCTGCGAACGACGTTCGCGATCGAGGAGTGAACTTGGACGAATTGAGTGCTAAAAATATTTTATTTCAATCAACGGTTACAGGAATTGCACTTTCGTTTATCACTCGTCATTATTCCGCGATAAAACTTAAGAATACTTTGATCTACGAGCGAGATTAATTATCAGCGCGGATGATAATTGATCCTGATGTTATATGTATAGTAGATTATATACATCGTAGACGCGTTATCAATTATTTACATGCGTGTTATATATGACTATCCTATACTGGCACTTGTGTCCACGGTTTATCAGAGCAAAATACCCTTCTATCCATGGCAAGTGTCTTAACCGGAGCACTTCCGTTCGCAATTAGCCGCGCAAATCGCTCGAAAGTGCTCTTAAGCATGGAACAATTAACGCTTACCCTCGCTTAAAGTCAGCATCGATATGCAGGTAGGATAATATCGAAAACGCGGCACTGTTCAACCATAAACCGCTTCCGTGTGCCGTTATTTCCTCCGATCCGTGACGTAAGCGCTCATTGTTCCGCGCGCAGCAATTACGGCTGGCACTTGACCGCCCCTTAACGAGTATGACTAACTGATTTTACATTTTAACTCTTACATTACGAATGATCTACAGTCTCGATTTCGGAACGCTCGATTTTGTTCCACGAGTAATTACGATGTGACATTTACATGTGACAAAATTACATCTCGTTACGATTAAATTTGATCGCAGATTCGCGTACAATGTAAATTTTTTATGCTACTCTTAGTACTCAGACGAATAATTGGCTCTATGATGTACAAACTAATATATATTGCACATACATATAACAAATAATTTAACGCCAAAGTACGATGGTGAAGAGGCAGCAGAGGATCGCTCAATCTCAAGCTTTTATAGTGACATTAAATCAGGGGTAAGTTCCTGGAACTCCAAGCACACACTGTTCCGAATAACCTCGTCGAGGCTCTTGTTCAATGCCGACGATTGGAACTCGCAAGCGTTCTCGTCCATCCACATATTCAGATCCGTGAACAGATTGTTCGAATTATCGTGCACGCCGTTCTCCAAGTTGGTCTTCAACGTCTGTTGATTGTTCGCCAGCAGCGAGCCGCAGTCCGACTGTTGATTGTAAGCGTTGTAAGCACAGTCGTTTCCTTGATAGACAGTGTGGGATTGCTCGCCCAATTGTTGCTGGAAGTAGCTGGAAGATTGGGAGTATTGATTCGCAGGCAGCTCCGCTTGTGCCTGATAAGAATGCGGATGCTGTTGATCGAGGAAGAACGACTGTCCCTGCTGCACGTAGTTCTGCTGAAATCGGTTCACCGTTGGCATCGCGAAGCTCTGTCGGCCATATTGGTGGACGTTGAAGAGGTTCGAGTGGACCTCGGGCATCGTTTGCGCGACGCTTTGGACGTTCGAGTACGAATACGAGATGCTGTTCGCATTCTGTGTGGACAGAGGGTTCTGTTGGTGGGTTCCATTTTGAATGGACCAGTTTAAGGATGGCGATTCAATAGGGGTGGCATTCCCCGATTTCTTCTCGGGGGAGTTGCCGTTACTCTTGCTACCTCCGGGCTTGCTGGACCCGGTAGCTTTCGATATCTGCTCTTTCTTGTACTTCATGCGACGGTTCTGGAACCAGATCTTAATCTGTCGCTCAGTCAGGCACAATAGCGCCGCCATTTCGATTCGACGCGGCCGACAGAGATAACGGGCACGATGGAACTCCTTCTCGAGCTCGACCAGCTGCGCGCTGGAGTACGCTGTGCGGGATCGTTTCCCGTTTTGTTGTTTCTTAGACGATCCTGAAACAGAAAATTTCATTATTGTTATTATGAGTACGATTTACGATAAATAGGAGTTACGCTGACGTGTATGTAGATAGGATAGGAAGGAGACTAAGACGCGGGAACGTTTTCCACCTGGAGAGACGAGTGGTACCGAGGACGCGTCCAGGGAAGGTGTCAAGGGTCGCCCAGTGGGAAACTTGCCCGCGCACGAGGTGGCCGCAGTACCCGCTGTGCGGCTCAAAGACGCTAAAACCGTGTTATTGGATTAAATGATCCTGGCGTGAATTTCCAAGCAAATGCGACTCGTCAGCGGTGCGGACGCGCGGCTCGCGAGCGGCTCGCGCACGGCTCGCGCCGGACAATTTGTCGATGGTTAATTGCTTTACGACGCAGCCCGCGCGACCTGACTCTGCCGGGAAAACCGTGAAAACCCGGAACGATCCAGTCGAAAATTGCACTCGTACAGTCCTGCATTTGAAATATAAATGAACAGACACCAGATCGCGCGTCACGTTTCAAAAGCCTCGACTATGCCATCGACTGTGGAATCTTTCGCGATCCTATGACTTCTCGTCTCGCTCCCTGTAACCGATTCTTCCATTGGAATTCCGCGTCAGCTGACTAACACCTGTTCGAAACGTTTCTTTCCCTCCTAACGCACTCCTAATGCGAGCGTCAATCTTAATGTCGACCTAAATAATAGCTTCTGCGCGAAACAGCTGAGAATGGAGGCCGCAAAAAGGTGGTGGTTTCGAATCATTCTCTTCCGCCGCTTCTCGAAGTTGAACGATGTTATGTGTTTTTTCTTTTATTATAGATGGAATGTGGAGCAACGAGATGGGAACAATAGATAGGAATTCGTGCTGGGACACGTGTGTCTTAGTTTCTTATTTTTCCGATAAATGGTCGCTCGTATGACGAAACGCGTCGCGACCTCTCTAATTCATTAGGCATTCGAGGACACTACGGCCTCGCCCTGGAGGCAAGAGGAATCGTTCGAGGAAATCTTATCACTGAAAATCGACCATCGATTTTCACATTCTGATCGAGGAAGGCACGCGAGTCGGTGAAACGCCTGACGAAATTCCTTTTACCTAGACCGTCCTTAGATAAGCTAATTTCACAACGAAATTCCTGAAACACGGAAGAAACGAAGGAAATCGAACGTTTTCGTAACGAGGAATGAAAACGCGACCAAAATGGAGACTCGCGAGGGAATTTCGTGGCGGTTGGTAGCGTGCCTCGCTACCAATAAACGTGTCACCACTGACCCGAGGATCCGACAGTCCATCACCTCTGGTGACTCTGTTTTATGTAAACCTATGTAGAGCACCGACGGGCAAGCGGGACGAGAGCGCCGTTTTATAATCCCTCGAGACTAAAGTCTCCTAAATGGGCAGCTCGTTAATCAAACTTGATTCAATAATGTCTACGGCAACGTCTATTTGCTTAGAATCCGTAACGGCGGCGGGACGTTCTCGTTTAACGTTGTCGCGTAATTTTAGCCATCGAGTAAAAACGTACGCGTAGCATTTTTCCCCCTCCCTGCAATTTTCTCTTAACCTTGCTCTAATTACGGTAACCTCTTAACTTTTCGATCGACTAAAATTTTCTATTTTCAAAATCGCGCGAACCATTTTTACTTCTACGCTGATTTAACTGAAGCTACACGTTCTTCAATTCGTAATAACCCTTTTCTAGAATTCGAATGAAACACTATCCTGTTATATTAATTGTAGCTCGAAAAAGATTGCAGATAAACTTCCCGCGAGTCATTATATTATAAACAAGAGGAATGTAAAATCGAGCCAGACCGATTACGGGCGAGATGTACATCGTAACAGGTACCTTGACTAGCTGGCTGGTTTTTCTCCGCGTTGGCAGCAGGTCGTTGCTCCTCCGGCTGGATCTGTTGCTGCTGCTCGGTCTTCCCGCTTTCCCCGAACAGGCAGCCACGCTGTTCCCCGCTCGTCCACTTCCCGTTCCTGTCCATGCGCCAGGAATAATTCCCCTGCCCGTTGTACGTCATAACTCGGCCGTTGCTGTACTCGCATCCGTTCCAGCTGGACGTGGACGCCGCGGAGTTGACACTGATCGGCGACGGGGGGAAACTGGTCTCCTCCATGGGCTTCGTCAACGTTCGATTATCCATGTACTTGGCGAACTGTCCAAGAGTCATATTCGATGGACGCACCACTTGGCTCCCGACCGATTTGCCGACTGTCTTCCGAAACGTACGCCGGAGAAAGCGACAGGTTCAACGTTCCACTGACTACTGACATATCGTGTGACTATTCCTTGCCAATTTGTAGGGTAGCCAGAGCGCGCAGGGCCTGGCCGAATCGCAGCGCGATCGCTTTCCCGAAAACCATAAACCCTTTTGTCCGGCTGGATTAGCCGGCCGCGGTGAGGACGATTCGACCAACCGGCGATTGGGGACCGATAACCTGGCCCACTCAGGATTTCCCTGCGCCCCCTCCACTGTGTACCCCTTGCGGAATTTCAGGAGGTCGACACGCATGATCGGTTTTGCCGTTAATCCAGCCACCGTGGAAATCTACCTCGACGGTGGTCTTCTTCCGGATAGCCACGTATCGCTATTTTTTTTGCGCTTCGTTGGCTTCCACGGAGCTAATTACTGTTACGAATTTTTGTCGAGCAGGGTTGTAGCGAGAACGTTGAAAAATATTGCTTTCTCGAGGTTCTTGTCGCAAAGAAATTTGAATTCTTAGTGTAGGTTGAAAGTACGTCCGCGAGGTTGAAGTTGATAAATAAATTCTTTAATTAATACGGAAATAGAATTTTTTAAGTATTTCCAAGTACTCGATATTCAAGAATGTCGTTCGAACTTGGTAGGAAAAAAGCACGGGAATCGTGCGAGCTGCGGTTACTAACGTTATTCAACCCTTTACCTGAAACCAGGGCGCACAATGCGGTACAGTATTCGTAGAAAGTCGACTGATCCAGCGATACGTTTGCGGCGTACAATAGCGCGATCCAGACTTCCCTAACTATTTTTCAGCCGGCTCGGGAACAGGTGACTTACCCATTCAGGGGATTTGCACGCGCTTACGGCCGCTACGGGATCATCGTTCGTTTCTAGACGCCCTGGCTCTACGGAATAAATGCAATACGCCGAATCACGAACAACCCGGCCATTGTGAACGAGAATGATCCTCGAACCTGTCGCCGGAAGCTTTGTCCCTAGCCGCCGTATCTATGGCCTTCAATTTTCTCACCTGGCTGTACTTTCCGTCAATACTACGATTTGTAACGCGATACTTTCGTTGAAATTGCAGAGTTTCTCGAACCGTCGAACACACTTGCGTACATCATGCGCTCACGGTTGCTAGAGCAACAATTGGCAGATTGCAAATCGCTCGTTAATTCGTTTGCGAAAAAAGTATGCGAATGTTCCAAAGAAAGGGGGTGTACGATAACGAATCTATATAGACTCCATCAAACCAAGGAATTGATCAGTATCATTTCTCGGCTTGCCCTTTCCCCAGCGGTCAGTAACATCCACAGCTCCCTTTTTCTCCATTTCCACCACCTCTCCGCCACTCTGTTTCTTTCTTTCTCCCCGATTTTCCCTTCTCACGGAATCAGCCATTCTTCTATCGCGTCGGGAGCTGTCTGCAATTCCGCATCGCGTTCTACCGCGAGCCACTCCTTGGCCATCGCCTTCCAACCCTTCTGCCCTCGCGTCGACGAGAGAACGTTCTCTTTTTCCACATTCTGCTATATTTGTAGACAAAAATCGTTCGAAGGGAAAGGAATATCGTGTGCTGGCCTCGAAGGCAAGGGTAAAGGGGTGGGTGAGAAAGAACGCACCCTCTCGCTATTTCTTTCTTCGTTAATTCTCTTCTTACGCGGCAATTTTTACGCTGTAAAATTACGGAACGGAGGTGTTTTCCATTCGGCTGCATCCAGCCTGGCGGCGGGATAAACGTGGCTGGAAAAGTCGGGAGGACGTTAAAGGCTTCGTTCCGCGTAAGAGCCACGGAAGACGTAAACGCCTTATCGAGGCTGCGCTCTAATCCCTGCGTTTTAACATCCCTTACGCCGCGCAGATTAGTGTGGGAAATCCTACGATGTCGATCGACGCGCGATTACGCCAGCCGCGATCCACATCGGAATGTAGGCTAACGTTGACCCGCTTACGCGTGCACCAACGCGTAGGGTCTCTCATCGAGCGCGATCGATCGTTGCGTACGTGACCGCCAGGAGTTGCGAGATTTTTCCGTTACGAATGTTGTATAAATACCGTTCGTCGGGGTTCTAACGGGGTTGCTGTCGAATATTTAGGTCGTAAAAACCACTGGTGTGAGAGATTTTGTTGGGAACTTTACGGTACGCTACTTTTGAATCAACCGATGCATAGCGAGGTATTTGTATGAAATGTTCAGCGGAACATTAACAACTATCGGTACAATTTTCATTTCAGGAACGAACGGGAACTGAAAAAGTCAAGCGGCAGACCCGTTTCGCCCAGAGCTTCATGACAAGTGGAAGAGAGCTTTGAGGTTGGAAATTATAACTACGATGGTTATCGCGTTTTGTTTCCATTAGATAATTGTGCATGGGGCATTCATGAAATGTGACGTGGCAGATGAACCGATATACCTATTCGAGCCAGTGCTCTTTTACGACTCTGAAAGTGTATACGTGTTTCTTGCTATCGAGCATATGAACGACGATCGTATTGTCCGGCCGTCCCTCGCGGTTGTAAACGATCAGAACCTCGCTACGTAAAACACGCGACGAGAAGGGACTCGTCTCATATTTTTAGCAAACGACATAAAGTAATTTCGACGGGCTCGATACGGTACGTCAAAGAAAGTTACTCTCTCGTTGCTTGGAAAACAATGCAATTTCCAGTAAATACATCCCTCCATAAATATTAAATCAGCGGCAATTTCAGGGCAGAGGGTTGCTCTCGAATGGCGTCGAATATTCCCGTGGCGGGCGGATTTCGAGATCGACGAGCCGTGCCTACGCTTTTGTATAATGTAATCTAGAAGTTTGACGGGGTCTGACGGTGGATTGCCTTCGGTCGAGGCCAGTCGGGGCGACGAAAACGGGGGAAACGGGGATACGAAGAATGTCGGTGCCGGGAGCGGGTAGGGGATGACGCGAAAGGGTCGACAGCCACCGGATGAAGGGATTATCTCGAATATAGAAAAGTAATTACGACCGAATTACCCTCGCGCCACCTTGTTTCGTATGAATTCCTCGCCTCTGAATAAAAAAAAGATGGACGCCCGGTTTATCTGGATGATAGCAGGGATTTGGATTTTACGTGGCTCCTTGAATCTCTAATGACTCCTCGATATTAATCTTCACGTTTATCCGTATTACCTGTTTTACAGCACAGGAATTACCATATTTGCATTCGACGCATTGAAATAAAAGGTAAAATAATATTACAAAAGCTTCGCTGCGAACAAAATTTCAGAAAGAAAAACGAATAAGAAACAGAAGGTGATATTTTCATCTGAAACACCTTGGCAGGCATAAAGCAACCTGTCGCAAATAACTCGCGACGAAGCTTTTAATAGAAAACCAAGGGGTGAGCCGAAGCTCGGTACGGCACGCGTCGAAAAGAATTCCCTCCGCGAGAGGGCACGCTGTTGTCTCTCGTCGAGGGGTCTGCCCGATCGCTGCGGTCCCCTCGGCCCTATCCTCCGCGCGGCTCGTCGTGTAACATATGCTTTTATCTAAATTAAACAGTGTCGGCGCGATTTTCATTTCCTGGCCTGAAGCCGCTGATGTTATCCGCAGGATAGCGCGTCGCGAGAGCGTTGCTAAGGGTCGGGAAACCTCCCTGCGCCTGGCCGCCCACCCTCTCCATCCAGAGCTGTGTTCCGTCCTCCTTCCTGTCCTTCTCCCTAACGCGGCCTCGTCGCCTTACACACCCGTGTGTCCCTCTATACCTGTGCCCTCGCCTTCCCTCGCTATCTACCCGTATTCTAACACCCATCCCCTGCACCCTTTTCCTGTCTCGCGCCCTCTCCTTCTATCGCGTGGACAAGTTACACGACCGCCACGCCGCTCAAGAATATGGTCGGGGTTATTCCGTGTACCAGGATTATGCTCGCAATTGGGTTTGTACTTGGCCGTCAGGGGTGAGGCCGGGCGGTCGGTACGGTACACTGAGTGGTACCGGATTGATGGTTTTAATGGCGAGGGATTAGGCGCAGGTACCAATGAACGACGGGATATGAATTAATTGAAAAGTGCTGCCCCAATTTCGTTTAATTATATAGAAACGGGTCGCGAGGCTAATTCCATAATAGCAGATACAGAAATTGCGGGTGCCATAAACCCTTTGACACTTCTACGGTCCAAACTTCCATTTCCGAAACAGTCTTCCCTGGAGCAATCCTCAGCGACCATCGACCCTCTGTAAGAACGGTTGGATATCAATCGCGACGAAACAGAGACGAACAGCGCTCCCCGTTTTCCTAGTCAGAGGAGAACCGATCGTTCCTCGCTGCGAGGACTTTCGTGTCGAACGCAAGAACCAGTCGCGGATATGACGCGTTTTTATCGGGGCGAGCCTTCCTTCAGCCTCGATGCCGGATGCCGAGATCCTCGCGAGCAGATAGAAAAGAAGGCACATCCCACTTTTATACTCTGGAGGTTAAAGTTTACCAAGTTATTCCGACTTTCCCTTCGTCCTCGTCGTCCTCGTTGTCGTCGTCGTCGTCGTCTGGTTTCGCGCGAGCGAAAGCTACCCCGTCAGTTTGGTTGACGTCCCGCGTCATAGTCACCCTCGTCCCGTCGATCTTCCTCCCCTTTCTCGTCCTACGCCACGGCTATCTCCTCGTACCTCCTCCCCATCAGCTATCCCGAGATTCTTACCGTTCTGTCATCCTTCGATCGACTTTTCTCGAGTTTTCCGAGTTAGAGGACTCTCCTTTTAAGGAAACCCCCGTGAACTTTCGCCAGCGGATGTTTATTGGCGACAGCGGATGAGTCGTGTTGAGTTCTTCGGATCGCGTTGATCTTGTTTTAAATGGTGGACATTTTTTTGAGAAATAAAATTCTGGCTATACTAATAAATCTTTAATTAATCTGATAACGGTCTATATTGTTAGTTATTAAAGTAGATATTAGAATACAAATTTATATGGAAAATAAAGTTCCCGTACTGTAATTCTAATAAATCAGTGATTTAATCTAGCGGAAGTCTAAGCTTTTGGTTAAATTTTCTTGCTCCGCGTGTTTTCACCCCGTTATTTCATTTTCTTTTCTATTTTTTTCATTCGTTTTTCATCGGAAGAAACCGTGTTCACGGAACCGCAAGTTTTGAATTCGCAGAATTTTTGCCGTCCGCGTCCGCTCGACCATTTTTCTTTCCCGCCTCTCGCCTCCTTCTTGCCTCGCGTCTCAGCGTCGCGCAAAAAACTTCGCAATTTTATAACGGAAGTTGGCTGAATACAAAATCAGTGGGCTGTCGCTCTTCACGGCCAACTTGTATCGTATTTTAATGGAACTGACTCGCCGTCGTCAACGCGACACCGTCGACGATTCTCCGCTGCAAATTCTTCGACAAATCTTTCCCTCTCTTTTTATCTTTCTCTCCCTACTTATAGGCACAAAGCATAAAACGTAAAACTTCATCGTACAAACAATGTTGTACAAACATTACATTTACGAAAGAAAAAAAAAAGAGACAGGAGGCATACGCTTCAATAAAAGGATTAAAATATTTCTAAATAGAAGTTAGGAAGCGTGTCAAGGGGTTTGGAAATTCCCAATAAGACGCAAGAAAAAGAGAAGTAAAAAAAAAAAAGAAGGGAGGAAAGCCGCACAATCGGTCGGTTTACAGCGGAGTGTTTTATTATAGCGGTAGAACAGGATGGAAATTTTCATAATTTACTGCTGATACCTTGGAGCCAAAATGGCAGACAGGCTGTTCCAGGGTCATTCACGGAATTTACCACACCGTCGACAAGACGACGCCTCCTTCAACCGCTGAAATCTAAACAGGCCAACACCGTGACGCAGTTCCGTTTAGACTGCGGGACCCGACATGGTCGGTTGCCCGTTTTATTGTATGCCTCCTGTAATTGATTTCGGTTATTATCTCGATGCTGCAGCGAGTCGATCGTCGTACCGTTGCAACGGCCTGCAAATTGCGCACGGGACCGATCGCCGCACTAACTTCCGCCTGATCTTTCCGCCAGACATACTCGCACGAAAGTAAAAAGTTAGTTACGAGCGCCGTAAAACAATGCTCGGTTAAGTAGCTGATGTTCAGATTAAGAGAGAGATACGACGTTACGATGGTTAAGAGCCATTTACGTTCATTACCTTAATCTAATAAATTCACATTTCACCTTCCAAATTTTTAGCCTGTCAGTTTTCCTTTCAAACATCCACTGGAGTGTCTCTCGATCATGCCCTAATTAACTTTTACAACCAGCGTTTCTATCAAGACTCCCGCAAGTGAGAGAATAAAATTACATCCACGATATAATTCCCTGACGACATCTTCCGAGACTTGATCGCAAGGTCGCATACTACCCACCAACCACCCTGTCAGCTACGTTCCGCTTCACCCCGACCGGATTCCCGGTATCAGAGATCACCTGACTGCACTCGGTGCATCCAGGATTATCAAACTTCATTATTACAGGTTGTACAAACACAACAGCCCGTCTGCTGGCCGTCGTCCACCCTTTTCTAGCCCACGGACGCGTCCTCAGCGAAGAGGCACCGTGTCTCGGCGTTGAAGGGGGTTGCTTGCGCAACGGATGATATATTATCGGGCGCTGTTTGCACTTTGACAACCTCGCGGGGCATAAAAACGCTGACTCATTTAAAGCGGCCCCCGGGATTGCGCGGTGCTCCGGGAGGATCCGCGTGCCGTCACCCTTCTCGAGCGGCACCGCGCGACCCCCTCCGCGCTCCTATCGCCGGCCAACCTCCCCTTTTCCGCTCTGGAGCGAGCAACCGACCCCTCTGGCCTCTCCTTCGCTCCCCTCCGTCTCTCTTCGTCCCTCCGCAACGAGCTGTTCCAGGCCTCGTTTTGTCCACCGGTTCCACGGCCCCTCCCGTCCCCCACCCACGATTTCCCGGTTTCATCCGGCACCGACCACCCCGTTTCTCCGACTCTCTCTCTCTCTCCCCCCAAGCCCTCCTCCCCCTCATCTGGAGGGCAGCTACGGCATCTCGTGACTCTCTTTTCTTCCACGCCACCGGCGACCGGACTCATCCTCCTCGTTTCTCGCTTCCATCCTTCCATCCCACCCCCGCCCCTCACGGCGCACCCCCAGCGAGCCAAGCGTTTTGCTTCCCGTGGCTGCGGCGCGGCTCTGCTTCTCTCTGGGTTACCCACAAACTGCCTGCCAACGTTCCCCGCGTTGCCCCTCTCCTTGGTAAATCAACCGGGTTCTCTTCTGATTCTTTCTTGCCCGCTCTTTCCCTGCCTCTCGCTCCCCCCTCAGGAGAACTCTAACCCCCGCCCCGGTTGGATACCGCGAGGATAACGGTCGCTTATAATTGCGATTCTTCGTATAATTTTTATTAAGGCTAATTAATTGCAATGGCCTGTATAATTCAGTTTAGCCGGTGTTTCCGAGCGGACTGCTTTCGCCACGGTTAAGTCGTCTCTCGAAGGAGACGGTGGTCGAGAGCGTGCTCTCGAGAGCGTTGGTGAGCGTATCGGATTCTTGCGAGTTCGCGTTGCCGATTGTTCGCTGAGGATTCGATATCTTTGACGAAAGATTGCGGAGGAACGGAACAAGAGGGGGCGCAGGAAATGTGGGTCGCAGAGCTTCCCTCGAGTGGCTACGCCGGGGTATTCAATGGGGTAAATGGGGTATTGCATATTAAATACGGCGATAGGGGGACGGCACGAAAAGAAGATCGAAGGGGGTGGACCGCGGAATGGCTCTGCGGCGCGGGAGGGGCGATGTGTGTAAGCTTGATGCGGTTATTGATTACGGGCCACTGTCATTGACGGCCCGTCATATGGAAACGGTGACCGTTTTTCGTTACGCGCGCACGGACGTGCCATCGCTGCGACGCGGCCACCGTATCCGCGCGCGGACGCCCATCAATTTCTGCCCTCCGTCCTGTTCGACTCGTTGCCTTCTCCTCCTCTCGTTTTCCGCTCTATTCCATCCTTTTTTTTTTTTAAATTCGAGTCACTCGATGGAATGTGCCTCGAATAGTTTTTTCGACGACCCCTTCTTTTTGAATAGTGGACGAGGCTGCAATGGGTGGAACTCGAATTCAGGTGAAATTGTGGAACGCGCTTGAAATCTCATAGAATTAACCTTCTGTTCTTCTATTTTCTGTACTGGTTAACATTAAGCGATTCTCGGAATAGGCTCCAGTGACTAATAGTAGATCACTATTATTATATGGAATATATTTTTACCAGAAATGGACTATGTGACTTTCCGACGAGGATTATGGCCGATTTCTAATTGCTCGCGTGGTTAGGGGCATGAAACAGAAGTCACGGTGGTAAAAGTCAAAAGCGTAGGGTTAAGGAACGCCCATGGAGGGATTAGGCATAGACATCTGCCAAGGCGGAATTGCAATTGGAATGGATCAGGTAAGCCCAGGTACGGTGGGCACCATAAACAGAGGGTCGGTTACGCGGAATTATGGTATAATTGTGACCTATGCTTTCAAAGGAGGTAATAATCTATGTTGAGGTAGACCGGAGTAACGGCCGTTTGACAAACGGCGGTTCCATAAAGTCGTGCGCAAACAAGCCTCCACATTTATTATCGAACGGCCGCAACGGATAAGCTTAGGCTCCAGAACAAGTGCTGGATAGTTATTGAAGCTAACAGGATTAGCCGAAATGTAAAATCGATTCCTGCGGGAGGTTTACTGCTAAAAAGTACAATTTAGAGTTCTCCATATGGCTACTGTGACTTTTCCTCGGTAACGGTCGAACCTTTTCTTTCAACTGAATTTTCAGCTGTATCTCTGGAACGGTTCGCCGCTCCAGAAGCTTCTTCCGTTACAAACAAACAAAATGTCGCCCTGGAAATTCTTGTATCGGTATACGATATCGATTGGAGAAGAAAATAAGGAGAATGGTCGCAGTTAGCGTGAACGTCGACAGACAGAAGGGCAGAGAGTAGCGGACAGAACGAGAGTCCCGAGGACGTGTGTCCCCAAAAGCCGTGGAGCTCAGCGTTGAGTGATGGCCGCTCAGTCGACCTCGTAACCGGCGCCATACATCATTCAAGATGGCTGGCTTCTCACGCTGCTCGGGGAGAGACAAGGGTGACAACCCTCCCGTCTCTGCTTGCTACTTTTGACTGGCTACGTCTACGCCTTCGCTGATAATCGTGTTACGGAGATATCAATCTTGGGCCGACGACCCCCTTCTCTCGCCTCGCGACGCCTCTTTCTAAACTGCATTAACGCTAAAAATGTGGACCAGCGCGGAGGGTAGTTCGAACTATACGGCTTGTTTACTTTTTTTTGCAATCTACCCCGTTTTTCTGCCGCTTAGTTCTTCTCGTAAATGTCACGGTAGATGCTCGATCGTTCGATTTTTGGGGGTGTTTCTTTTTGCCAGATCGTAGCCGAATCTTTTTCCCCTTTACTGTTTCGAGGGAAAGTGATAAGGGTGAACTTGAAGAGGTTCTGTGTGCAGGGTTTATTAGTATACATTTTCGTTTGACGAGCTTTTTGTTCTCCTTTCGTGAACCATGCGCCAGGGTGTCGTTTAACACTCGAGAAGGTATTGTTGTTCGACGTAGGTAGCTGAAGGAGTGGGTAAACTTTTCTGGTGGATCTTGTAAAAGGTTCAGTTTCACGGTCAGCTACTATACTCTACTTTCTTTGTTCCCCTTATATCGAATACCCTTTACCAATAAACTAACTTTTAATTAAATTGGAGAGGCATCGAGGACCAAATTTGCAACTAGCTCTAACGAAAAATTAAGTTGATAACCTGTTTAAGGTTAACAATATTCCAAACTTAATTGTTCAAAAAAATTAGAAAAATATTTTCAATTGCACGATAAAAATGGTAACTAAAATGGTAGTGGCAAACAAATGCATCTTATATGCCACCTATCGAGGGCAATCCAGTACTAACTCAGGCCGTTCCTTCTTAAGAGTAATCCATCGAAGAGACCTACCTTACCAACGTTAGATTCGTGGAAAAGCTCAAGTTCCTTCTAGTCTCCCCCATTGTTCCTAGATGAGCTACCCCCAGCGAGAATGTATCAACGCGAATGTTAATGGCGGCTCTGTTCTTCCCCTCGCTGTAAAAAACGAGAAAGATCCTCATTAGGTCTCCATCTCACGAGTTTTTCTCGAGATCGAAGAGGAACAACAGCGTGGCAACGCGACGAACGGTATAAAACGCACGAAAATTTAATTAAAGCGCCGAGACGCCGTCGCGTCAGTTCGAGGGATGAAAGCACGACGTTATTAATATAATTCTAGTTCCCGCGTTCATATTTTCACTCTGTCCCACGGGCACCTCGTACCCTTCATTCCAGTATTCCCCCTTTTCGACGAATTTCCGCGAACATTCGTAAGCATTTGTCCCTTGGACGAAAATTGCGTTCAGAATTGCCGCGCTCCCAGCGTACATCAAAAGGATCTTTTAATAAGACCGCAAGAGGAGGAACCTTTAAAATCTTGGCTGAGAATGACGAGATATATGGAACAGGATCGATCGAATTAATAATAAAAATTATCGTACACCCGTAACTTTTACGGAACGAGTGCAGACATAGGAGAAGATTTATTTAACGCGGGACGCGAACGGTGTAACTAAAATTCGATGGCACTATTGTGGATTTCTAAAATAAATGGTTATGTTTTTCTAAAGACAATAACGTTCGCCTATCTATCATGCGTCCGAGCGATATTGGCGTACCCATCGGATGTAATATTGAAATTGTATTCTTTCGTAATATGAGAGTTATTTATGAAACGTAGCAGGCAATATAGCGCGCGGGGATGGCGGTGAAATCTGATGGAAGCGTTACGATATGATACGAAGCGATGTGAAGAGGATCGCTGGGCCTCCTTCAAACGCGGACCGTGCCTGCGTTACCTTCCACTCGTGAAATATCCCTTCGTCCCTTATTACATAGACAAATCGACCAACTGTGCCTCCTTCCTTCTCCAAAGTCCTTTTAATTTTTAATCAAAAACGCGCTCGTTTCGAGCGAATCCATTGTGCGACGATCGAGGTGAAAGAAGCTCGCGATCGAACTCGCGATTGCTACATTGTACAGCGACCGAGGAGAAGGAAAACCGCGCGGCAGGATATTTTCCCTTTTCGGAAAACACACCGTGTAACGTGTACGGTTAGAGTTCAGCGAAGCGACAGCTGTTCGCCGGTTGGCTGCGCTATTCGATTGTCTCGCTCTTGATGATTGATGATCGTTCGGGGTAGCTGCTGCTGCTGCCGCCGCCGTCGTTGCCGCCTTGACACCGCGTCTGTCTTTTCCCTCATTTCCCGCCCGCCTTTTTTTCGTTTCCTCGACGATTCCAGTGCAACGCAGCCGGTCGATATACCAGGACGAAGTACCGTTCCTCGGAGGTACTCGCCAGCCACGATCTCGTCTCGTTTTAATCGGAACAACACTCGAGGTTCCATCGTTTCGACGTTCCATGCGAACGTTCGATCGACGATATTTAATTAAAAATCGCACGTGGAAGGAGAAACGGAGATTCGTAGTAAAAAAAAAATGAAAGCACTTTACACTCTTGTTCACGCGCGCTTCGAATCTGAATCGAGAGGCAAAAACGTTAAACACATGTTTCTTCGCGGCGGAGAACGCTGGCGACTGCAATCTCAGGTCCAATTCCCGATATCCCGGAGACTGGTTAAGGCGGTGGCAAAAGAAAAAGGCGATCCGAGCGTAGCTCGAATCTCCGCTCGATCCGCTGGACGTGCGAGGCAAAACGAGGAAGAAGAGGAGGAGGAGGACGCCGCGTTGGTTCTACCTGGCGGGCAGGGAATTAGCCTCCGGGAATCGCGGCCGCGGTGCATAATGCAGGGGTAGCGGCTGAATTTATGTAACTTAATTTGTAACACGCGACGTCCGACTGTCCCGCGCGTCTAAGAACAAATTCGTGACGGTGGGCGAAACGCCTGGGAGGGTAGAGGAGGTGACGGTCGGAGACCATCACGCGGGACCGTGTAATATAATGGTCAACCCGATGGGCAAGTTTTTCACTTTGCATGCAATAAGCGGCGAGACGCGCCTCGCTCGTTGCGACCGGGCCCGCGGTTTAATAAAATCTCGTTGCTCTAATAACGCGACCGCCGCTCAAGAGAAATCGAGGCAACGGTGACAGAGATGAAGAGGAGAACGGATATTGAGGGATAAAGGATGCTGGGCGGGAGACGACCAGACCGTTCATGATTGGACGACGATACGATTGGGGTGAATAAAGTGTCGGATGGAATGGTGGTTTCGTTTGATCAGTGGTTGAAAGGGTAGTTGGGTAGTTTCGATGGTTGTCGCGGAAATTGGATTTTTAAACCGTTCCTACCTCTCCAGACACAAAAACCATCGCTACTAGTACAAACACAGAGGTACATCTCTTGTCTAAAACAATTAACAACACTGAGACACCCTCATCCTCGTCTACCTTCTGGATCACCGAAAAAGCACAAGAAACAAGATCAAAACCTACCGCAAACGCGAACGACTCTCGAATTAACGTCCTCCAGAGGTCCATCGTCAAGTGACACCCAAGGAACCGATCACCATCGACGACTCTTCGTCTCTCGCGCGCCGTTGTTTCCAGGATCGCATAATTCCGTCGCGAACTCGTCGATAACTCGTCGCTAACTCGTCACGAGAACGGCTGGACTGGCGGATCTTACTTGTATCGCGCAAATAGGCCAACTGAAAACGCATTGACACCGTAGAAGTCGCCGGATGCTGAAAGGGGGAGAAGAGCGGCTCCAGCACAGAGAGGAAGCACGGCGTGGAAGAAGAGAACGGGGCTGATGCTGAATGGGCGCCCTACCTGGTCCCCCGAAGTCATAAATCATTTCCCCGTGATACTACCCCTCGCAGTTTCCCTGCAGCACAACCCCGAAGATAGGCGACCGGCCAACATCACCTGGAACCCGGACTCGGGATCCCGGCTGGCGACCGCGTGCAAGCACGGCCACCTCGGGGTGCACGCGTGCGCGAGCCTGAACCGCGTGTTCCTCAGTGCTGACCAAGTTTACGACGGGTTCGGTGCTGGCTACGTTGTTCGAGGATCGCCCTGCGAACGAGAACGCTCGAATTACGGACAATTCTGTTCAAGGTACTGTGTCGAGGATCATTTAGAATCATAAATGGAGGGAGTGGTAGGTTCAGCGATCCGTTGTTCGTGCCATCCTGTTCTATCGGTTTTCGTACAACCATAGAGGTTCCGTTTTGACGTTCTTATCGTTCAGGAGAGTCTTTTTTTTTATGTAAATGGTTTAAATGGATGGAATTTACGTTCACTGGAGACGTTAAATCTTTCGCCAGTTGAGTAGGAAGCGAAGTCCTTTAGAGTACGAATCGCTCGCCACGACAAACGTAAAATTAATAGCCGTCCTTTACCGCGCGGCCCTATAGTCGGGCTACGGCTGGTGGGGGACCATAAATTTCAGCACACAGATTCAAAATGATCCCCTTTATTGCACGAAACCCGGGTTAGTTCTGCCTGGACCTGGATCCCGTGCAGTTGCCTCATCGACTCTCGAGCCTCGTTCCTTTCGTCACCGTGGATTTCTTCGTTTTCTCCTAGCCGAACCACCGTCGTCGTTAAGTCGTGCGTCGTTGCTCTCCGTCGCATCGCGCGAATTGCCTTCAGACCGGTCTGTGTCCGTTGCCGGACGATACTACGCGGACGTGGGCATCCGTTGAGTTGTTCGGCTCTTTCCGTCTCTCAAAGTGCTGCAAAATAAAATTGATATTAACGTAAGTGCGTTTAAACGTTGAGATTTCATGGCTGTTAACGATTCGCCTCTGAGACTGTGCCAGGAATGCTTCGTCGGCATTGCAGTTTGTCTCGTTTCGATCGAATTTAGTGTTCTATGTAGCGAAACACGTGTTAAATAATTGCGTTCATTGACGTTGCTTGAAACGATGGATTAATTCGATAAACTTTTATATACTTGATCGATCACGATACGTATTGGCCTGGAGATATTGAAATTTTGTGCGCGATTGATTAATTTCTATAATTGACAAGTAGACGTTGTTATTTCTTCTCAAATTTTTGTTCTGTAATTGCTTAAACGTTTAATCAAGTAGTATGTGAAAATGAAGTAGAATAGTAAATCATTGCTTATGACAAACAAGGTTGAAAATTATAAAAATAGTTAAAAATTTGTTCACATTAAGATGTTTGTTACCATTCTTCAAGATGGTAAAGGGATGGAATAAAATCATTTCATTTTGAACGAGATTGAGAGGAATTTTTTCACTGTCCAAATTTGCGAAGTGGAACAAATAAATAATATGGCTGACACCACCTACCGGTGACCTCTCGAACGGCGTTGAATCGCCGTGGGTCTTCAAGGTGGAGCCACCATGACCATCCGACTCGTGCGCTTCTTTTTTCGCACACCTTTTCGTAACAAAACCCTTAATGCATGGACCTCATTTTTATCTTCATTATTTTATTGTTTTACCACGATCCTTCTTCAAACTGTCAGCTACTTTTTTTCACCATTAATTTGTTTGCTTCGCCTCCATGTAAACCGGAATTGCGACACCAATGAAAAAGGGATGCTGCCATCCCCTTTCAACGTAATCGAAATGATGTATCCCCGTACAGTTCCTCCAAAAATTCGTTTATAACCTCCGTTTTAATCTAAAAATTCCTCTACGCTTTAATTATTTCATTCGTTACATTACCACCAGCAACGATTTCTAGAAGCTTGTTCCGTTTTGTGATCACCAGAAGCCATTCATCATGATATTTGTCAAATCATTCATCATCCACGAATTAAACTTTCAACAGCTATGCTCCCACTTGCCGAGTCTCGATTTGTACGCTTTTTATCTCGCAAATTCCCGAAATTGAACCAAAGCGAAGCTCGTAATCGCATCGTTCGCCCCTTCTTCGTCGCAACCTCAAAAAGTTCGACTGAAAAAGGTCAAAATTATCAACGATTACGCGTACACTTTTCTTTTGCGGGAGAAGGAAAGAGTACGAGGACTCGTCTGACATCTTTTTTTTTTATTTCGACGACGAATCGAAGGAACGGAGAAAGGGCAATAGTAATACGAAAAATGTGTGCGAGAGATAGAGAGAGGGAGAGAGTGAGAGAGAAAGCAGCCGCGTTTTATTCACGACGCTCCAGATACTGCAGCCATTTTATATAGATTGCAATGTATTGATCGTCTCCGCCAACAGCCGACATTCTACGTAGTATCAGAATGACAGGCTGGCAGATGGAATCGCAACTTCCCCTTCCCCTTTTTCCACCAACTGCCACCACGTTCCAACCCCCTTTTCGATGCTTTGGACTGGCTGCCAACCCCTCGTCTCCGCCTATACCTATGTACACTTTCTGCTTAGCTACTTACAGAAACCTACCTCTCCCCCGTGGTCCCGTGTCCGTGCGTACGTACGCGCGCGTGTACGCGAGAGCTCGTGCACACCCACGCGCTCCGCTACGCGGCCACCGTATACGTCTGTCTGGATATATGTAAAGAATATGTAAATAACAGGGAGTGGTTAGGTATGTACGAGATGTATCGCGGTTTTTATTTATCCTTGTTATTCCAACGGACGATAAATGAATTTGTTTTGCGACAGAGAGTGCTGCGCCATGTCAGTGACGACGATGACGACGGTGGTGGTGGTTGAAAATCGAACGAGCACGATCGAGGAAGGTTACCGCGTTCCTCGGAGTGAATTAAATCAATCTGGTTCCTCGCGCGTCTGGAGCCTGAGCGTATTTGTGGCGGCCATATTTTTGGGTTTTCCGTTTTTATTTTCTTTTTTTTTTCTTCTTTTTTTTCTTTCAGTGGACGGGGGGATGTTTGACGAAGTTATTTTTAATAGGAGCGTTTTACGCGCGTGTATACATCGCGGTTTCTGTTCGCCTTGTTAACCGGTCGCCGGGCGGATAAATGAATTTGTTGGTGATGGAGCGACGTGCCAACGGGGAGGCTCGTTTTTCATTCTGGTATCTGGAGATACTAGCTACGGGGTTGATTTATAGATTGCTGTAACTGTTCTTCGATGTTTATTAATTGTTACATTTTAATATTCAATGCGGATTTTAATTGAACGAGTGCAGATGACGAATGGTACATTCTCGTCCTCCCGTTTCGAAATTCCGATAATGAATTTTGATTACGACGAAATCCACGGGACGAGTCGCCGCGATTATTTATCGTTAGAAATAATTACTCGATTTAATGCGGAACTTTCGGAGAGCGGCGAACGCGACACTGCGTGGCAGACCGCTCCCACCTACCCCGAGCCCTGCTCTTTCATCCCTGGACGAACATCCAGTTTTTTAATTAAAATCGCACGCCACCCATGCCCCCTCAAACTTTCAGCGTGAATAGGCTTTATTAAATTAGTTTCGAACTCCGGATAAACAGGCGGTAAGATCGCATCGTCTGTAAATCGCCTCGCGTTACAAAGAACCTGCGTACCGAATGGAAAAATCGTTTCAAGAATAATTAACGAGAACGAGGAAAGTTCGCCGCGCTAGAACCGAGAGAGGGACTCGAAGAGACGTATGTTGGGTAAAAAATTCATGGCCTTTCGGAAATCTTTCCCGTTCGACACACAAATTCGCGTTGTCAGCCCCGTTTCGGCAGAGATCTCTTTCTATTAAAGAACACGCGATGGATTATCCCGAGAAAGCCGTGATAACGTGTCCGTGTTCGCGTCCACTTCACCCTGACAAATGATCGCCTACTTCCGTCGCATCCCCGCCACGTATCATCGAGCCTCAATATTGTCGCTCCACTCAATGCGTTCGAACGTGTCCGTTTCGTCGACAGAGACACTCTCGTACCAGTGGAAGCGAAATCTACCGCGTATCGAATCGTCCTCGGCTATCGATCTACGCTTTGCGATTCTTTTCGATCATCTTCTCATTCAGAATTTCCCTTACACGTTGCTTTCAACGATTACAAACATCTTCGTATATCGCGTTCCATACTTTTAGACTTGCAACATTTTCAACCCCCAGAATATCAGCATTTATGCTGAAGCATTTTAATTCCCACATTTCTCACTCGCAAACGTCCAAAGATGCGCGAAAACTCTCCAGGCGAGCGTAGATTAAGAAATCCTCGAGTGGCACAGAGACGCAAATTTAGCCCTTCGTGGTCGCGTTGCGCTCGCGGATCATTTCCTACTGCGAAAATCCTCCTCTTTCTTTTCCAAAAGGAGAAAAGCCCGGCTTCGTGCGCTATCTGGAGCAGCTCGAACGTCTGCCGCGTGATATTAGTTCCTCGATTCGAGGCCACGAAATAAGGGGCGCGAGATACCGCGTCAGGGGGGTGTGAGGGCTGGCGAGCGCAGGTAGAATAAAGGACAGCGTTG
Organism: Xylocopa sonorina; assembly: GCF_050948175.1. Classification (NCBI taxonomy): domain Eukaryota; kingdom Metazoa; phylum Arthropoda; class Insecta; order Hymenoptera; family Apidae; genus Xylocopa; species Xylocopa sonorina. Next base: position 988,060 of record NW_027490123.1, on the reverse strand, counting down.
GTCGCGATAGGGACGACGGAAAAGCGGAATCTCCTGTTACGTCGAGTTCGAGATAGGGCGGACCTTTCGTCCGCAAAAATGCCCCGCGGGACCCGCGTCAACGTCCTCCGAGAGGGATCCCAACTCTCGAGCGCCTCTCTCCTACCACCGTGCGGCTCGCCTCGCGTACGCTCGGACCCCGTGAACGACGACAGGGAGCCCTCTCTCTGACTAGACGTCACTCAGATTCCAACTTCCCTCCATTTTTCTACGCGGCCATGATTTATGGTCCCGCTTAATGCGAGCCGGGTACGCGCGGAAATTCGGATTAACCGGTCAGCTGTGCGCGGGAAAAATAGTCGATACTCGTGTGGGGGTCGGAGGGTGGAATTGGGTTTCGAGCTTGTTCGTTCAAATTGCTTGCGATATTTCTTTCCACGCGCGGGCAGAGGATACACGTGCGAGATGGGAATCGTACTTACCACCTTGCCATACTCTCGAAGCCAACAGTAGTTCGTGGCGGAAACTGAAACATGAAAAGTTCTAAGACGAGATGGTGCGAAGTTGGAACTGTTGGAAATGTCAGGGAAACGGTTGTCCCTTGCGAGATTTCCATCGATCAGCGTCCATTTTATACAGTCCTCGAGTGGAAACATCGACGAGGGTTAATCAAGCAGCAGTTAGTATAATCGACGCTTCGCGGGGCGCAATCGAATCCGCGACGCAGGGCATTTTTCAAGCCGGACGAACGAGCTACGCGAGGGAGGCTGAATTTCTGGCCAGGAATGGGCGGCATCGCGATTCCTTGTCGGGTGGGTCCCAGTACGCCCACCTGGCATTCGGCTTCATCTCAATAACATTAGCCTAGTCGTTTAAGCTTCCGCTGCAAACCGACTCTCCGTGTTTTATTCGAGCCTGGCCGAGCGCAATTTGTTCGCCCCGTTGAATTATCGTTCGAGCACCGCCGCGACTTCTTCCGCGTCTCATCGGGTGGGGAACGTGCTCCTCGGTTTCGAGAGGAACGGGATAACGAACGATCCGTGGCCGCCGCGCGTTTACTCAACGCTTCGAGGAGCGCCTTTTCGCATTTCGCTCCTGTTATTAAACTTCTTATTTTAAGTTTCGAGCCTCCGTCTCTTCCGCCCGGTATGAATACATTCTCCGGAATAATGAAGTTTTTATGTAAGCAATCTCTTATCCCGAAGTTGGCGCACGGTTCCCTTATTAAAATTCAGTGGGTGTAATTAGAAAATAGAAAAAAAAGTGTAGAATACGTCTGCACTATTTTCCGCTATCTCTCTGTCGATAAAGAACGCGCACAATTAAATAATTTGAACGATCGCGCACAAAGTGGAACGTAGAGAGAGGCACTCTGGTCGCTCGTAAAGATGCCGCATAAAACTTCCATTTACCGTCGCTGTTAAATGTTCACTTCGACTACCATCCTTGCTAATCTCGAGAATAATTACTGGGATACGATCAGACTCGTGCGTAGACGAGGAAAGTGTTCATTACTCGACGATTACTTCCTCCAAAAACTTTCAGACCTTTTGTCGATCGTCGACGAACAGGAAGATCCCATCGCACGTTCGAACACCGTCGATGACATAATCCATCGGACGAGCGGATCCATCGATCGCGAACAGCCGTCGCGGCCGGTGGCGACGAGAAGCGAGCCGATTCTTTTATGGCGCGGCCGACACCAGATTCGACGGAGTCATGCCGAGCGACGAATGCGAATCGCGGCGTTGCTCGTACGCTCGTATGGAAAAGGAAATCGACCAGCGATCGGGGGATTTGTTATTCAAGACACGGGGCCCGGACGTTCCTTCCTTCTGAAGCATTCCACGAGACATGACGGCCGACGCCAGTCGAAGACAAGGTCTCCGCAAAGCAGCGCGTGTCCCAACCGGTGATCGCCGGAAATCGCCGCGGACGGCGTCCACCGATTCCGTCTCCACGTAATCGTCCGACGAATTCGACGAGCTTCGTCGCGCTGGTGAACGAAGCTCGACTTGGTGCAGTGTTCGCCAGGGTCCAAGGTCCGAGGAGTTGCGAGAGAAATCGGTTTCGAGTGCATCTCGAGGAGTAGAGAACAGGTAGAGTATCTTTAGAGATTGTGCGTGCGCAGTACTATCGCAGCGTTCAATTGATTTCGAAGGTTCGCGTGAAATCGTGAAATGCACGAACTCGTTCTGATTAAAATGCAAATGTTGAACGCGCGCGTGCGCGTGTGTGTGTGTGTGTAACATCTCTTCTAAAATACGAATCGTTGTCCTTGTTTCCGGCGAGATAGGAGCAAAAACGAGTTCCATTTCCCTCGGACGGGGGCGGTCGATCCTCTGCCCCGAGCTTTTCATTTAACGAAACATCCTTCCTTATTTGTCGGCCCCGTCGAAATTGCGCTGTATGCTGACGAGCTGCCCGTGAATTGATCAATAAATATGTAGTCGGTGCGTTAACCGCGAATACGGGCTGCTCGTAAACGAGGTCCGCCAGCGGTGGAGTTCAGCCTGGCGTTCGTTCTACATATCTTTGCCGGCCGTAAACCGATCGTAATTTCAGCCGCGCCGCGTTAATGTATAATGCATCCGCCAGCCCCGACGCTAAGGTTCCTTTCTTCGTTGCCACCGTGGAAACATGGCCGCCCACTGTGCGCGCGGATACCGTGCCCGAATTTCTATCCGGAAGGTTTCAGCCTTGGTGTGCGTATTCCATGGATCTTACGGAAATCCTTCGACTCTTATTCACTTCCAAATATTCCACAGATTCCTTGAAATTGAAATCTATCGAATTCGCGACGCTGTACGATTAAAACGATTGATGGTAATCGCGGTCATCTTATTTCAGTCACGTTTCAGAAAACGCTCGTCCTGTTCATCGGGAACGGACAAAGGGAGGTTGAAAAAAATGTGCGTTCGAGGCTTCCGGCGCGCAGGAAGGAAGCGGTGGAGAGAAAGGGAGGCAGAGGCTCGTCACGGAGGCTCGCAGGCGACGATACGTGGGTAAACTCGGGGAAGACGTATTGCACGTGAGTAGAGGACGACAGGCAGAATGTTGGTTGAGTGGCGTATGATACGAGGACGGTGTTACGCCGTGGTGAAACGACGCGTCGTCGATTTATCGAGTTAAGTTGTCCCGGCCCTTATCGGCCCTCCTGTTCCCGACCGGTTGCCTCGCGTCGTTCGTCGAACATCTCGAGCGATCGTAGCCCGCCTCTGCACTCGCTGGCCACGGTTCCGTTCCGTCGTTCGTTTGAATTTTCTCGTTCATTTGAGGGGACGCGATCGGTGAAAAATGTGCTCGACGATTTTAATTGAATCGCAAGATTAATAGAGATACGGGAGATTGATAAGGTATTGATTAATGGAAATTACTTTGTCAGAGTTCAATACCCGGTCTATAAAAGTCCTCGAATCGAGCAGTTAATAACGTCTCGTTAAAGTTGCACAATATCGCGCGGGTAAACTTCCCAGGCAATTTTCCTCGATTTTCCTCGATCCTTCTGTTCCTCTTTTTCTTACCTCGAATAAATATCCGCGTGATTTTTTGCGCAAGTGAATCCTGCACGATTATCGATTCGAACGGAGATACGCGCTGGAATGCCTCCAGACGCGTCTTCAATCGGCCAAAAACCAGCCACGAGGATCGCCCCCGCGTCTCTCGCCCTCGAGTTTAATCGAACCTCAAATTCCGCCCTCCGCCCCCGGTAGCTAACCCGGCTATCCCGTTCCACGAGCCCTCGGATGTCCCACGGTACTTTTTTGTGCACGCGTATACACCACTCGACTACGTGACCGTTCCCATCCCCGTGCCCTCGCTCCTCTATTTTTCCCAGCGGCAGTTTCGCCAAGGATACCGAGATCCCGGCACGCGGACAGGCGAGCCAGTTTCGCCGGGTCACCCCCCATCACTCTCTCTCTCTCTCTCTCTCTCTCTCTCTCTCTCTCTCTCTATCTCTCTCCTGGTGGACACGTTTTCTCTCCATTCTTCGTTTTTCCTCCGCGGCGTGTGTCAGGCTCCTCCGGCACAGGCTTCAGGAGAGCGGAGAGACGATCAATACGTCGCTCCAGAACGGAGAAGGAACGAGGCTCTGGCTACGTCATTGGGAGACTTCGCGAGAGAGAGAGTGAGAGGGGGAGAAAACAGGGGGTGGCGACACGAGGGTGAGGTTCGAGGGAAAACGGAGCTTTTCCAGGCGATTCCTCGAGGAGAGGAGAGCAAAGGCCTGGCTCCGAGCAGATATGCCCGGCTATGAGCGCGAAAAGATGATGAGACGAAGGGTGGCCCCTGCCTTTTACCCTCTCCCTTTCGTCCGCGATCCGGTTGACAGGGATTCGGTGCCCGAGACTGCACGATGTCGACCGAGCTGGAACGAGCTGGAGTGGTCGACGTCAGGGCTGTAGCCACCGGTGTTAACGTATCGGATGAATGCCGCACGAATTTCTCTTCTGTCTCTTTGCTATCCCACATATGGTGTCGATTATTTTCGTTCACCTTGTCTCTGTTTCCTAGACTCTTTTAGTTTCCCCAGGAGAGACGTGTAACGTTAAGGATCGAAGCGACGGAGCGGTGTTCCGATCTCGCGGACAGACGAGTAAGCGCTCGAGCTGAAGGGTGCTAGATCATTCGGCAATCTCGATGACGTACGGGTGTAGTTCGACGTCGATTCGTCATGTAAACGATGAAATTGTTCGTGTCGCGCTTCCTTCGAGTACAGAGCCGCGCGAACCTCCCTCTCCGTCGCACCGTCTGAATAATGCATGAATTTCTGCGCAAGAATTTCATAAGAGAAATTCCGTACACCTAATCGCTGATACACCCTGTCGCTCGATACACAACCAGGCGATACCGACTCGACTCTTAATTGCTAATTTATACATCGCTCGATCTTCATTTACATGAGACGCGGCACTCGACTGCTACGAATTCGTTTCTTTTATGCGAGCGTCGCGATAATGAAGCGGTCGATGCTACATATTATCCTCTTCGCTCTATCGTTCGCAGAACTCTACGTTACTACAACAGACAGATAACACGTAGCAGCGGTAGAAATAGTTTCTGTCCACGGGTACATAAAACGGATCGTTCTGAAAACAGTGAGCGCCTCACTTTTTACCTGACGAAAAACGCTGGCCAACATTATCCATTATATTTCAAGCCTCATTTGTCCCCTTTACTCTCGACAATCAACTCATCATCTCCCCGAACCGAACCAATTACCCCCACCCACGGATATCCCGCCTCATACCCCGGACGATCTCCACGCACCCTCGATACCCCTAGCCACTAATACAGCGACAACCCCGTCATAACCGAGGGAAGGAACGAAGAAGAAAAACGAAGAAGAAAAGGAAAAGGAACGAGCGAAGAAAATAGGGAACGCGTGCGTTGGCGCGCGTCGAATAATGCGATATCAATACTGATTTGGAGAGGGCTGGCTGCCGGTGGCACCTGGCTCGCCGACGACGGCCCTGTGCGGTGGCATCCCCCTCGACAGGAGTGGTGGGGAGGGTGCGCGCGGTCCAATCATCGCAGAATCCGGGGGATGCGCCTGGCTTCGGCCGGGCAGCCGTGGGAGAGACGCCCCGCGACTCGAGGATTCGCGCTTGTCGCCGTATGCCTTCTCCGCTCGTGGCCAAAAAGGACAGTTCGTCGTATTTGAGCTTTGTTCGACGCATGCGTCAGCTCTGCCGCACCGAGGCTTTCGCCTATATCGGCAGGTGGAAGGTTGCGTTTATCCACTGCGAAGGGTCACGCTCGTAGATGTTATGAGCGGCGGACTCGAAAAAACCCCTTCTTCACCATCTAAGGATCATCAGAAGAGTAGACTGTCCCTTTCGGGAAGCGACTACTTAGCCGTTTGGCCCGGAACGTAATGTTACGGGCGAAACGTTTCCAGCGGGGGCCACGGGGAGGCGAGTCGCTAGCTGAAGGCTCAGTCTCATACGGGCTTGCACGATGTTAGTGCAAGTAATCACGCTACCATATCGCTGTCGTGAATGAAAGCGATACCCGCGGGGTAGCTGTGAGTTGTGCGTGTTGTTCCTGTTACTTCTGCGTTGTCGTCTCTTGTCTCTCCTATGCCCTGTCTTTTCTTCTCTTCGGTCGTCGGGTCCAGTGCTTTTCTTTTTTCTTCAAGATTTCTTCTGTTGTTTGTACCAATTCCTTGTAGGTGTGCTGGTTCAAAATTCCTGATGTCTCTGGCGGCCAATTGTTCTGTTGTTCTCTGTACTTAATATGCAGTTGTTCTCTTTCTGACTCATGTAGTCTGCAGTGGAAAATGGTGTGTACCGGTGTTTCTTCTGTACCGCAGTCACAATACTTGTTTGTTGATATTTTTGACTTGAACAAGTATTGCGCGAAGTCGCCGTGTCCTGATATGAATTGGACGATGTAGTGATTTAGATACAGCCAGTTCATATCCATTCTGCTCCGCACGTCAGGCAGCAGACTGTACGTGTGTCTACCTGTATCGGAATCGTCCCATCGTTGTTGCCATAATGTCAGTAGATATGTTTCTATTTTGTTTATCGTTGTTTCAGCTTCGCTGCTGCTGGTGTGTGTGTATTGTTCTATTTGGAATGATATTCCTTTCCTGATTTTGTATTTATATGTTGCGCGTTGTATCGTCAGATCTATTGGCATTTCTCCTGCTATAACGTTTAGAGCGGCTGTTGATGTTGTCCTGTATGCTTTTGTTATTCGTAGTAGGGCGTTTCTCTGGGCTGCGTGTAATTTTTCCGTGTTTCCTTTTGTTAATCTGTCGCTCCAGGCTGCAGACGCGTATGTAACTATGGGTACGAAAACTCCCCTGTATAATACTTTTAGACACTTGTAATTTAATCCCCAGTCTCTCTTTGCTATTCTGGCAAGTGCGTTGAATTTCTTCTCGCACTTACTTTTCAGCTTTTCGACGTGGGTTCGTAGATATAAGCCTCTATCAAAATGGATTCCGAGATATTTTACCGTTTCTTTGTACGTTATCTGTTTGTTTCCGATTTTTATTGTTGGTGGTCTTTTGGGGTCGAGTATACCTTTGAACAGTGTCATTTCCGTTTTAGATACTGATAATTGTAGTTTTTCGTTTTTGCACCAGTGTTCGATAAGTTCTATTGTTGCTTGTCCTTGTTTTTTTAACTCTAGTCGGCTGTTTCCGGATATTAGTACTAGGAGGTCGTCAGCGTATGCTACCGCCTCTATTCCTGAAATTCTTAGCAATCTGAGGATATCGTCAAAAACTAGTTTCCATAGGTGCGGGCCTAGGATAGATCCTTGCGGGCAGCCTTTCGTCACGTCCTTTGTTGTTTCCTGGGTTTCTCCTCGGAATTTTACACTGCGGTCTTGCAAGTAGTTTGCTATCGTCCGGTAGATGTTTTTCGGACATTGCCGCTCCTTTAGTTTGTGTAAAATACTTGGCCACCAAACGTTGTCAAAGGCACCTGCGATGTCGAATAAGATGGCCAGTACATATTTCTTGTTGCTCCTGGAAACTAGTTCTCGCATCTGTACTATTGCGTCCTCGGTTGATTTTCCTGTTGTGAATCCATATTGGCGTTCCCATGCGAAGTCTTCTTTTTGAAAAGTTGGGGTTAGCTTTCGTACTAGTAGTTTCTCTAACGCCTTGCCAATCACTGGGAGCAGACAGATCGGTCGGTACGATTTTGGGTTTGCTTCGTCCTTTTCAGGGTCCTTTAAGATAGCACGAATGTTCCCTATCTTCCAGATTTTCGGGAAGTAACCATGTTTGAGACAGGCATTGAAGAGTTCGTTGAATTCTTGTTCTAGTGAGCTGTATGAGGCTTTCAGTATTTCGACTTCTATTCTATCTATTCCTGGCGCTTTTTTGTTCCTAAGGCTTCTTATTGCGGTGGCTATTTCACAGTTTGTAAAATTCTCTGTGTTCTCGGTGTTCGGAGCTTCTTGAATTGCGGACCTTATTTCTCTTTGTGAATCTGTGGTGTCGTCGTTGTCGTCGGGTACTAAGAACTGTAGAAATTTGCTAGCTGTATCATTCCATGTTAGTGTGTGTCCAGTTCCGGTTTCGCATGTCGCCAAGGCCCGTTCCGGTGTGATTTTCTGCATGCATAATTTATAAACTGTTCCCCAGGGTTTGGCGTTTCCTTTGTTCGTGACATATTTTTCCCAGCTCTCCTTCTTAGCTTTTCGGATTTCTGTTATGTATCTATTTCTTATTGAATGGTATTCTCCTTTTGCTTTTGCTCTTTTCTCGGTGTCTTTTGTTTGTTGAAGTATTTTCCGTTTTTTGTGTGTTTGTTTCTTCAGTTCTGTTAGGGCTCCAGTCCACCATGGTACAGTTACAGTGCGTGTTTTCCTGTGTCCGAGGGTTTTATTGCAGGTATTTATAATGCAGGCATGTATTGATCGTGCGGCTTCTTCTATATCTTCTTCTATATTGTTATTCCAGTTCTGCAGAGTTTCCTGTTTTTCTACTATTAATGTTTCGTGGAACTTTCTCCAATTAACTTTGTTTATCCGGAATCTCGGTGTTCTTGTGATCGTCGCTGTGTTGTCTGTGTTTGCTTCATTTGTCAGGCTGTATATTATTGCATTGTGGTCGCTGCTTGTCCAGTTCTCCTTTACCATCCAGGTCTCCATTAGCCGTGCTGCTGGGTATGTTACTAACGTTATATCTATATTTGAGCTGCCTGTTGGTGATGAATATGTTGGTGGGTTTCTTGGTTCATTTATAACAATGAGGTTATTCCGTGCTATTAGTTGCTCGAGTTTTTCTCCTCGTTCGTCCGTTATGTTACTGTGCCAAAGTGGTGATTTGGCGTTTGCATCTGCTGCTATTATAACTTTTTCTCCTTTTAGCTGTGTAAGTATTGTTTGCAACTGCTCTAGATATATCTCGATTTCGTGGGAAAACTGAAAGTACATGTTCACGATATATATCCGTCCTAATTCACTGGTGATTTCGATACAGACACAATGTTCGTTACTTAGATGCGCAATTTTTAATACTGTAAGTCTGTTTCTTCTTACGGCTATGGATGCCTGGACGGCGTGATTTTGGTTTTCTCCAGTTATGATGGTTGTGTTACTATTGAATCCAATGTGTTTCCCTTTCGGGTTGTAGGGTTCTTGCATTAGGAGAATATCTATATTCTTTTGGTTCATGAGTTTGCTGGTTTCCAAATTTACTACTTGTGTATTCCTCATGTTTAGTTGCAATATTCTAATCCTGTTTTTGTTTTGGTTTGTTCTACTGTCCATAGTCAGTTCTTGAGAGTACTTGATTTATGGCAGTAATATGTGAGGGGCAGTCTTTGTCGGTGACGCTGTGGTTGTGTGTTTTTCCTGCCTTCTTGCAGTTCACGCATGTTACTGGCTTGTTCTTGTTCGGACAGTTTTTAAAGGTATGGCCTGCCAGTGCACAGTGACCACAGATGTCGATTTCACTTCTGCAGTGTTTGGTTGTGTGGCCGTGTCCTTGACACTTATAACACCGCGTGGCTACGACGTAGTCTTGAACTTTGCAACACTGCCACATGATATACAGTCGTTCCTTTTTTATGAGTAGTTCTCTCACTTCTTTTGATGTCTCTAATACGATGTTGCAGCTGTTTTTATTATTCTTGTTTCCTGTTTTAAACGCGACTTTGGTTTGGTGCGAGTATTTCTTCTTTTCCTGGTCGTTGAAGTTCTGGTCGATGATGGTCTGCAGCGTTTCTTTATCGTCTTCAATTCTCGGTGCGCCATATATTATGACGCGTGGACTCCTTTTTGTGGGTACGTCAACTAGTAAGCCTGCCGTTTTGAGTTTCTCGTTTTTAATTAATGTCTGCACATTACTCAATTTAGCTGTTTCGACGATTACAGCATTTCCTTGCACTTTCCTGAGGTTTTTCACGTGTAGGTTGTCTTCTTTTGGCGAGATCAGCTTTATCAAGGCCTGTTTTGTTTCTTCGCTGTTTGTGTATTTTGATGTATCCGTTGGTCGTACAAGGACGACTTTTGGAGGGTCCTGCTTGAGGTTAGAAAGTTCCGCAACTTTCGACTTAATTCCGAGTCGTTCCGCATACGTCATTTTCTGCGGCTGGGTTGCGGCTGCTGCCATCGCTTTTCTTTCGTCGGCGACGAAGTCCTTCCTTTGCTTCCTATTTTCCCACTTCAGGGCTTCTAGTTGGCCTTCAAGTCTGCTGTTCATCAGCAGTGATTCCTGCAGTAGGTTCTGTAGATTTTCTATTTTATTTAACAGGTATCTGGTGGTGCCCTGTTTGATTCCGTTGTCCGGGTTGGTGAGGTGGTTAATTATCTTCTGCTGTATTTCCTCTGCTTTGACCTTGATGCTGTGGATAGTTCCGCTGGGGGGGTTGTCCGTTTCCATTTCCCGGTCGCTTTCCTTGTTGACATCTCCGTGCAATTCCACTGCGGCTGCCTTTTTTCCTCGTTGGCCGTCCTTCTCGTTCCTCTTTTGCAGTCGTTCTATGTCCGTCTCCGTTTCCGAGGGGAGTCTTCTTTTCCGCACATGTTTTCCCTTCTTGTTATATTTTTCAATTGTTAAATCCCTTTCCGTATCTGATGTATCTCCTTCCATTGTTGATTTCCCGTGCGTGGTCACTATTTCCACACTCCGCGTGGTGGCGTTGGCGTAGCTGACGCGTCCAAGATGGCGGCCAAGATGGCGTCCAATATGGCCGCCTAACCTGTCACTTACTGGATCAGAAAAGTGAACTTACCTTTGCTGTCTTGCACTGGATCTCTGATCTGTTTACACCAAATTGTAGCCGGCGTTGTTCCGCTTCTTTTGGTATATAAATATTGGCTGGGACGTCAGGCGGTTCCGTGCTTCAGGCTGCGAAAAGTTGGCGTGGGTCGATCGACGCGCCGGGAGCGTCCGACACCGATTTTTCCACTTTTTCTATTCACAGGCACTGAATTTCACTGAAATTAATATCACTGATCGTTCACAACCACTAGATAACCACTTAGAAACACTCGTTTATAATTTCCTGACGGATTTTACACCGAAAACACGAAATTACTACGGAGCGACGTGAAGCGCGTCTGTCCTCGACCGATCCAAGATGGCGTCTCGGCCAAAAAGGACAGTCGTCCCTCGCGTTTCGTTTGAAAGGGCGTTGGCCCGCGCTTTCCACGCTTTCCGCGCGCCCTGCCGCGGTGGAGCGCGGTTCCGCCGCGCCGCAATTGTGACCGTCGTCGAGGACTCTTGGACGCGGCCACCGAGGAGGAGGACGTGCACGCGCGTCGATCCACGCGCTCGACGAACGGAGATGCATGTGCACGCGCGGCTGCCAGGGGATGTGAGTTCACCGTAGATAGTACCGTTTTTCCTTCCCGCGGGTCTTGTTCGTCGCTTCTTTTTCGGGGGACGATCGTGTGCGCGTCTACGACGCTTCGAATTCGAGGCTCGTCGCCAGCTCTACGCGGCATTCCTCCGTGTCCCCCGCATGACTTCCTGTAGTGCGATTAGTTGGTGGGTTCGTAGAGAGAGATTGAGAGAGAGAGAGAGAGAGAGAGAGAGAGAGAGAGAGAGAGAGAGAGTTTCTCGTGTGCACGTGCATGTACCAATACCGATGCGAGGGTATGGATTCCGTCGAACGTTTTCGATGGTGATCGCCGGTGGTCTTCGTTCGTTTCACTTTTCTAATCGTATTCCTGGCATGTCGATAGTTTGACCTCGATTCCGTGGACGCGGAGGCGCGCGCCCGCGCCATTCTCACCCATTGGAATTCCGTGAAATCGAGTACGTACCTCTCGTCTGGTGTACTTTCTTCGTCGATCCAGCCAAGTGTGCTCTCTGCATGGAACCACTCTTTCTTCCGCCTGTTGCACGTACGTACGTGCGATTCGCGATGGTCGATCGGTTTAAAAAGCATGCGAGATCTTGCTGTTCTTCGTGTCGCGTGAAGATTTTCCAGAAAATTGCACTCTATCCGATCTCTGTTTAACGATCTCGTAAATCTAGTGCTACTGGAATTAACAGAAGAGGACACACGACTATTGGTCCTCTATTAAACGTCCACGTTTGCAATCGCTATGTCACACTTCTCTACGATCGAACGCGGACGCGTTGAACGCAACAACGCGACGCAATGGAGTCCACGAAATTGACCGTTTAAAATCATCGAGACGCAATGGTATCGCGCGCTCAGGGAATCGTATTAATTCACGACTTCCTCCAGCCGTATTCCGGATGTGCATGCGAGATCACGTCCGGTTTTAGCGGTGGTTTTCCGGCGTCACGTACGTGGTTCACCGGACGGAATGAAATTTCTAATCCCCGTTGGCTTTATACGGTCATGCTCGTTATTCATTCGCGTTGTTCCCAGCTCGATCATTTTCCAATCGGCATCGCGCGATTAATTCGCGATTACCATCGAGCCGCTCCGTCGTTGCTCTAATTGTATTCAAATTCGGGGATAATTCTTCCCCGCCGCGTTGAACGGGATTTAATGACCGTGGTGGACGCGCGGCAGAATTTTGCAGAGCGTAATTCGACGACGAGGGAGACCACCGAGCCCGTCGACTCGTCCTTAACTCGCCCACCAGCTCCGTGGCTCGATGGAAATAAAATTGAGCTTGTGTGTTGCAGATCTCTCGCTACTGAAGATTCGACGGCTGATGCGAGTGGTTGCATAAGATAGGCACATTCGTGATCTACCCTGTAGATCCGGGCTTTTGTAGAATTGTAAATATCAGAAGCTCGTCTCTACAGGTATCTTACGGATGACATGCCACGCGACTCTAGATTGCAATGCATGGCGGCGCATTCGAGAGAATCGGCGTCCATTGGAGGGCGTTTAGTTTTAGAGCCAACCAGCTGTGTGCGTCTGCGAGCAATGTATAGCGCGTTTAAAGCGATACGATGTTTTCTGCGTTAGATTGTTGAGAATATATTGGCGATTGATGTGTTTGTCGATAGAATAGGCTGCGTTGTCGATAGGCTTCGAGCGTTTAATATAGCTGTACTTTTAAGGGTTCTGTATGTAGATAATTTATGCTGTAATTTGTTAATGAATAACACATGTTGATGTGTTTGATGTTAACGTTATATAATTAAGAATTAACACGTGTTTATGTATACGGATATAATGTAAAAATAAATCTGTATGAAATTGAAGGAGAAATTGCTTCGATTACTTTACTCACCCCATTCCTAGAGATTTTAAATCGCATAAGAAATAATTGAATAGTAAGAAATTCTGCAATAGTAATTATAATAAAAAATTATATCTTTCGCAAATTGATTAATGCGAACACGTAGTATCAAGTTAAGCGACACCATTTCATTTGGCAGTCTATCAATTTGGAACTTGTCCCCTATTGGAAATTAACGAAACTGTTACCTTATATCTCTTCGTCGATACGGAAGAGACCTGCACATCGACGTATCGATCGCAGATTCCGACTTTATCAGCTAAAGAAATGTTTCGAAAACACTTTACTACCAGAAAAATTCGCAAATTTCACCAAGCTTTTTATCATAAAAGATCTAATATCAACTCGACGAGAAATTCCATCGATTTACATTTTGCAGTATTAGAAATTAAGAAAATATACTGACTAGCAAATGTTTTTGGCAAAACAACGCAACCCATGGTCAAATCAACCAACGCAGAAGGCCACTAGATGACAGCACGATGCTAACTCGAACTTACCCCTAAGCCAAGAAACTACCACTAAAAAGCAGCCTACCAACTGTTGTAATCTTAAATCTACACAGGAACACCGAAACTCCCTTCACCCCTTAATCGTCTAACGAAATCAACATCGCTGCTCGCAGCGAACTTATCTACCCAGCCAGGCTCACCGATTCGTCGTAATTGCCAGCGTAAAAGTTCTTCCCTTTAAACACGCTTACCACTGTGGTTGGTTTCAAAATTAGCCGACCTACTTCCCATCGCGTCGTCATTATCCTCGGTGCACCGGCTTATCGCGATCCGGAGCATCTGTGTCCGGCGTTCCCAAGGCGGGTGCTGGCGGCGGGCGTCGTAGACGGGCGTCAGCCCGTGGCGAACGCGTTCACGGTCGTCCTGGAAAAGAAAAGGAGAGAAAAAGAAGAGAAAAAGGACGTGGAACACGTTCACGAAAAGGCGAATGATAAGCGGATCCGGAGCGCGTGAAAGCCGGGCCAGGTTTCGATGCCGCGATAGCACGGTTTTTCAAGCGAATTTTACTGGCTCGGTTTTGCGTTCAGCCGGAAGGGAGGTGATATTGATTGCGTTGGCCCTTGCTATCTTCTGTACCGCGTGCGATGATAAAGTGGACGATGTGGACACTGTTTGTACAGCTCGGATAAGGATTAACAGCGCGGAGTTTGTGCTCTCGCAGTGTGAACTCTGCGTTTGATTTATATTTAAATGTATGTTGACGAAGGTAACAATTAACCCTTCCAGGGCCGAGTTATTAATTACCAGGCTATTCCTACCAACAATATCTTTTTCAACCCGAAGTTTATAAATTCAGGGTAATTCCTCATCAAAGAGATATCGCGTGCTTCGAAGGGAAGGTGGAAAACAGCCGATGGAAGAGTTGCACGTTAATAGCGAACGACGGAAACTATTTCTATCGGCTGTCCAGTCCCGTCACGGCAATTAGCAGAGTACCTGCACGTGCGGATAAATCCTCTCGTGGCGGGAGCGCGACTTATTTATGATCATCCTCGACCCGGAGCCGGCCGAAAGGGTTAAAGGCGAAACAATGCGCCGGTCGACATTGTTTTGATGCGGTCAGAGCTGAGGAGGATCGCTGAAAGGTTCCCCAGGCCGTTCTCTCGACGTGTGCCAGTTTCCCAAAAGGGTGGATTCGATGGGAAATCCACGCCACGGCACTTTCTCTTTGTACGTAAATTGCCGATAGAAAGACACGCCTGGCCTGTGGCCGATGTTCTTGGAACTCGAAGTGAACCGATCGAGTCGGGGAGAAGATCGACAGTTGCACTTTTCGGTAGAAATTGACGATTTTAGATAAAACAGACCCTTCTGTCGAGATTTTTTCGATTAAAAATATAACGTTGAGATGTAATTTAGTTAATTGAAGCATGAATATAATTTATGGAACATCCGGACGCGGTGATCGCCCTAACACAACAATGATAACGGTAACTGGTATGAATGGACGATCGGCTCTCACCGATTCCTCATTTCAGATCGAGGAGCCGCATGTATTTACATCGAAATACCCCGAGCGTTCCTCGTAGAAGGGTATGGTAATCTGAATCCAGTTCAAGAAGTTGTCAATCATCACCAGCGAGCGGGAACCTCTTAGGAAGAGATAGGAGCTTCCTGAACGAGGTGAGGATGGATAGTCGTATTTCCCTATCTTGATTCTTGTTAGATAACTTCCCGTTTAAGATTCGTAATATCGTCAACAATCCCTTTCAACGTCGCTGCCGAGTGCTACCAATAAATCAGCATCGTCCTCCGCCATTCTTTCGCGCCTTAATACCACCGCCATTAGAACGTTCGGAAAAACCAAGAAAGTAATCAAGACGCATCGAAGCGTATCATTGTCTCGAATATCTCTCGCTGAAATAAAGTAGCAAACTCTTGAATTTTTCTTTACAAAGTAAAACTATCGAGGTAGCTAAATATTCTTGAAATCCTCGATTGTCGACTCGTTCAGATGGTTCCTTCCATCGTGCTCATCACGATTGCAACGATAGTTGGAAGTGGATCGAAGTTCTCGGGGTGCACGATAACGGTAACCGTAACGTCGTCGTTCTGGCGGAGGAGCCCAGCCACGGTGTTCATGATCAGAAGAGCGGCAGCATCCTGGTCCTCCCTTTAGTAGTCTCATACCACTAGCGTATACCCTTACTATGGTACCCCTGCCGGCGCGGTGCTAGCCGTGACACGAGAATGTGATTAATGATCGCGACGTAGAGCCATGCACCGTACACCGCCACCCCTCACTCTTTTCCCTCTCCCGCCTCGCGTCGACTACGCTCTTCCCTGGCACGGCCACCGCGTTTTCTCTTCCCTCCGGTATCGTTTTCTGTTTCAGCAACCCCTGCTGCTGCCGCTGACGTCGCCGCCGCCGTTGCCGCCGCTGCTGCAACCGGCCCACCTCTCTCTCTCTCTCTCTCTTGCGCCCTTTGCTCGCAATCCGACTGTCTGCCACCTTTCTTCCTTCTCCCTTCCGTGGCCAACGCTGATTATCCACCCGGTATTTTCTACACCGCCTCCATCTGGTTTTCGCTGCTTTTTAAAGAAGATTCCCTCTTGGCTGGCGAACCAACGAGGTCACCGGGTGGAAGGAAGGGGGTGAGATTTGAATAATTCTTTCGTGGGAGGCGATTCGAGTCTAATGGGCGCTGGGCGGCTTCTCGAGGACGAAGTTGACTAGCTTCCTTTCTGAAAGTTCGCGAAGTAGCTCTCGCGTGGGGGTGAATCGCGAAGGGGTTGGCAGTTTCGTTGCAGAGGAAATTCTGATCCCTTTTCTTTCGTTTATCGAACGACGTTGCTCAAGTTTTCGAATAATTTCAAGTTTCAAGTGATTCTATTTCCTACGTGTTCCTACGCTGCTCAGAAAGGATAAGGTTCTTCTTTAGAAGTTGGCGAGGCGCGGCACGTTATGAAAGGTTTCGGAATTTTCTTCGCCGGTTTATCGAATGTTACGTGTCCCTAGAGTTAAACGAACCTGTCCAAGCCAGGATTCGCTGGAAATTAAGAAGTCGCAAGAGCGAGGAAGAAATCAGTCAGTGCCTGTTCCAAGCACGATGACTTTGACTCTATCCATTCGCTTCACGCTTATCTAAATCACTTATCGATATCTTCCCGTGGTCCCGGTTTCCTTCAATATCCGATCGCCGTCGATCTTAATAATCGCAATCATATTTAACCTCGTCTCGAACTGACTTTCGCGTGTGACCCTCTGCTAACTGAACGAAATAATTTTTCTTCTGTTAGAATGTAATTAAGTATGTACGTAAATTATGTAAAATTCGGTGATCATTTAGTAAACTCAACAGAGGGACGTTTCCAAGCGAATGGCGTTTCAATATGGCTGCCAGCTTCCTCGACGTCGCCATATTATCTACTCTCTCATTCATTCCCAAAGTTTCAACTTTCATAACCAATTTTCCATCCATGTACAATCTCCATATTCCTCAGACTTACATTAAAATCATTTACACAGAGTGGACTAACAAAAATTCACGCTTACCCCTTTGAAATCTTTTCGAAAACCTCCAAAAACCCAGAAGAACAAACTACCCCTTTGATGGTTCTCATCGTAGTAACGTCACGCTGGCCAGAGCTAGCTTTCGAAAAATAATTCAACGGTTCGACAGGGTGGCCAGAGGCCGAGGCGATCATCGAGAAAGTACGCGGGAGCGGCGAGGGTGGCCAGACGGGACGGAGACAGAGCCAGGGCGAGTGCTCCCCGCGGAAATCAACGGGGTTGCGAGCGTTTCGATGAAATTTCCGGCGTATTGTCGGCGTTCGGCGGCCGTGAATGATCCGGAGCCACCATCAACCCCTTTGCGAAGAAGCGGGGACGGGGAACGAGGGCGAGCCTGATGGGATACGGGGATGGCGTCGCGTCCCTGGCGACGCCGCGACGCTGACAGCGCTGCTCGCCCCTGTTCCCGCCCTTCCTCCCGTCTCTATCTCCACGTTTTCTTCGACACACCCTGGATTAAAAGCTCCCGGCTGTTTCTGCGGGCCTGCGGACCGTAACGCTCGCGTGAGCGTTGCCCAAACGAGCGCGATCATCGCTGTTGGATACGGAGGTGGGAGACGGTGAGGAAATTGAGGACACGGGACGGAACGTGGAGGGCTGAGAGCAAAAAAGTGGAGGTACGGAAGTTCACAAGTATACGTTTTCCAATTGCGATTATTTGGAGTGGATTTTAGGTTCTTATTGTTGGTTTCTGCGTGTGCATTAAGGGTGGTAAAATTGAGAGTGATATTAATTTTTCATTCTATGGAATGGTAACACTCGAGCAATCTATTTTCGTTTAAAGAAGAAACGTTTGTGGAAGAATCAGTCCGTGTAACGCGGTGGTTTCCTTATTAGCGGCATTACATTATGGCAGTAATGTGTAGGTACGAGTAGCGAGAGGGTGATAATTAGCTGATGGCGCAGATTATCACTGTTCCCGTAACGATTGATGAAGTAGAAGGTGCTAACGATTATTTAAACAGGTAATTAGGCAAATTAAGGCGGTACTACAGTTCCGAATAACACCACTTACGCGAACAGAGCGTACAATGCGCCTCTGTACACGATACTATAATTTAACCGGCGTCTAACTTAATCGTCGCTAGGTAATGTGCTTCGTATTTGTCTTCTTAATGTACCATAGTTGATTTCAGAACAGATTACGGGTTCTACGAACAGACGTTTCTCTTTCAGACCTACCACTTATCGCGCAGAGAATTTTATTACTTCTGCAAAAATATGTTCTTCGATGTTAGCGCTATATTTTCGACTGTTCGCGATATTCTCCTAGCGACAGAAGCGACCATGTTGGCGATATTAGCTTGGCCGTCAGCGATGGCTACCAGCCTTTCGTCCGAGGGGGATGAAATACTTGATGATATTAAACATGAATAATGTAACGGCACGGGGACGAGGAATAGCGGCTTCGATAACGCTCTCTGGAATATAACATACGCAAAATCACAGTGTAACAGCTGTTTGACGTGTACCAGCCTCGCATTTAACGCAACAAAAGAAAGGATTTATTAAAATTAAAAGCGTCGATAACCTGATATGTTCGTCTACGTTTTTAATATCTCGTGGGTCCAGGTTAAGATATCGAAGGGAGGAAAAGTTTTCTCGTTTGGTGGCGAAGCTTATTGGCAGGAATCGCGATACGGGAGTAAATTGGTCGAAACAAGAGGGCAAACAGGAAGAGGGGAAAAAATCAGTGCCGGATGACTCGCCGGTTTCCGAGCGAGCCGGAATGACTAAGTGTGAATTCAATTAAGGGTTTGTTTTAAGCGTCTATCAGAGCTTGTTTACGGACTCGCTCATTATTTACGTAACACGGTGAAATTGACAATTTCGCCTTGGCCAATTAACGCTTTAATCGGCGCGACCCAATCGATTCTAATTTCATCGGCCCGTCGATCAATTACGTGCCTCGTGATCGTGTCAGTTCAACTGAACTTGGCATTCTATAATATTTATCAAACTTCCAAACTATTTTTTCATCCTTTTGCGCGTCAAGACATTTTTACAAAGGATCAATTAATACTTCACCCTTTCCAGAGAAAATAAACATACGTATAATTTCCAATTCACGCGATCCAACTCTAATATCTGTTAACTAAACATTTTCGAGACCCGAACTCGAACTTTCGAGGTCTACAAAAATATTTCTTCACCCTCCGCGCGAAGCAGCCATGAAAACCGAGACGGAGCGAGCGGAAAACAGCGGGGTGTTAATAATGGCCCTGGAATTCGGCCGTGGACCAATGTCAAAGGACCTCTCCTCGTCCAATCCCTGTCGGCGAGTGCGGCAGGATGTTGTTGTAGGCAGGACCAAATAGTCCAGGGCGGACCCTTCTTTTAATTGTATCGAAGGGTCAATCCTCCGGTCCCGGATAGACGTGGACCCGTGAGAAACAGGGATGCGTGCACCGGGGGCTCCAATTCATTTCGTCCGGGCCTTCCCGTGGAAGCGTCATTAATTTGGTGCGCGACGCTGCCCCGGAAAAATGGACAAATCGGTCGAAATGTCGCGGCGTTCTTTGAGTCACGCGAAACTCTAGAAGTGACTCGAGTCGACGTCGAGAAGAGATCATTACTTAAGTCGGTCGGCTCGGATAAATCTCGTATAACACGATTTTCGTCGACAAGCTACAGTATTCGTATTACAAGTCCAGATTTCCTGTTACTTCTCCGCTGAATCGCTGCATTCTTTGGTTAATTTCGATTAGAATTGGAATTGAAGGGGACGCGATGCTGAGGACGATTTTTGTAAAGAACCAGTGGCAAGGATTTTGGTCGAGCCGATGGCGCGTCGAGATTGAGACGTTTTTTGAAATGGATCCTGTGGAGAATCGTAGCTCGTGTCCACGCGTTGCGCTCGAGTGGGGCTGTCACAATGGGAGCAGAGCAGTGGGACGGAAAAAAGAGAGCAGCTGTGAAGAGGAGCTTGAAATGGCGATTCTATGCGCGTCACGAGTTGCTCCGCTATGATCGCTCGCCGCCTCGCCGTTCGATTTCCCTCTTTACCGCCGGTGGATTATCGTTTTTGCGAACACGATCAAGGCGAACGATTTAATTCCGAGTCGTCACGGCTTATTAATTGATAAAGGAATCGCGCTGCGTGCCTTTGCTAACATTCAATCACCGCGTAAGGACCGCAAAACAGACAGGAGGAGTGAGCCGTACCTCGCGTTTCGAACTCAAAGGCTGACTTTCAAAGGCTGATGTTGTTTTTACCGATTTTTAACACGCCAAAGCGTAAGCATTATATTATAGCATTTCTTGTTTCAGAAGAACCGACGAGAGCCAGCAACTGTTTTATAAGGCGAAGACGACGTTAATCTCTCGATAGAGTGTAAAAGTTTCGCGTAAGAAAATGCCACGATTCTTGACGAACAGGATTAATACTGATCCCACTTCGTCCCGGAAACGAGTCAATGGAATTACAGGATTAATTACGCGAAGGGTGTTAATGTCGAATTCGGTCAACGTTGAAGGGGATGCTCGAGGACCAAGGGTCGCTGGTCACTCCCTGGATTTCGCGTAAACCACTGGCAAAACGTGTCGTCGAATATCACGAAAAACATGGATACCGTTCACTGCGCTGTTCATTTTTATTTTCACACCACGATCCCGAAAAAAATCAACATTTTCTCACCGATGAGAGATAAATCAGACCTCCTGGGACCTTCAGTGAAATACGAAAGTCACGCTATTTGCTGGAAGACAAAATTAATTCGTGAGAACAGGCGAAAACGAAGAAAAATCATTAATCTTGCGCACTGAACTTTGTTAAGTAACGAGTACGCCGTGTTTAACGCGCGTTGACACACACACACAGCGTACCTCGCGTGGCTCGAGCAAATAAAGGGTCAAGATCCACCGTAGTCGAGGAACTCCCGTGGTCAGTTGTTATTATATTATTCAAAGCAGGTGGAAGAGGAGAAAATATCAAGGGGGTTGTGCGGTGGTGCAAAAATTCCAATTTCCCCCGTCGCGACGTTCGGAATTCATTCGCCGCGGCCGAAAACGAGTTTCTACGCAGGAATCCCGATCGCGACTCACGCAGCCCGCCGAGGGGGCTCATTGCTATTCCGCGGGTAGCTCATGCGGGGCATTATGGTAGTCGCAGTCGGGGCTCTACTAAATTGAAAACAAGATCCGTCACGTTTCCAGGCAAGCAAAAAGAATTTTAATGAATTATAAGGAGCAGGTATGAAGGAGGATTGACAGGCGATTCTGGTGAAATTAAAGGGGCTACCCACTGGCCACCGCTGTCCGCCATTGTGCTGGCTGCCGCGGACGGTTTTTGCCCCGCCACGGTACCGCTGCGACAGGGGTACTTTTTAATATTCCAACAGAAAATTGCTTCCACTTTGCTCGCTCGCTGGAAACGACGTTTCCCCGATTGGAATCGTCGCGTTGCAATCTGTGTTGCCGATCCTCAGTCTCGAACGCCTCGATTTCGTCCCCTCGCGTTACCAACTACAATCTAGACCCTCTCGAAGTGTCCATTACAAAAATTCACCCCGGGTGTTCTCGCTAAAAATATACGCTGCGCCAAACAGAATGCCACCCCCGCGTTGCACTCGACGGAGCGACGCACACGCGAACCAGCGAGCCGCACGATCCACGGAGTTCGCGTCGAAAGGGTCGGACAACAGGAGGAAAAGGAATTTAATGAATTATAAAGGCTCTCTAGCCGGGTCAGGGGTGGCTGGTGGGACGAGCGAGGTCGAGGGAAGGGGATTGGCAGTCGATCCAGCCGGAATTAAAACGGTTGGCCGTCGTCGGCACTGCGGTGCCGATCCGTTCTGGGGGTTTTCTTGCGCCCCGAAACCCTCTGTGTGCAGACGCGGGTCCAGGAAAGAGTTCGGGTTGGCAGAAAGAAAAAGGAGCTTCGAGACGCGTCGGAGGAGGCAAAGCCGGAGTTGAAGAAGAAGAAGAAGAAGAAGAAGAAGAAGAAGAAGAAGAAGAAGAAGAAAGGGAGGAGGAGAAGGAGAAGGTCGAGGCGATGGTACTAGGGGACTTGATGAGAACGCCTGGTGGGGGAGGGTTTCCGAAACAGCTCGCCGCTATCTCGACTGATCCGATCAAGATTAATGAACGTGCGGCTTGCGAGTCGAAGCCTTTGCGCCGTCCAGGCTGCCGTTCCGTCTCTGTCTCGTGGCTGATACTCGCGTAGCCGCGTCCTCGTCGCTCTGATTCTTTCTCTCGACCCGCTGATCCACGCAGGGGCAGCGACTAGCGACAGGTACCGTCGACGAGTTCTGGTAATAGCGCGGTTCGCGGTGGCTGATGCGTTGCCGCCGCGACCAGCTCGCGAGACGTTCCGTGGATTCGGTTTCAGAGTGTTGGACGACGGCAGGGAATGGATGGTCCGAGGAGGGCATCGTCGAATCGCGAAGGAAACGGAAGAAGTCGAGATCGATAGAAGGGAGCAGCCGGCTTGGCTGCTCCGCGATAGTTCCTCCGGTTCGAGGTTCGCTCGAGTCTTTTTGTCGACGCGCCCACGAGTTACTCCAACGGTAAGCAACCTCGGAAGATGGGGAACGACTTCGTTATCGTCCACTCGATCGCGAGTAAACGCGACGCAAGAAATATTCCGGCGAACCGGCGACAATTTGTCGAGGACAGCCGTTCGATCGAGTACCAGAGCGTCTCCCTCGACGTTTGTTCGCAGGAAAAGTTATAAGCGGACGCGTATTAGGATTGGCAGGGTAGATAAAGCTGCGGTAGCGGTAGCCGTAGCGGTAGCAGAACTCCTCTCTTTGCGCGTGGTCCGGCTGCCTCGAGATAGATGTGTCGCCGAGACCAGGGACAGATAAAAATACACGTCCCCCTCGCGACGATGGTTTTAATTAATTCCGAGGATCGACGCGACCGCCCTTGTTAACTTTCCGGCTCGGTCGCTGCGTCAACCGCGCGTGTCCCCGATCGCTACTGTGCTGCACCACAACGGATCCGTTTAACCCTGCCCCTGTCATAAGAACGCTCCTGCGGACAGTCTCGTTCCTTTTCTTTTTCGTCCCGGAGACTGTTGTCAGAGATACTTTGTGGATTAATAAGAAAACTTCGATTGGGACAAGAGAATGCAAAAGGAACATGCGACGAACGTGTAAATGTACGAACAACCTTTGAACAATCGATCAGTTTTTATGTACTATATTAATTGTGAATCGTTGGGAATAGAAAATAATAGCTTTAAGGGAATACGATCGAAACATCGATTTCACTTACCACAGCCATAGGGCTGTAGTTATTTATTCATCTCGTTCGAGCTGAAGATAATTAGTTTCCGCGCCAACCGTCCTCGCTCTTCTCGCACACCCCTACCGATCGCCAAAACCACGTTTCCATTATTTCTCTCCCGCGGAACGATCCGGGGCTCCCAGCGCGGCGTCCCGATTAGCACCCTATTGCTACGATACGTTGACATCTGCAAACTCTATTTCCTAGCAAGGAAGTGTCGCATTTACATTCTTTTGAAGAGAATACGAGGTTTACATGACACTTCGCAATGAATATTATAACATCATGAAACATAGAAGTGAGGTGCGGTTTTGCGTTTTAAGAAGCATTAGAACTCTATTGCTACGATAAGTAGACATCGGCAAACGCTATTTCCTTGCAAGCAAGTGTCGCATTTACATTCTTTTGAAGCGAATACGAGGTATACATGACACTTCGCAATGAATATTATATCTTGTCATGAGACATAGAAATGAGATGCGATATCGCGATTTAAGGAGCATTAAAATTCTATTGCGTCGATATGTAGACATCTGCAAACGCTATTTCCTAGCAAGCAAGTGTCGCATTTACATTCATTTGAAGTGAATACTAGGTTTACATGACACTTCGCAATGAATATTATATCATCATGAAACATAGAAATGAGGTGCGGTATTGCATTTTAAGAAGCATTAGAACCTTATTGTTTCTATACGTAGACATCTGGAAACGCTATTTCCTAGCAAGGAAGTGTCGCATTTCCATTCTCTTGAACTGAATACGAGTTATACATGTCACTTCGCAATGAATATTATATCTCATCATGAAACAAAGAAATGAGATGCGATATCGCGATTTAAGGAGCATTAAAACTCTATTGCTTCGATAAGTAGACATCTGCAAACGCTATTACCTAGCAAGCAGGTGTCGCATTTACATTAATTTGAAGTGAATACGAGGTATACATGACACTTCGCAATGAATATTATATCTTATCATGAAACATAGAAATGAGGAGCGAAGTCTCGTTCTACGAAGCAGTAGTACTCCATTGTTTCTATACGTAGACATCTGCAAACTCTATTTCCTAGCAAGGAAGTGTGGCATTCACATTCTTTTGAAGAGAATACGAGGTTTACATGGCACTTCGCAATGAATATTATAACATCATGAAACATAGAAGTGAGGTGCGGTATTGCGTTTTAAGAAGCATTAGAACTCTATTGCTACGATAAGTAGACATCTGCAAACCCTATTTCCTTGCAAGGAAGTGTCGCATTTACATTCTTTTGAAGCGAATACGAGGTATACATGACACTTTCTCAATGAATATTATATCTTGTCATGAGACATAGAAATGAGTTGCGATATGGCGTTTTAAGATGCATTAGAACTCTATTTCTACGATACGTAGACATCTGCAAAGGCTATTTCCTAGGAAGGAAGTGTCGGATTTACATTCTTTTGAAGTGAATACGAGGTATACATAACACTTCGCAATGAATATTATATCTTATCATGAAACATAAAAATGAGTTGCGAAGTCTCGTTTTAAGAAGCATTAGAACTCTATTGTTTCTACACTTATACATCTAGAATCGCTATTTCCTAGCAAGGAAGTGTCGCATTTACATTCTTTTGAAGAGAATACGAGGTGTACATGACACTTCGCAATGAATATTATAACATCATGAAACATAGAAGTGAGGTGCGGTATTGCGTTTTAAGAAGCATTAGAACACTATTGCTACTATAAGTAGACATCTGCAAACGCTATTTCCTTGCAAGGAAGTGTCGCATTTACATTCTTTTGAAGCGAATACGAGGTATACATGACACTTCGCAATGAATATTATATCTTGTCATGAGACATAGAAATGAGATGCGATATGGCGTTTTAAGATGCATTAGAACTCTATTGCTACGATACGTAGACATCTGGAAACGCTATTTCCTAGCAAGGAAGTGTCGCATTTACATTCTTTTGAAGTGAATACGAGTTATACATGACACTTCGCAATGAATATTATATCTTATCATGAAACATAGAAATGGGAAGCGAAGTCTCGTTCTAAGAATCATTAGTACCCCACTGTTTCTATACGTAGACATCTGCAAACTCTATTTCCTAGCAAGGAAGTGTCGCACTTACATTCTTTTGGAGAGAATACGAGGTTTACATGACACTTCGCAATGAATATTATAACTTCATGAAACATAGAAGTGAGGTGCGGTATTCCGTTTTAAGAAGCATTAGAACTCTATTGCTACGATATGTAGACATCTGTAAACGCTATATCCTAGCAAGAATGTGTCGCATTTACATTCTTCTGAAGTGAAAACGAGGTATACATGACACTTCGCAATGAATATTATATCTCATCATGTCACAAAGAAATGAGATGCGATATCGCGTTTTAAGAAACGTTAGAACCCTTTTGCTACGATACGTAGACATCTGGAATCACTATTTTCTAGCAGGGAAGTGTCGCATTTACATTCTTTTGAAGTGAATACCAGGTATACATGACACTTCGCAATGAATATTATATCTCATCAGGACACATAGAAATGAGATGCTATATCGCATTTTAAGAAGGGTTAGAACTCTATTGCTACGATACGTTGACATCTGCAAACTCTATTTCCTAGCAAGGAAGTGTCGCACTTACATTCTTTTGAAGAGAATACGAGGTTTACATGACACTTCGCAATGAATATTATAACATCATGAAACATAGAAGTGAGGTGCGGTATTGCGTTCTAAGAAGCATTAGAACTCTATTGCTACGATAAGTAGATATCTGCGAACGCTATTTCCTTGCAAGGAAGTGCCGCATTTACATTCTTTTGAAGCGAATACGAGGTATACATGACACATCGCAATGAATATTATATCATCATGAAACATAGAAGTGACGTGCGGTATTGCGTTTTAAGAAGCATTAGAACTCTATTGCTACGATACGTAGACATCTGCAAACGCTATTTCCTAGCAAGGAAGTGTCGGATTTACATTCTGTTGAAGTGAATACGAGGTATACATGACACTCCGCAATGAATATTATATCTTATCATGAAACAAAGAAATGAGATGCGATATCGCGATTTAAGGAGCATTAAAACTCTATTGCGTCGATATGTAGACATCTGCAAACGCTATTTCCTAGCAAGCAAGTGTCGCATTTACATTCATTTGAAGTGAATACGAGGTATACATGACACTTCGCAATGAATATTATATCCCATCATGAAACATAGAACTGAGATGCGAAGTCTCGTTTTAAGAAGCATTAGAACCCTATTGTTTCTATACGTGGACATCTGGAAACGCTATTTCCTAGCAAGGAAGTGTCGCATTTACGTTCTTTTGAACTGAATACGAGTTATACATGACACTTCGCAATGAATATTATATCTCATCATGACACACAGAAATGAGATTCGATATCGCGTTTTAGGATGCTTTAGAACCCTATTGCTACGATATGTAGACATCTGCAAATTCTATTTCCTAGCAAGGAAGTGTCGCATTTACATTCTTTTGAAGCGAATACGAGGTATACATGACACATCGCAATGAATATTATATCATCATGAAACATAGAAGTGACGTGCGGTATTGCGTTTTAAGAAGCATTAGAACTCTATTGCTACGAAACGTAGACATCTGCAAACGCTATTTCCTAGGAAGGAAATGTCGGATTTACATTTTGTTGAAGTGAATACCAGGTATACATGATACTTCGCAATGAATATTATATCTTATCATGAAACAAACAAATGAGATGCGATATCGCGATTTAAGGAGCATTAAAACTGTATTGCTTCGATACGTGGACATCTGCAAACGCTATTTCCTAGCATGGAAGTGTCCTATCTACATTCTTTTGAAGCGAATACGAGGTATACATGACACATCGCAATGAATATTATATCATCATGAAACATAGAAGTGACGTGCGGTATTGCGTTTTAAGAAGCATTAGAACTCTATTGCTACGATACGTAGACTTCTGCAATCGCTATGTCCTAGGAAGGAAGTGTCGAATTTACATTCTGTTGAAGTGAATACGAGGTATACATGACACTCCGCAATGAATATTATATCTTATCATGAAACAAAGAAATGAGAAGCGATATCGCGACTTAAGGAGCATTAAAACTCTATTGCTTCGATACGTAGACATCTGCAAACGCTATTTCCTAGCATGGAAGTGTCCTATTTACATTCGTTTGAAGTGAAAGCGAGGCATACATAACAGTCCACAATGAATATTATATCTTACCATGAAACGTAGAAGTGAGATGCGATATCGCGATATAAGAAGCATTAAAACTCCTTTGCCTCGATATGTAGACGTCTGCAAACGCTATTTCCTAGCAAGGAAGTGTCGCATTTACATTCATTTGAAGTGTATGCGAGGTATACATAACAATCCACAATGAATATTATATCTTACCATGCAACATAGAAACGAGGTGCGATATCGCGATTTACGTAGCATTAGAAATCTATTGCTTCGATACGTAGACATCTGCAAACGCTACTTCCTAGCAAGGAAGTGTCGCATTTACATTCTTTTGAATTGAATACGAGGTATACATGACACCCCGCAATGAATATTACATCTTATCATGAAACATAGAAATGAGATGCGATATCGCGTTTTAAGAAGTATTAGAACTCTATTGCTACGATACGTAGACATATGCAGACCCTATTTCCTAGCAAGGAAGTATCGCAATTAGATTCTTCTGAGCTGAATACGAGGTATACATAACACTGCACAATGAATGTTATGTCTTATCGTGAAACATAGAAATCAGATGCGATATCGGGATTTAAGAAGCATTAGAACTCTATTGCTTCGATACGTAGACATCTGGATACGTAATTTCCTAGAATGGAAGTGTCGCATTTACATTCATTTGAAGTGTAGACGAGGAATACATAACACTTCGTAATGGATATTATTTCTTATCATGCGACATAGAAATGAGATGCGATATCGCGATTTAAGAAGCATTACAACTCTATTGCTTCGATACGTAGATATCTGCAAACGCAACGTCCTAGCAAGGAAGTGTCGCATTTACATTCTTTTGAAGTGAGTACGAGGTATACATAACACTGCGCAATGAGTATTATATCTTATCATGAAACATAGAAATGGCAGTCTATATCGCGTTTTAAGAAGTATTAGAACTCTATTGCTTCGATACGTAGACATCTGGAAACGTAATTTCCTTGAAAGGAAGGGTCGCAGTTACATTCTTTTGAAGTGAATACGAGGTATACATAACAGTGCACAATGAATGTTATATCTTATAATGAAACATAGAAATGAGATGCGATATCGCGATATAAGAAGCATTAGAACTCTACTGCATCGATACGTAGACATCTGCAAACGCAACGTCCTAGCAAGGAAGTGTCGCATTTACATTTATTTGAAGTATGTGCAAGGTATACATGACACTTCGCAATGAATATTATATCCTATCATGAAGCATAGATATGTGATGCGATATCGCGTTCTGAGAAGCATTAGAAATATATTGTATCGATATGTAGACATCTGCAAACTTTACTTTCTAGCAAGGAAGTGCCGCATTCACCTTCTTTTGAAGTGTATGCGAGGAATACGTGACAATTCGCAATGAATATTATATCTTATAATGACACATAGAAATGAGATGCTATATCGCGCTTTGAGAAGCATTAGAACTCTACTGCCACGATACGTAGACATCTGCAAACTCTATTTCCTAGCAAGGAAGTGTCGCATTTACATTCTTTTGAAGTGAATACGAGGTTTACATGACACTTCGCAATGAATATTATATCTTATCATGATACAAAGAAATGAGATGCGACAACGCTATTTAAGGAGCATTAGAACTCTATTGCTTCGATACGTAGACATCTGCAAACGTTATTTCCTAGCAAGGAAGTGTCGCATTTATATTCTTTTGAAGTGAATGCGAGGTATACATAACACTCCACGATGAATATTATACCTTAACACGAAACATAGAAATGAGATGCAATATCGCGAATTAAGAAGCATTAGAACATTATTGCTTTGATACGTAGACTTCTGCAAACGCGATTTCCTAGCAACGAAGTGTCGCATTTACATTGTTTTGAAGTGAATACGAGGTATACATGACACTTCGCAATGAATATTATATCTTATCATGAAACATAGAAATGAGAAGTGAAGTCTCGTTCTAAGAAGCATTAGTACCCTATTGCTTCTATACGTAGACATCTGGAAACGCTATTTCCTAGCAAGGAAGTGTCGCATTTACATTCTTTTGAAGTGAATACGAGGTGTACATGACACTTCGCAATGAATATTATATCTTATCATGAAACATAGATATGAGAAGCGAAGTCTCGTTCTTAGAAGCATTAGTACCCTTTTGTTTCTATATGTAGACATCTGGGAACGCTATTTCCCAGCAAGGAAGTGTCGCATTTACATTATTTTGAAGTGAATACGAGTTATACATGACACTTCGCAATGAATATTATATCTTATCATGGAACATGGAAGTGAGGTGCGGTATTGCGTTTTAAGAAGCATTAGAACTCTATTGCTACGATAAGTAGACATCTGCAATCGCTATTTCCTAGCAAGGAAGTGTCGCATTTTCATTCTTTTGAAGAGAATACGAGGTTTACATGACACTTCGCACTGAATATTATATCATCATGAAACATAGAAGAGAAGTGCGGTATTGCGTTTTAAGAAGCATTAGAACTCTATTGCTACGATAAGTAGACATCTGCAAAGCTATTTCCTTGCAAGGAAGTGTCGCATTTACATTCTTTTGAAGAGAATACGAGGTTTACATGACACTTCGCACTGAATACTATATCATCATGAAGCATAGAAGTGAGGTGCGGTATTGCGTTTTAAGAAGCATTAGAACTCTACTGCTACGATAAGTAGACATCTGCCAACGCTATTTCTATGCAAGGAAGTGTCGCATTTTCATTCTTTTGAAGAGAATACGAGGTTTACATGACACTTCGCAATGGATATTATATCATCATGAAACATAGAAGTGAGGTGCTGTATTGCGTTTTAAGAAGCATTAGAACTCTATTGCTACGATAAGTAGACATCTGCAAACGCTATTTCCTTGCAAGGACGTGGCGCATTTATTTCCTTTTGAAGTGAATACGAGGTATACATGACACTTCGCAATGAATATTATATCTTATCATGAAACATAGAACTGAGATGCGAAGTCTCGTTTTAAGAAGCATTAGAACCCCATTGTTTCTATATGTAGACATCTGGAAACGCTATTTCCTAGCAAGGAAGTATCGCATTTACATTCTTTTGAAGTGAATACGAGGTATACATGACACTTCGCAATGTATATTATATCTTATCATGAAACATAGAAATGAGAAGTGAAGTCTCGTTCTAAGAAGCGTTAGTACCCTGTTGTTTCTATACGTAGACATCTGGAAACGCTATTTCCTAGCAAGGAAGTATCGCATTTACAATCTTTTGAAGTGAATACGAGGTATACATGACACTTCGCAATGTATATTATATCTTATCATGAAACATAGAAGTGAGAAGTGAAGTCTCGTTCTAAGAAGCATTAGTACCCTATTGTTTCTATACGTAGACATCTGGAAACGCTATTTCCTAGCAAGGAAGTGTCGCATTTACATTCTTTTGAAGTGAATACGAGGTGTACATGACACTTCGCAATGAATATTATATCTTATCATGAAACATAGATATGAGAAGCGAAGTCTCGTTCTTAGAAGCATTAGTACCCTTTTGTTTCTATATGTAGACATCTGGGAACGCTATTTCCCAGCAAGGAAGTGTCGCATTTACATTATTTTGAAGTGAATACGAGTTATACATGACACTTCGCAATGAATATTATATCTTATCATGGAACATGGAAGTGAGGTGCGGTATTGCGTTTTAAGAAGCATTAGAACTCTATTGCTACGATAAGTAGACATCTGCAGTCGCTATTTCCTAGCAAGGAAGTGTCGCATTTTCATTCTTTTGAAGAGAATACGAGGTTTACATGACACTTCGCACTGAATATTATATCATCATGAAACATAGAAGAGAAGTGCTGTATTGCGTTTTAAGAAGCATTAGAACTCTATTGCTACGATAAGTAGACATCTGCAAAGCTATTTCCTTGCAAGGAAGTGTCGCATTTACATTCTTTTGAAGAGAATACGAGGTTTACATGACACTTCGCAATGAATATTATATCATTATGAAACATAGAAGTGAGGTGCGGTATTGCGTTTTAAGAAGCATTAGAACTCTATTGCTACGATAAGTAGACATCTGCAAACGCTATTTCCTTGCAAGGACGTGTCGCATTTACTTTCTTTTGAAGTGAATACGAGGTATACATGACACTTCGCAATGAATATTATATCTTATCATGAAACAAACAAATGAGATGCGATATCGCGACATAAGGAGCATTAAAACTCTATTGCATGGATACGTGGACATCTGCAAACGCTATTTCCTAGCATGGAAGTGTCGCATTTTCATTCTTATGAAGAGAATACGAGGTTTACATTACACTTCGCAATGAATATTACATCATCATCAAACATAGAAGTGAGGTGCGGTATTGCGTTTTAAGAAGCACTTGAACTCTATTGCTACGATAAGTAGAGATCTGCAAAAGCTGTTTACTAGCAAGGAAGTGTCGCATTTACATTCTTTTGAATTGAATACGAGGTATACATGATACTTCGCCGTGAATATTATATCTTATCATGAAACAAACAAATGAGATGCGATATCGCGATTTAAGGAGCATTAAAACTGTATTGCTTCGATACGTGGACATCTGCAAACGCTATTTCCTAGCATGGAAGTGTCCTATCTACATTCTTTTGAAGTGAATACGAGGTATACATGACACTTCGCAATGAATATTAAATCTCATCATGAAACATAGAACTAAGATGCGAAGTCTCGTTTTAAGAAGCATTAGAACCCCATTGTTTCTATATGTAGACACCTGGAAACGCTATTTCCTAGCAAGGAAGTGTCGCATTTACATTCTTTTGACGTGAATACGAGGTATACATGACACTTCGCAATGAATATTATATCTTATCATGAAACATAGAAATGAGAAGCGAAGTCTGGCTCTAAGAAGCATTAGTACCCTATTGTTTCTATACGTAGACATCTGGAATCGCTATTTCCTTGCAAGGAAGTGTCGCATTTACATTCTTTTGAAGAGAATACGAGGTTTACATGACACTTCGCAATGAATACTATATCATCATGAAGCATAGAAGTGAGGTGCGGTATTGCGTTTTAAGAAGCATTAGAACTCTATTGCTACGATAAGTAGACATCTGCAAACGCTATTTCTATGCAAGGAAGTGTCGCATTTTCATTCTTTTGAAGAGAATACGAGGTTTACATGACACTTCGCAATGAATATTATATCATCATGAAACATAGAAGTGAGGTGCGGTATTGCGTTTTAAGAAGCATTAGAACTCTATTGCTACGATAAGTAGACATCTGCAAACGCTATTTCCTTGCAAGGACGTGTCGCATTTACTTTCTTTTGAAGTGAATACGAGGTATACATGACACTTCGCAATGAATATTATATCTTATCATGAAACAAACATATGAGATGCGATATCGCGACTTAAGGAGCATTAAAACTCTGTTGCATGGATACGTGGACATCTGCAAACGCTATTTCCTAGCATGGAAGTGTCGCATTTTCATTCTTATGAAGAGAATACGAGGTTTACATTACACTTCGCAATGAATATTACATCATCATGAAACATAGAAGTGAGGTGCGGTATTGCGTTTTAAGAAGCACTTGAACTCTATTGCTACGATAAGTAGAGATCTGCAAAAACTATTTACTAGCAAGGAAGTGTCGCATTTACATTCTTTTGAAGAGAATACGAGGATTACATGACACTTCGCAATGAATATTATAACATCATGAAACATAGAAATGGGATGCGGTATCGCGTTTTAAGAAGCGTTAGAACCATATTGCTACGATACGTAGACATCTGCAGACTCTATTTCCTAGCAAGGAAGTGTCGCATTTACATTGTTTTGAAGATAACACGAGGAATACATGACACTTCGCACTGAATATGATATCTTATCATAAAACATTGTAGTTTGATGCGATATCGCGTTTTAAGAAGCATTAGAACTCTATTACTGCGGTACGTAGACATCTGCAAAGGCTATTTCCTAGCAAGGAAGTGTCGCATTTACATTCTTTTGAAGTGAATACGAGGTATACATGACACTTCGCAATGCATATTATATCTTATCATGAAATATAGAAATGAGAAGCGAAGTCTGGTTCTAAGAAGCATTAGTACCCTATTGTTTCTATACGTAGACATCTGGAAATGCTATTTCCTAGCAAGGAAGTGTCGCATTTACATTCTTTTGAAGTGAATACGAGGTATACATGACACTTCGCAATGAATATTATATCTCATCATGACACATAGAAATGAGATGTTATATCGCATTTTATGAAGCGTTAGAACTCTACTGCTACGATACGTAGACATCTGCAAACTCTATTTCCTAGGAAGGACGAGTCGCATTTACATTATTTTGAAGATAATACGAGGAATTCATGACACTTCGCACTGAATATGATATCTTATCATGACACATTGTAGTTTGATGCGATATCGCGTTTTAAGAAGCATTAGAACTCTATTACTGCGGTACGTAGACATCTGCAACGGCTATTTCCTACCAAGGAAGTGTCGCATTTACATTCTTTTGACGTAAATACGAGGTATACATGACACTTCGCAATGAATATTATATCTTATCATGAAACATAGAAATGAGAAGCGAAGTCTGGTTCTAAGAAGCATTAGTACCCTATTGTTTCTATACGTAGACATCTGCAAACGCTATTTCCTAGCATGGAAGTGTCCTATCTACATTCTTTTGAAGTGAATACGAGGTATACATGACACTTCGCAATGAATATTATATCTCATCATGAAACATAGAACTGAGATGCGAAGTCTCGTTTTAAGAAGCATTAGAACCCCATTGTTTCTATATGTAGACATCTGGAAACGCTATTTCCTAGCAAGGAAGTATCGCATTTACATTCTTTTGAAGTGAATACGAGGTATACATGACACTTCGCAATGTATATTATATCTTATCATGAAACATAGAAATGAGAAGTGAAGTCTCGTTCTAAGAAGCATTAGTACCCTATTGTTTCTATACGTAGACATCTGGAAACGCTATTTCCTAGCAAGGAAGTGTCGCATTTACATTCTTTTGAAGTGAGTACGAGGTGTACATGACACTTCGCAATGAATATTATATCTTATCATGAAACATAAATATGAGAAGCGAAGTCTCGTTCTTAGAAGCATTAGTACCCTTTTGTTTCTATATGTAGACATCTGGGAACGCTATTTCCCAGCAAGGAAGTGTCGCATTTACATTATTTTGAAGTGAATACGAGTTATACATGACACTTCGCAATGAATATTATATCTTATCATGGAACATAGAAGTGAGGTGCGGTATTGCGTTTTAAGAAGCATTAGAACTCTACTGCTGCGATAAGTAGACATCTGCCAACGCTATTTCTATGCAAGGAAGTGTCGCATTTTCATTCTTTTGAAGAGAATACGAGGTTTACATGACACTTCGCAATGGATATTATATCATCATGAAACATAGAAGTGAAGTGCTGTATTGCGTTTTAAGAAGCATTAGAACTCTATTGCTACGATAAGTAGACATCTGCAAACGCTATTTCCTTGCAAGGACGTGGCGCATTTACTTCCGCTTGAAGTGAATACGAGGTATACATGACACTTCGCAATGAATATTATATCTTATCATGAAACATAGAACTGAGATGCGAAGTCTCGTTTTAAGAAGCATTAGAACCCCATTGTTTCTATATGTAGACATCTGGAAACGCTATTTCCTAGCAAGGAAGTATCGCATTTACATTCTTTTGAAGTGAATACGAGGTATACATGACACTTCGCAATGTATATTATATCTTATCATGAAACATAGAAATGAGAAGTGAAGTCTCGTTCTAAGAAGCGTTAGTACCCTATTGTTTCTATACGTAGACATCTGCAAACTCTATTTCCTAGAAAGGAAGTGTCGCATTTACATTATTTTGAAGATAATACGAGGATTACATGACACTTCGCACTGAATATGATATCTTATCATGAAACATTGTAGAGTGATGCGATATCGCGTTTTAAGAAGCGATAGAACTCTATTACTGCGGTACGTAGACATCTGCAAAGGCTATTTCCTAGCAAGGAAGTGTCGTATTCACATTCTTTTGACGTGAATACGAGGTATACATGACACTTCGCAATGAATATTATATCTTATCATGAAACAAACAAATGAGATGCGATATCGCGATTTAAGGAGCATTAAAACTGTATTGCTTCGATACGTGGACATCTGCAAACGCTATTTCCTAGCATGGAAGTGTCCTATCTACATTCTTTTGAAGTGAATACGAGGTATACATGACACTTCGCAATGAATATTATATCTCATCATGAAACATAGAACTAAGATGCGAAGTCTCGTTTTAAGGAGCATTAGAACCCCATTGTTTCTATATGTAGACATCTGGAAACGCTATTTCCTAGCAAGGAAGTGTCGCATTTACATTCTTTTGACGTGAATACGAGGTATACATGACACTTCGCAATGAATATTATATCTTATCATGAAACATAGAAATGAGAAGCGAAGTCTGGTTCTAAGAAGCATTAGTACCCTATTGTTTCTATACGTAGACATCTGGAAACGCTATTTCCTAGCAAGGAAGTGTCGCATTTACATTCTTTTGAAGTGAATACGAGGTATACATGACACTTCGCAATGAATATTATATCTCATCATGACACATAGAAATGAGATGCTATATCGCATTTTAAGATGCGTTAGAACTCTATTGCTACGATACGTAGACATCTGCAAACTCTATTTCCTAGCAAGGAAGTGTCGCATTTACATTATTTTGAAGATAATACGAGGAATACATGACACTTCGCACTGAATATGATATCTTATCATGAAACATTGTAGTTTGATGCGATATCGCGTTTTAAGTAGCATTAGAACTCTATTACTGCGGTACGTAGACATCTGCAACGGCTATTTCCTACCAAGGAAGTGTCGCATTTACATTCTTTTGACGTGAATACGAGGTATACATGACACTTCGCAATGAATATTATATCTTATCATGAAACATAGAAATGAGAAGCGAAGTCTGGTTCTAATAAGCATTAGTACCCTATTGTTTCTATACGTAGACATCTGGAAACGCTATTTCCTAGCAAGGAAGTGTCCTATTTACATTCTTTTGAAGTGAATACGAGGTATACATGACACTTCGCAATGAATATTATATCTTATCATGAAACAAAGAAATGAGATTCGATATCGCGATTTAAGGAGCATTAAAACTCTATTGCATGGATACGTGGACATCTGCAAACGCTATTTCCTAGCATGGAAGTGTACAATCTACATTCTTTTGAAGTGAATACGAGGTATACATGACTCTTCGCAATGAATATTATTTCTTATCATAAAACATAGAAATGGGATGCGATATCGCGTTTTGAGAAGCATTAGAACTCTAATAATACGATACGTAGACATCTGCAACCGCTATTTCCTAGCAAGGAAGTGTAGCATATATATCCATTTGAAGTGTATGCGAGGTATACATGACACTTCGAAATTAATATTATATGTTATCACGAAACATAGAAATGACATGCGATATCTCGTTTTAAGAAACATTAGTACTCTATTGTTACGTAGATATCTGCAGACGCTATTTCCTAGCAAGAAAGTGTCGCATTTACATTCATTTGAAGTGTAGGCGAGATATACGTAGCACAGCACAATGAATATTATATCTTATCATGAACCGAAGAAGTGAGATGCGATATGGCGATTTAAGAAGCATTAGAACACTATTGCTTCGATACGTAGACATCTGCAAACGCCACTTCCTAGCAAGGACGTGTCGCATTTACATTCATTTGAAGTGTAGGCGAGATATACGTAACACTGCACAATGAATATTATATCTTATGATGAAACGAAGAAGTGAGATGCGATAAGGCGATTTAAGAAGCATTAGAACACTATTGCTTCGATACGTAGACATCTGTAAACGCTATTTCCTAGCAAGGAAGTGTCGCATTTACATTCGTTCGAAGTGAATCCGAAGTATACATGACATTCCGCAATGAATATTGTATCTTATCATAAAACATAGAAATGAGATGCGATATGGCGATTTAAAAAGCATTAGAACTCTATTGCTTCGATACGTAGACACCTGCAAACGCTACTTCCTAGCAAGGAAGTGCCGCATTTACATTCATTTGAAGTGTAGATGAGATATACATAGCACTGCACAATGAATATTATATCTTATCATGTAACGTAGAATTTAGGTGCGATATCGCGATTTAAGAAGCATTGGAAAACTACTGCTTCGATACACAGGCATCTGCAAACGCTACTTCCTAGCAAGGATGCGTGGCATTTACATTCTTTTGAAGTGAATACGAAGTATACATGACACTACGCAATGAATATTATAACTTATCATGAAACAGAGAAATGAGATGCGACATCGCGTTTTGAGATAATTTTGATCTATAATGCTACGATACGTAGCCATCTGCAAACGCTACTTCCTAGCAAGGAAGTGTCGCATTCACATTCTTTTGAAGTGTATGCGAGGTATATAATCCACTTCGCAATGAATATTATATCTTATCATGAAACATAGATATGAGAAGCTATATCTCGTTTTAAGAAGCATTAGTATTCTATTGCTACGTAGATATTTGCAGACGCTATTTCCTAGCAAGGAAGTGACGCACTTACAATCTTTTGAAGTGAATACGAGGTATACATAACACTCCGCAATGAATATTATATCTTATCATGAAACATAGAAATGAGATGCGATATGGCGATTTAAAAAGCACTAGAACTCTACTGCTTCGATACGTAGACACCTGCAAATGCTACTTCCTAGCAAGGAAGTGTCGTATTTACATTCTTTTGGTGTGAATACGGGGTATACATAACACTGCACAATGAATATTATATATTATCGTGAAACATAGAAATGAGATGCGATATGGCGATTTAAGAAGCATTAGAACTCTATTGCTACGATACGTAGACATCTGCAGACGCTATTTCGTAACAAGGAAGTGTCGCATTTACATTCCTTTGAAGTGAGTGCGAGGTATACGTAACACTCCACAATGAATATTATATCCTATCATGAAACATAGAATTGAGATGCGATATCGCGTTTTGAGAAGCATTAGAACTCTTTTGCTACGATACCTAGACATCTGCAAACGCTATTTCCTAGCCAGAAGTGTCGTATTTACATTCTTTTTATGTGAATACGGTGTATACATATCACTGCACAATGAATATTATATCTTATCATGAAACATAGAAATGAGATGCGATATCTCATTTTAAGAAGCATTAGAACTCTGTTGCTTCGATACGTAGACACGTGCAAACGCTACTTCCTAGCAAGGAAGTGTCGCTTTTACATTCATTTGAAGTGTATGCGAGGTATACATGACACTCCATAATGAATATTATATCTTATAATGAAACATAGAAATGAGATGCGATATCGCGTTTTAAGTAGCATCAGAACTCTATTGCTACGATACGTCGATATCTGTAGACGCTATTTCCTAGCAAGGAAGTGTCGCATTTACATTCATTTGAAGTGTATGCGAGGTATTCAAGACACTTCGCAATGAATATTATATCTTATCATGAAACAGAGAAATGAGATGCGACATCGCGTTTTGAGCTGATTTTGAACAATAATGCTACGATACGTAGACATCTGCTAACGCTATTTCCTAGCAAGGGAGTGTCACATTTATATTCTCTTGAAGTGAGTACGAGGTATACATGACACACCACAATGAATATTATATCTTATCATGAAACATAGAAATGAAATGCGATATGACGATTTAAGAAGCATTAGAACTCTGTTGCTTCGATACGTAGACATCTGCCATCGCTATATCCTAGCAAGGAAGTGTCGCATTTACTATCATTTGAAGTGAATGCGAGGTATACATAACACTGCACAATGAATACTATATCTTATCATGATACATAGAAATGAGATGCGATATCGCGTTTTAAGTAGCATTAGAACTCTATTGCTACGATACGTAGATATCTGCAGACGCTATTTTCAAGCAAGGAAGTGTCGCATTTACATTCCTTTGAAGTGAATAGGAGGTACATGTCAATCCACAATGAATATAATATATTATCATGAAACATAGTTATGCGATGTGATATGGCGATCTAAGAAGCATTAGAACTCTATTGCTTCGATAAGTAGACATCTGCCTACGCTATTTCCTAGGAAGGAAGTGTTGCATTTACATTCGTTTGAATTGTAAGCGAGGTATACGTGATACTTCGCAATGAATATTATATTTTATCATGAAACATCGAAATGAGGTGCGATATCTCGATTTAAGAAGCATTAGAACTCTATTGATTCGATACGTAGACATCTGAAAACGCTACTTCCTAGCAAGGAAGTGTCGCATTTACATTCTTTTGAAAGGAATACAAGGTATAAATGACACTCCACAATGAATATTATGTCTTATCGTAAAACATAGAAATGAGATGCGATATCTCGTTTTAAGAAGCATTAGAACTCTATTGCTACGATAAGTAGACATCTGCAAACGCTATTTCCTAGCAAGGAAGTGTCGCATTTTCATTCTTTTGAAGAGAATACGAGGTTTACGTGACACTTCGCAATGAATATTATATTATCATGAAGCATTGAAGTGAGGTGCGGTAGTGCGTTTTAAGAAGCATTAGAACTCTATTGCTACGATAAGTAGACATCTGCAAACGCTATTTCCTAGCAAGGAAGTATCGCATTTTTATTCTTTTGAAGAGAATACGAGGTTTACATGTCACTTCGCAATGAATATTATATCATCATGAAACATAGAAGTGAGGTGCGGTATTGCTTTTTAAGAAGCATTAGAACTCTTTTGCTACGATAAGTAGACATCTGCAAACGCTATTTCCTTGCAAGGAAGTGTCACATTTACATACTTTTGAAGTGAATACGAGGTATACATGACACTTCACAATGAATATTATATCTTATCATGAAACAAAGAAATGAGATGCGAAGTCTCGTTTTAATAAGCGTTAGTACCCTATTGTTTCTATACGTAGACATCTGGAAACGCTATTTCCTAGCAAGGAAGTGTCGCATTTACATTCTTTTGAAGTGAATACGAGGTATACATGACACGTGGCAATGAATATTATATCATCATGAAACATAGAAGTGAGGTGCGGTATTGCGTTTTAAGAAGCATTAGAACTCTATTGCTACGATAAGTAGACATCTGGAAACGCTATTTCCTAGCAAGGAAGTGTCGCATTTACATTATTTTGAAGTGAATACGAGGTATACATGACACTTCGCAATTAATATTATATCTTATCATGAAACATAGAAATGAGATGCGATATCGCCGTTCTAGGAGCATTAGAACTCCATTGCTTCGATACGTAGACATCTGCAAACGCTATTTCCTATCAAGGGAGTGTCGCATTTACATTCATTTGAAGTCTTTGCGAGGTATACATGACTCTTCGCAAATAATGTTATATCTTGTCACGAAATATAGAAATGAGATGCGGTATCGCGATTTAAGAAGCATCAGAACTCTATTGCTGCGATGCGTAGACATCTGCAAAAGATATTTTATGGCAAGGAAGTGTCGCATTTAAATTCGTCTGAAGTGAATACGAGGAATACATAACACTCCACAATAAATGTTATATCTTATCATAAAACATAGAATTGAGATGCGATATATCGTTTGAAGAAGCATTAGAACTCTATTGCTTCGCTACGTAGACATCTGGAAACGCTATTTCCTAGGAAGGAAGTGACGCATTTACATTCTTTTAAGTGCAGACGAGGAATACATAACCCTTCGCAATGAATATTATATCTTATCATGAAACATATAAATGAGATGCAACATCGCGTTTTAAGAAGCATTAGAACCCTATTGCTACGACACGTAGACAACTGCAAAAGCTATTACCTAGCAAGGAAGTATCGCATTTACATTCAATTGAAGTGAATACGGGTAATTCATAACATTTCGCAATGAATATTATATTTTATCATGAGACATAGAAATGAGATGCTATATCGCGTTTTAAGAAGCATTAGAACCCTATTGCTAGGATACCTAGACATCTGCAAACGCTATTTCCTTGCAAGGTAGTGTCGCATTTACATTCTTCTGGAGAGAATACGATGTATACATAACACTGCACAATGAATATTTTATCGTATCATGAAACATAGAAATAAGATGCGATATGGCGTTCTGAGAAGCATTAGAAGTCTAATGCTACGATACGTAGACATTAGCAAACGCTAATTCCTAGCAAGGAAGTGTCGCATTTACATTATTTTGAGGTGAATACGAGGAATACAATACACTTCACAATTAATATTATATCTTATCATGAAACATAGAAATGAGATGCGACATCTCGTTTAAGAAGCGTCAGAACTCTATTGCTTCGATACGTAGACATCTGCATACGCTATTTCCTAGCAAGGAAGTGTCGCATTTACATTCTTCTGAAGTGAATACGAGTTACA
Organism: Xylocopa sonorina; assembly: GCF_050948175.1. Classification (NCBI taxonomy): domain Eukaryota; kingdom Metazoa; phylum Arthropoda; class Insecta; order Hymenoptera; family Apidae; genus Xylocopa; species Xylocopa sonorina. Next base: position 945,865 of record NW_027490123.1, on the reverse strand, counting down.
CTTGACACTCCGCAACGAATATTATATTTTATCATAAATCATAGAAATGAGATGCGATATGGCGTTTTAAGAAGCATTAGAACTCTATTGCTTCGATACGTAGATATCTGCAGACGCTATTTCCTAGCAAGGAAGTGTCGCAGTTACATTCTTTTGAAGTGCATACGGTGTATACTTGACACTTCGCAATGAATATTATATCTTATCATGAAACATAGAAATGAGATGCGACATCTCGTTTTAAGAAGCATTAGAACTCTATTGTTTCGATACGTAGACATCTGGAAACGCTATTTCCCAGCAAGGAAGCGTCGCAGTTACATTCATTTGAAGTGTATGCGAGGTATACATAACACTGCACAATGAATATTATATCTTAACATGAAACATAGAAATGAGATGCGATACCGCGATTTAAGAAGCATTAGAACTCTATTGCTTCGATACGTAGACATCAGCAAACGCTATTTCCTTGCAGGGATGTGTCGCATTCACATTCTTTTGAAGTTAATATGAGGTATACATGACACGTCGCTATGAATATTATACCTTTTCATGAAACATAGAAATGAGATGCGCTGTCGCGTTTTGAGAAGCATTAGAACTCTATTCCTACGATACGTAGACATCTGCAAACGCTATTTCCTAGCTAGGATGTGTCGCATTTACATTTTTTTGAAGTGAATACGAGGTATACATAACACTCCACAATGAATATTATATCTTATCATGAAACATAGAAATGAGATGCGTTATCGTAATTTAAGAAGCATCAGAACTATATTGCTACGATACGTAGACATCTGCAAACGCTATTTAATCTCAAGGGAGTGTCGCATTTACATTCTTTTAAAGTGAATACGAGGTATACGTAACACTCCACAATGAATATTATACCATATAACGAATCATAGGAATGAAATGCGATATCGCGATTTAAGAAGAATTAGATCTCTATTGCTTCAATACGGAGACATCTGCAAACGCCATTTCCTAGCAAGGAAGTATCGCATTTACATTCTGTTGAAGTGTATGCGAGGTATACAAGCCACATCGCAATGAATATTATATCTTATCATGAAACATAGAAATGAGATGCGATATCACGTTTTAAGAAGCATTAGAAACCTGTTGCTTCGATACGTAGACATCTGCCATCGCTATATCCTAGCAAGGAAGTGTCGCATTTACATTCATTTGAAGTGTATGCGACGTATACAAGACACTTCGCAATGAATATTACGTCTTATCATGATTCATAGAACTGAGTTGCGATATCGCGTTTTGAGAAGCATTAGAACTCTATTGCTACGATACGTAGACATCTGCAAACGCTATTTCCTAGCAAGGAAGTGTCGCATTTATATTCTTTTGAAGTGAATACGGGGTATACGTAACACTGCACAATGAATATTATATCTTATCATAAAACATAGAAATGAGATGCGATATCTCGTTTTAAGAAGCATTAGTTCCCTATTGCTTCGATACGTAGACATCTGCAAGCGCTACTTCCTAGCAAGGAAGAGTCGCATTTGCATTCTTTTGAAGTGAATACGAAGTATACATGACACTCCGCAATGAATATTATATCTTATCATAAAACATAGAAATGGGATGCGATATTTCGTTTCAAGAAGCATTAGAACACTGTTGCTTCGATACGTAGACATCTGCCATCGCCATTTCCTAGCAAGGAAGTGCTGCATTACATTCTTTTGAAGTATCGTTGAGATATACATAACGCATTGCATTGTATATTACATCTTATCATGCAACAAAGGAATGGGATGCTATATCACGATTTGTGAAGGATTAGAACTCTATTGCGTCCAACCGTAGACATCTAGAAACGCTATTCCGTCGCATGGAAGCGTGGGCTTCTCTTTCTCTTGAAGTAATGGCGAGATATACATAACGCGTTGCATTCAATTACATCTTATTATGTTACATAGAAATGTGAAGCAATATCGCGTTCTATGAAGGATTAGTACTCTATTGCTTCAATACGTGGACATCCAGAAACGCTATTCCGTACTAAGTATGTGTTGTATTTACATTCTTTTGGAGTGTAGACGAGATATACATAAAGCGTTGCACTGATGTTACATTTTATCATGAGACATAGAAATGAGGTGCGATATCGCGGTATATGAAGCATTAGAGCTCTATTGCTTCGATGCATAGACATCTAGAAACGCTATTCCGTCGCAAGGAAGTGTGGGATTTACATGCTCTTGAGGCATTGACGGGATGTACTTAACGCGTTGCATTGAATATTACATTATATCGTGAGACAAAGAAATGTGATGCGATATTGCGTTATGAAGCATTAGAACACTATTGGTTCGGTATTTAGACACATAGAAATGCTGGTCCGTAGCAAGGAAATGCGGGATTTCCATTTTTTTGGAATGTTGACGAGATAAAATTAATGCGTTGCATTGAATTACATCTAATCGTGAAACATAGAAATGTGGTGCAATATTGCTATTTGTGAAGCATTAGAACTCTATTGCTTCGATACGTAGGCATCTAGAAACGCTATTCCGTAGCAAGAATGTGTGGACTTTACATTACATTGAAGAGTTGACTAGATATACATAACGCTTTGCATTGATTTTACATCTTATCATGAAATATAGAAATGAGATGCGATATCGCGTTTTATGAATCATTAGAACACTATAGCTTCGAAACTTAGACATCTAAAAACGATATTCAGGAGCAAAGAATTGTGGCATTTACATTCTTTTGAAGTGTTGACGATGCATACATCACGCGGTGCATTGAATACTTTTAACTCGGCCCCGAGAGGAGGCTCGAGCATGCTACCTTGCCTTAATGGCATACGCCATATTATAATCACGCCCATACTAGCCCCCTAGCGGACCACTGCTTCGGCCAGGGACTATGACAATACGGCACCACTATTCTCGTCTTTTGAGCATGTTAACATACCCACCCATTTAATCAGACCGTGGCTGCACACAGCGACGCTCCATCGTCGCTATCGCTCTCTTTGACGAAAGGACCTTTTTAGTCTTGACTGATAGCCGGCGTAAGGAATTTGATTTACGAACAAAATGAATAAGTGTTAGAGTCAATATTTGAGATTCCAACTATCCCATTTATATTTGACAGGAGGGGAGGGCAGGGCTGCTATGGGGCAGGACCTGAAATATGGGCAGGGACACCCCGACCCGCATCGATCTGAATGCCGTAGGCCATCCGCCTGCGGCACATTCCGCGTGGACCACGAGGAGACCTGATGCGAGGCTAAGGTGTGAGAGGCTATGTTTTCACGTCATCCACCCTGTTACCTTATCACCGGGACCATCGCTATTCTTGCATACTAGGCTCCAACGGGTCGCCCGACACGTACGAACGCGTATGGTATTTCATGGTGCACTCCCACCCGCGTTGCATTGAATATTGTAACATCAGGCGTACCGCCTGCCACTCTCCGGCCTCCACCTCATCATACCCAGCATCCGTATCCGGAGGCCCTGTAAACGGTCCACCCGCCTACTCGCCGTGCCTACAGAAAGAGACAACGGTACGAGAGGGAAGAAGAGTGCAGCAGGCAGCGATCACGCGCGATCTCCACATACGAGGGGGAGGACTTCACCCCGTATTACGAGGACGAGCAGCTCTCCACCACATACTGGATCGAATCCCCAGTGCTAACGAAGAGGCATACGTATTTTTCTTACATACGTGACTAGAATAGGTACACTAATCACCTCAGACACCACAATAAGGACCTAGGTTTAAGTGAATACATGTACATACGTCGTTTCAACATTATGTGCCGATGCGCTCGCCCGCACACTCAACGCTCGCGGCTCACGCTTAACGCGAGCCTCATCTCACTCCGAACGGCCGTTCCACCACGAAGCTGCCACACTACTCCGACCGTCCGCCCCACTGCGAGGGCCCAGCGATTCGCCCGCCTCGCGACCCGAGGAGGTCGCGGACGCGAGATCCGAGAGTCAGTTCTAATCGTCCCAACGAAAAGAGGAGTTCCAATCCCCGACTTGAGCAATAGGCTCATCTGGAACGAGCAACTAGCTCAAATGCATCCGCCTCTGTCCATACTCCCTTAGCGGATTCCTTACGATACTTATACTATTTCCAATTCTTATTATAATCGTTAGTTAGTAACTTAGAATACAGTCAAGTGTATTTAGCATAGTGAAGTCATAGGATATAGTTTACCTTTTACCAGATTCAAAGTGTCTTTATTCCAATTCAATTACAATACCTTATCTCTAATCCACGGTACGCACACGATTATTTTATTTCTACATCTCGTCTGCGATAGTCTTGAGGCTCGACGGCTAGAGCGAAACAGCGTTTAGCTGCTCCATCCTCACATCTACCATATACCGAATATCTTACACCCAGGTGGCCCGTTAAGCTAGAGCCAACAAACGTTTAGCCCCGTCGTACTCTACCGAAGCTCAAGTATACTTGATGAGTCTTGCACCTCCGGCAAAGCGTGTACGACGCGCGGTGAGGAGAGAGTTTATTCGTCGTCTCGCTCGGGTATACGTGGGTAGTGCACCAGGATAATCAGTCTCCAGCGTTCGAGTACCGGTTACTGTGAGGGAGGTTTCCTTCGCCGCACGAACCGTGCGAGTCGCAGCCCGTCAGGGCCCAGCGCCTATGCCTGCCAGCTTGGGTCAATCCGCCTGGTCGCTCATTCCTGTAGACGTGCCACCGTTCCTGCAGTACGCCGCCGCCATCCCGGTTGCGGATCCTAGGCGCTCCAGGTACCTGGAAAGAGAAAGCAGATAGTGAAATCAAGCCTTCGCAAGGTAAGTTTTAGCGATAGCATTCGTTTTATCGAATTGGAAACGCCAACGAACGCGGTCCAGACGCACTTCGCGTTTTTACCAGGAACGGTTACGACTTTGTGCCACCGCTGCGAGAGCAATCGCATCTCGGGACGTGACAATATTATATCGTATCATGGGACATAGAAATGAAATGCGACATCGCGTTTTATAAAGCATTAGAACTCTATTGCTTCGATATCTAGACATCTAGATACGCTATTCCGCCGCACGGTGGTTCGGGATTTACATTCTTTGGAAGTGTAGGCGAGATATAGTTATCACGTTGCATTGAATAACGTCTTATCACGAAACATAGAAACGAAATGCGATATCGCATTTAATGGAGCACTAGATCTCCTTTGCTTCGACATGTGGACATCGAGAAACGCTATTCCTTCGCAAGCAAGTGTGGGATTTACATTCTTTTGAGGTATAGACGAGATATACATAATTCGCTGCATTGGATATTACATCTTGTCATGAGACATAGAAAGGAGATGCGATATCGCGTTTCATGAAGCATTAGAACTCTATTGCTTCGATACGGAGATTATTAGAAGCGCTATTCCGTAGCGAGCAAGTGCAGCACTTACATTCTTTTGATGTGCAGGCAAGAGACACATGACGCTATGCATTGTATATTACATCATATCATGAGAAATAGAAATGATGTGCAATATCGCGTATTATGAAGCATTAGAAATCGATTACTTCGTTACGTAGACACCTAGAAACGCTGTTCCGTCGCAAGAAAGAGTAGCATTTACATTCTTTTGTACTTCTGACAAGATGTACATAAAGCGCTGCATTGAATATTACATCTTACCATGGAACATGGAAATGTGATGCGATATCGCGTTTTAACAAGCATTAGACCTGTATTGCTACGATACCTAAACATCTGCAAACGCTATTTCCCAGCGAGGAAGTGTCGCATTTACATTCTTTTGAAGTGTAGACGAGGAATGCATAACTCATCACAATGAATATTATATCTTATCAAGAAACATAAAAATGAGATGCGATATCGCGTTTTAAGAAGCATTAGAACTCTATTGCTTCGTTGCGTAGACATCTGGAAACGCTATTTCCTAGCAAGGAAGTCTCGCATTTTCATTCATTTGAAGTGTAGACGAGGAATACATAACACTTCGCAATAAACATTAAATCTTATCATGAGATATAGAAATAAGATGCGATATCGCGTTTTAAGAAGCATTAGAGCTATATTGGTTCGAAACGTAGACATCTGGAAACGCTATTTCTTAGTAAGGAAGTGTGGTATTTACATTCCTTTGATGTGTGGACGAGGTACACATAACACTTCGCGATGAATATTATATTATAACATGAAACATTGAAATTAGATACGATATCGCGTTTTAAGAAGCACTTGAAGTCAATTGCTTCGATACGTAGACATGTGGAAACGCATTTCCTAGCAACGAAGTGCAGAATTTACATTCTTTTGAAGTGTAGACGAGGTAAACGTAACACTTCGCAATGAACATTATATCTTATCATGAAACATAGAACAGAGATGCGATATTGCGTTTTGAGAAGCATTATAAGTCTATTGTTTCGATATGTAGACATGTGGAAACAATATTTCCTAGCAAGGATATGTTGCATTTACATTCTTTTGAAGTGAATACGAGGTATACATAACACTTCGCAATGAATCTTATATGTTATCATAAAACATAGAACTGAGATGCGATATCGCGTTTTAAGAAGCATTAGAACTCCATTGCTTCGATACGTACACAGCTGGAAGCGCTATATCCTAGCATGGAAGTGTAGCATTTACGTTCTCTAGAAGTGTAGACGAGATATACATAACACTTCGCAAAGAATATTATATCTTATCACGAAATAGAAGTGAGATGCGATTTTGCGTTTTAAGAAGCTTTAGAACTCTACTTGCTATGATACGTAGACATCTGCAAACGCTATTTCCTAGCAAGGAAGTGTCGCATTTACATTCATTTGAAGTGTAGCGGAGGAATACATAACACATCGCAGTGAATATTATATCATATCTTGAGAGACAGAAATGAGATGCGATATCGCGTTTTAAGAAGCAATAGAACTCTATTGCTGCCATACGTAGACATCTGCAAACGCTATTTCCTAGCAAGGAAGTGTCGCATTTACATTCTTTTGAAGTGAATACGAGGTATACATGACACTTCGCAATGAATCTTATATCTTATCATGAAACATAGATTTGGGATGCGATATCGCGTTCTAAGAAGCATTAGAACTATATTGCTTCGATACGTAGACATCTGGAGACGCTATTTCCTAGAAAGGAAATGTCGCGTTTACATTCATTTGAAGTGTAGACGGGGAATACATAACACTTCGCAATGAAAATTATATCTTATCATGAAACATAGAAATGAAATGCGACATCTCGTTTTAAGAAGCATTAGAACCCTACTGTTTCGATACCTAGACATCTGGAAACGCCATTCCCTAGCAAGGATGTGTCGCATTTACATTCTTTTGAAGTGAATGCGAGGTATACATGACACTTCGCAATGAATATTATATCTTATCATGAAACAAAGGAATGAGATGCGATATCGCGATTTAAGGAGCATTAAAACTCTAATGCTTCGATACATGGACATCTGCAAACACTAATTCCTAGCAAGGAAGTGTCGCATCTACATTCTTTTGAGGTAAATACAAGGTATACATGACTCTTCGCAATGAATATTATATCTTGTCATGAGACATAGAAATGAGATGCGATATGGCGTTTTAAGATGCATTAGAACCCTATTGCTACAATACGTAGACATCTGCAAACGCTATTTCCTAGGAAGGAAGTGTCGGATTTACATTATTTTGAAGTGAATACGAGGTATACATGACACTTCGCAATGAATATTATATCTTATCACGAAACATAGAACTGATATGCGAAGTCTCGTTTTAAGAAGCATTAGAACACTATTGTTTCTATACGTAGACATCTGGGAACGCTATTACCTAGCAAGGAACTGTCGCATTTACATTCTTTTGAAGTGAATACGAGTTATACATGACACTTCGCAATGAATATTATATCTCATCATGACACATAGAAATGATATGCGATATCGCGTTTTAGGATGCGTTAGAACCCTATTGCTACGATACGTTGAAATCTGCAAACTCTATTTCCTAGCAAGGAACTGTCGCATTTTCATTCTTTTGAAGAGAATACTAGGTTTACATGACACTTCGCAATGAATATTATATCATCATGAAACATAGAAGTGAGGTGCGGTATTGCATTTTAAGAAGCATTGGATCTCTATTGCTACGATAAGTAGACATCTGGAAACGCTATTTCCTTGCAAGGACGTGTCGCATTTACATTCTTTTGAAGTGAACACGAGGTATACATGACACTTCGCAATGAATATTATATCTTATCATGAAACATAGAAATGAGAAGCGAAGTCTCGTTCTAAGAAGCATTAGTACCCTATTGTTTCTATACGTAGACATCTGGAAACGCTATTTCCTAGGAAGCAAGTGTCGCATTTACATTCTTTTGAAGAGAATACGACGTTTACATGACACTTCGCAATGAATATTATAACATCATGAAACATAGAAGTGAGGTGCGGTATTGCGTTTTAAGAAGCAATAGAACTATATTGCTACGATAAGTAGACATCTGCAAACGCTATTTCCCTGCAAGGAAGTGTCGCATTTACATTCTTTTGAAACGAATACGAGGTATACATGACACTTCGCAATGAATATTATATCTTGTCATGAGACATAGAGATGAGATGCGATATGGCGTTTTAAGATGCATTAGAACTCTATAGCTACGATACGTAGACATCTGCAAACGCTATTTCCTAGGAAGGAAGTGTCGAATTTACATTCGTTTGAAGTGAATACGAGGTATACATGACACATCGCAATGAATATTATATCTCATCGTGAAACATAAAACTGAGATGCGAAGTCTCGTTTTAAGAAGCATTAGAACCCTATTGTTTCTATACGTAGACATCTGGAAACGCTATTTCCTAGCAAGGAAGTGTCGCATTTACATTCATTTGAAGTGTAGTCGAGGAGTACACAACACTTCGCAATGAATATTATATCTTATCATGAAACATAGAAATGAGATGCGACGTCGCGTTTTAAGAAGCACTAGAACTCGATTGCTTCTATACTTAGACATCTGGAAACGTAATTTCCCAGAAAGGAAGTGTCGCATTAACATTCATTTGAGGTGTAGACGAGGAGCACATAACACTTCGCAATGAATATTATATCTTATCATGTTAACATAGAAATGAGCAGCGATATCGCGTTTTGAGAAGCATTAGAACCCTATTGCTTCGATACGTTGACATCTGCAAACGCTACTTCCTAGGAAGGTAGTGTCTAATTTACATTCTTTTGAAGTGAATACGAGGTATACATGACGCTCTTAATGAATATTATATCTTATCATAAAACATAGAAATGAGGAGCGATATCGCGGTATAAGAATCGTCAGAACTATATTGCTTCGATACGTAGACATCTGCAAACGCTACTTCCTAGCAAGGAAGTGTCGTATTTATATTCCTTTGATGTCAATTCGAGGAATACACGACACATCATAATGAATATTATACCTTATCATAAAACATAGAAATGAGGAGCGATATCTCGTTTTAAGAAGCATTAGAAATCTATTGCTTCGACACGTAGACATCTGCCATCGCTATTCCCTAGGAAGGAGCTGTCGCATTTACATTCTTTTGATGTGAATACGAGGTGTACATGACACTCCGCAATGAATATTATATCTTATCATAAAACATAGAAATGAGATGCGATATGGCGATTTAAGAAGCAATAGAACTCCATTGCTTCGATACGTAGCCATCTGCAAACGCTACTTCTTAGCAAGGAAGTGTCGTATTTACATTCTTTTTATGTGAATACGGTGTATACATAACACTGCACAATGAATATTATATCTTATCATGAAACATAGAAATGAGATGCGATATCTCATTTTAAGAAGCATTAGAACTCTGTTGCTTCGATACGTAGACAACTGCAAACGCTTCTTCATAGCAAGGATGTGTGGCACTTACATTCTTTTGAAGTGAATGCGAAGTATACATGACACTACGCATTGAATATTATATCTAATCCTAAAACATAGAAATGAGATGCGATATCGCGTTTTAAGTAGCACTAGAACTCTATTGCTACGATACATAGACATCTGCAGACGCTATTTCGTAACAAGGAAGTGTCGCATTTACATTCTTTTGAAGTGAATGCGAGGTATACATAACACTCCACAATGAATATTATATCTTATCATGAAACATAGAAATGAGATGCGATATGGCGATTTAAAAAGCATTAGAACTCTATTGCTTCGATACGTAAACACCTGCAAACGCTACATCCTAGCAACGAAGGGTCGCATTTACATTCTTTTGAAGTGAATACGAGGTATACATAATACTCCACAATGAATGTTATATATCATCATGAAACATAGAAATGAGATGCGATACCGCGTTTTGAGAAGCATTAGAACCCTAATGCTACGATACGTAGACATCTACAAACGTTATTTTCTAGGAAGGAAGAGTCGCATTTACATTCTTTTTAAGTGAATACGGGGTGTACATAACACTGCACAATGAATATTATATCTTATCATTAAGCATAGGAATGTGAAGCGATATCGCGATTTAAGAAGCACTAGAACTCAATTGCTTCGATACGTAGACATTTGCAAACGCTATTTCCTAGCAAGGAAGTGTCGCATTTACATTCATTTGAAGTGTAGATCAGATATACGTAACACAGCACAATGAATATTACATCTTATCATGAAACGTGGAAGTGAGATGCGATATCGCGATTTTAGAAGCATTAGAACTCTATTGTTTCGATACATAGATATCTGCAAGCTCTATTTCCAGGCAAGGAAGTGTCGCAATTACATCCTTTTGAAGTGAATACGATGTATACGTGACACTTCGCAATGAATATTGTATCTTATCATGAAACATAGAAATGAGATGCGATATCGCGTTTTAAGAAGCATTAGAACTCTAGTGCTACGATACGTAGACATCTGCAGACGCTATTTCCTAGCAAGGAAGTGTCGTATTTACATTCTTTTGAAGTGAAAACGTGGTATACATGATACTCCGCAATGAATAATATACCTTATCATAAAACATAGAAATGAGATGCGATATGGCGATTTAAGAAGCAGTAGATCCCTATTGCTTCGATACGGAGACATGTGCCAACGCCATTTCCTAACAAGGAAGTGTCGCATTTACGTTCATTTGAAGTGTATGCGAGGTATACTAGGCACTTCGCAATGAATCTTATTTCTTATCTTGAAACATAGTAATGAGATGCGATATCGCGTTTTGAGAAGCATTGGAACTCTATTGCTACGATACGTAGGCATCTGCAGACGCTATTTCCTAGGAAGGAAGTGTCGCATTTACATTCTTTTGAAGTGTATGCGAGGTATACATGACACTCCGCAATGAATATTATATCTTAGCATGAAGCATATAAATGGGGAGCGATTTCGCGTTTTAAGAAGCATTAGAACTCTATTGCTTCGTTACGAAGACAACTGCCACCGCTATTTCCTAGCAAGGAAGTGTCGCATTTACATTCATTTGAAGTGTATGCGAGGTATTCAAGACACTTCGCAATGAATATTATATCTTATCATGAAACATAGAAATAAGATGCGATATCGCGTTTTGAGAAGCATTAGAACTCTATTGCTACGATACGTAGACATCTGCAGACGCTATTTCCTAGCAAGGAAGTGTCGCATTTACATTCTTTTGAAGTGTATGCGAGGTATACATGGCACTTCGCAATGAATATTATATCTTAGCATGAAGCATATAAATGGGGAGCGATTTCGCGTTTTAAGAAGCATTAGAACTCCATTGCTTCGTTACGTAGACAACTGCCACCGCTATTTCCTAGCAAGCAAGTGTCGCATTTACATTCATTTGAAGTGAATACAAGGTATACATAACACTCCACAATGAACATTATATCTTATCATGGAACGTAGAATTGAGATGCGATATCGCGTTCTAAGAAGAATTAGAAACCTATTGCTACGATACGTAGATATCTGCTGACGCTATTTCCTAGCAAGGAAGTGTCGCATTGACATTCTTTTGAAGTGAATACGGGGTATACATAACACTGCACAATGAATATTATATCTTGTCATGAAACATAGAAATGAGATGCGATATGACTATTTAAGAAGCATTAGAACTCTGTTGCTTCGATACGTAGACACCTGCAAACGCTGCTTCCTAGCTAGGAATTGTCGCATTTACATTCATTTGAAGTTTATGCGAGGTATACATGACACTTCGCAATGAATATTATATCTTATAATGAAACATAGAAATGAAATGCGATATCGCGTTTTAGGAAGCATTAGAACTCTATTGCTACGATACGTAGACATCTGCAGACGCTATGTCCTAGCAATTCATTTGAAGTGTATGCGAGGTATACATGACACTTCGCAATGAATATTATATCTTATAATGAAACATAGAAATGAGATGCGATATGGCGTTTTTAGAAGCATTAGATCTTTATTGCTTCCATACGAAGACATCTGCAAACCCTATTTCCTAGCAAGGGAGTGACGCATTTACATTCATTTGAAGTGAATACGAGGTATACATAGCATTACACAATGAATATCATATCTTATCATGAAACATAGAAATGAGATGCGATATCGCGATTTAAGCAGCATTAGAACTCTATTGCTTCGATACCTAGACATCTGCAAACACTACTTCCTAGCAAGGAAGTGTCGCATTTACATTCTCTTGAAGTGAATACGAGGTATACATGACACTTCGCAATGAATGTTATGTCTTATAATGAAACATAGAAATGAGATGCTATATCGCGTTTTAAGAAGAATTAGAACTCTATTTCTACGATACGTACCTCTGCAAACGCTATTTCCTAGCAAGGAAGTGTCGCAATTACATTCTTTTGAAGTGCATGCGAGGTATGCAAGACACTTCGCAATGAATATTATATCTTATCATGAAACATAAAAATGGGATGCGATATCCCGATTTAAGAAGCATTAGGACATTATTGCTTCGATACCTAGACATCTGCAAATGCTATTTCCTAGCAAGGAAGTGTCGCATTTACATTCTCTTGAAGTGAATACGAGGTTTACATTACATTCCGCAATGAATATTATATCTTATCATGAAACATAGAAATGGGATGCGATATCGCGTTTTATGAAGCATTAGAACCCTATTGCTTCGATACGTCGCATCGAAGTGTCGCATTTACATTAATTTGAAGTGTATGCGAGGTATACATGACACTTCGCAATGAATATTATATCTTATCATGAGACATAGAAATGCGATGCGACATCGCGTATTAAGAAGCATTAGAAATCTATTGCTTCGATACGTAGACATCTGCAAACGCTATTTCCTAGCATGGAAGTGTCGCATTTACATTCATTTGAAGTGTGGACGAGGAATACGTAACAGTTCGCAATGAATATTATATCTTATCATGAAACGTTGAAATGAGATACGATATCTCGATTTAAGAAGCATTAGAACTCTGTTGCTTCGATACGTAGACATCTGCAAACGCTATTTCTTAGCAAGGAAGTGTCGCAATTACATTCTTTTGAAGTGAATACGAGGTATACATGACACTTCGCAATGAATATTATATCTTATCATGAAATATAGAAGTGAGATGCGAAATCGCGTTTTAAGATGCATTAGAAATCTATGGCCTCGATGCGGAGAGATCTGCAAACGCTATTTCCTAGCATGCAAGTGTCGCATTTACATTCCTTTGAAGTGAATATGAGGAATACATGACACTTCGCAATGAATATTATATCTTGTCATGAAACATAGAAATGAGATGCAGTATCCCATTTTAAGAAGCATTAGAACTCTATTGCATCGATACGTAGACATCTGCAAACGCTATTTCCTAGCAAGGAAATGTCGCATTTACATTCATTTGAAGTGTATGCGAGGTATACATGACACTTCGCAATGAATATTATATCTTATCATGAAACATAGAAATGAGATGCGATATCGCGTTTTAAGAAGCATTAGAACTCCAATGCCATGATACGTAGACATCTGCAAAAGCTATTTCATAGCATGGAAGTGTCGCATTTACATTCTTTTGAAGTGATTACGAGGTATACATGACACTTCGCAATGAATAATATATCTTATTATGAAACATAGAAATGAGACGCGATATCGCGTTTTAGGAAAAATTAGAACTCTATTGCTTCGTTACGTAGACATCTGCAAACGCTATTTCGTAGCAAGGATGTGGCGCATTTACATTCTTTTGAAGTGAATACGAGGTATTCATGATACTTCGCAATGAATATTATATCCTATCATGAAACATAGAAATGAGATGCGAAATCGCGTTTTAAGTAGAATTAGAACTCTATTGCTACGATACGTAGACATCTGCAAGCGCTACTTCCTAGTAAGAAAGTGCCGCATTTACAAGCTTTTGAAGTGTATCCGAGGTATACATGACTCTTCGTTAGTGAATATTATATCTTATCATGGGACATAGAAATGAGATGCGATAACGCGTTTTAAGAAGCTTTAGAAATCTATTGCATCGATACGTAGACATCTGCAAACGCCATTTCCTAGCAAGGAAGTGTCGCATTTACATTCATTTGAAGTGAATACGAGGTATACATGACACTTCCCAATGATTATTATATCTTATCATGAAACATAGAAATGAGAAGCGATATTTGGTTTAAGAAGCATTAGAACGCTATTGCTTCGATACGTAGACATCTGCCAACGCTGTTTCCTAGCAAGGAAGCGTCGCATTGACATTCATTTGAAGAGCATGCGAGGTATACGTGACACTTCGCAATGAATATTATATCTTATCATGAAAGATGGAAATTAGATGCGATATCTCGTTCTAAGAAGCATTAGAACTCCTTTTCATTGTTACGTAGACATCTGGTAACGCTATATCCTAGCAAGGAATTGGGGCATTTACATTCTTTTGAAGTGTAGACGAGCTATACATAACACTTCGGAATGAATATTATATCTTATCATGAAACACAGAAATTAGATGCGATATGACGTTCTGAGAAGCATTATAACTATATCGCTTCGATTGGTAAACGTCTGAAACGCTATTTCCTAGCAAGGAAGTGTGGAATTTACATTCCTTAGAAGTGTAGACTGGATAAACATAACACTTCACAATAAATATTATATCTTATCGTGAAACATACATGAGATGCGATATAGCGTTTCAAGAAGCATTAGAACCCAATTGCTTCTATACGTAGAGATCTGGAATCGTTGTTTCCTAGCATGGAAGTGCGGCATTTACATTCTATTGAAGTGTGAACGAGATATACATAACAACTCGCAATGAATATTATATCTTATCATGCAACATAGAAATGAGGTGAGCTATCGCGTTCAAGAAGCATTAGAACTCTATTGCTTCGATAGGTAGACACCAAGAAATGCATTTCCTATCAAGGAAGTGTGGCATTTACATTTTATTGAAGTGCAGACGATGTATACTTAACACTTCGCAATGAATCTTATACCTTATCATGAAGCATAGAACTGAGATGCGATATCGAATTTTAAGAAGATTTAGAACTCTATTGCTTCGATACGCATACATCTGGGAACACTATTTCATGGCACAGATGTGTCGCATTTACATTCTTTTGATATGTAGACGTGGTATACATAGCTCTACGCAATGAATATTATATCTTATCATGAAACGTAGAAATGAAATGCGATATCGCGTTTTATGAAGCATTAGAATTCTTTTGTTTCGATACGTAGACATGTGGAAATGCTGTTTCCTAGCAAGGAAGTGTCGCATTTACATTCTTTTGAAGTATGGACGAGGTATACATAACACTTCGCAATGAATATTTTATCTTATCATGAGACACACAAATGAGACGCGATATCGGGTTTTAAGAAGCATTACAACATTATTGCTTAGATACATAGACATCTGGAAACGCAATTCATGGCAAGGATGTGTGGCACTTACGTTCTCTTGAAGTGTAGACGAGGTATACGTAACACTTCGTAATGAATATTATATCTTATCATGAAATATAGAAATGATTTGCGGCATCGCGTTTTACGAATCATTAGAACTCTATTGCTTCGATACGTAGACATCTGCGAACGCATTTCCTAGCAATGAAGTGTGGCATTTACATTCTTTTGAAGTGTCACGTCCTGAAGTCGCGAAAGCGCTCGTCACGTGGACCCTTATCGTAGTCGGTCCCGAAATCGATGCGAATTGCGCGGAGTTGGGTTCGTCGGTGGACAAGACTCGATTTACCGGGTACAAAGACGTGCAACTTACCTTTCGATGCTCTAGGTGTCGTAACTCTCCTCATCCTCGTAGCGTGGTGTGGAATCCTCCCTCGCGTATGTGTGGCGTCGCCTCCCCGTTCCGTGGCGGCGAGCATGCGGGTTGCCAGCGTGTAGGGGATCCGGATGCTGGAGGAGATGCAGATGCTGATCTGTGGCCGTCGAGGTTAGCGGGCGGCGTCTGAGGATGGCTGGCGGTACGCCTGACGTCACACCACCCCCCCTTGGAGAAAGAATCTCGGCAATGCCGAGATCTGTTGTCTGTTCTGGAGGCCTCGGAATGGTGGAACATCTCGCCTGGCTCATCCTGTCAAGATCGTTTGGCTGCTAGACTACGGTTGCGAGTATCATCGGTACTGGAGGAACTAGTATCACTTTCACGTTTAGCGTTCGTTTCGAATTCACTATGTTCTCTATCTCTCAGTTCAGTGCTTTTCATTTCTCTCTCACTCATACCCGCGGTATACATACTGTGCATTCTCTTACATAATTTGATTTTTTTGGTATGGACGAATTTGTGTCGGCCTTTTACATTTAATTTTACATTACTATTGCTTATAATTTCAAGGATTCTATATGGTCCGGAATATTGCGATTGAAATTTGTGTTTATTTGGTTCTTTGATAAGGTAAACCCACTGGGCCACCTCGAAATTTTTAACATTTAGGTTTCGATCGTAGTAATATTTTGACCTACGCTTCGCGTTATCTAGATTGGCTCTGGCTAATTCTTGCGATTTAGAAATTCTTTCATGTAGTTCTATGAGGTAGTCGCTATACGTCTCGTTCTTGGAATTATCTTGTAAAGGAGTGGCGGACGGTGTCCTCGCTATTCTACCGAACATTAATTCGTGTGGCGTATATAGCGTTCCCTCGTGTACGCTGGTATTGTACGACAACATTGCATACGGCAACCACTTTTCCCAATTGTTACTCGACTCGATATAATGTTTCAAATACTCGGCCAAGACTTGGTGGGATCTCTCAACAGACCCGTTCGTTTGCGGATGGAATGCGGTAGACTTATACTGTTTGATACGAAACTTGATGGCAATAGCTTTGATTAAACTGTTTATAAAATTTGAGCCCTGATCAGTGAGAATGCCTTTCGGGCATCCGAATTTGCAGATAAACTCCCTTATTAGTACGTCGGCAATGTCGACTGCGGTCGTTGATTTTAAAGGAACGGCGATGGAGTATTTGGTAAGGAGGTCCTGCATGGTTAATATATTAGTGAAACCTTCGGGTGTTTCGGGAAGAGGACCCATCACATCCATAGAAATTTTATCAAAAGCCCTGCCAGGGGTGTCTGTTAAGGTAAGAGGTTGCCTGGTTTTGATCCTGACTAATTTTTCAGTCTGGCAACTCTTACACTTGCCAATGTACTCCTGAATCTGATTCTTCATATTAGGCCAAAAATACTGTTGCCTAATGCGGGAGTAGGTTTTATTGACCCCCTTGTGACCTCCGACAGGCGAGTCGTGGTTTTCTTTGATAATTTTCAATCGATCTTCGATTGAAGGTGTTCGGATCAGTCCCTGGCAGACTGTGATGTGAACGTCTGTTTCATCGAGTAAATCTTGGAGTATTTTCTGGATTCTGGACCAGGAGATGGAGTCGATGGATGTTTGCGCTATGCTGAAGGAAGATAGTTGGAGTTCGCTCACTACATCGTAAAGTGAACGGAAGGTTTCGATGGCTATTTGAAAGTCGACTGTTCGACTAGGATGTTCGAGGATTGGTAGTTGAATTTGAAATTCCTGTTCGATTTTCACGATTTTAGCTTTGGAAAGTGTGAGGTTTTTATGAGGAATAAATTTTCCGGCTCTCTCGAGATCCTTGGCACCCGTATCGTATGGGTGCCCTGATTGTGTAACGAACACGACCAGGTTGTCTCGTCTCGTTGAAATTGAGTCTCGGCTGATTTGAAATAATGGCTCGCGCCTGACATGCTCGTATGGCGCAGGAATGTAGGTAATTGGACTGTCGTCGGTAGAGAAGGGATTACTCGAAGTTGGTAAGTTAGTTTTCGACGTTACCGGAGAAGGAGGTGGCGCTGGAGTGGAGTATTTCTTACGAATTTGAGGAGGAACGTCAAAGATGTCGTCCTCGGAGTCATGGCTATGGGAGAGCGGGAAAATTTGAACCGGGTTTCGCGACAGTGCGTCCGCATTAAGCTTAGTTTTTCCGCTCTTATAAACCATCTCGTAATCGAATTCGGCGAGTTTAAGTCTCCAACGCACGAGCCTGCTGAATGGGTCTTTGACCGAGTTCATCCACACTAACGGTCGATGATCGGTAACAAGTTTAAACTGGTTACCGTATATGTACGGCCGGAAATAGTGGACGGCGTAGACTATCGCCAGGCACTCCTTCCCGATAGTAGAATAATTCCGTTCCGCTGTGTTCAATAACCGTGACGTATACGCCATTGGCAAATCGAGGCCTATCGGCCCCTGACTTAGAATGGCGCCTATCGCTTCGGCGGACGCATCGGTAGTTATAACAAATGACTGTTTGAAATTAGGGTATTGTAGTATAGGGACCTCGCATAGGCAGTCTCTAAGTTTTACGAATGAATTTTCCTGTTCATTGCGCCATGTGAAAGGCGCGTCTTTTTTTAGTAAATTCGTTAGTGGTTTAGCTATCTGCGAAAAGTTCGCGATGAATGGCCTATAATAGCCCACGAGCCCGAGAAATTGCTTAATTTGTTTCGCGTTTTGAGGTCGTGGAAAGTTTTTTACCGCGCTTATTTTGGCGGGATCGGGTTTTACGCCGTGCTCGCTAATTATATGTCCCAGGTAAGTGACTTCTCTCCTCAGAAACTCGCATTTGTCCGGTTGTAACACTAAATTGGCATCTTTCAACCGTTGCGTTAGTTTCTCGAATTTTGCTTTATGTTCCTGAAGAGAGCTCGCATATATGGCTATATCGTCCAGATATACAAAAATTTTGTTACCCTGAAGACCCGAGAGAACGTTGTCCATTAGCCTTTGAAACGTCGCGGGCGCATTTTTCAAACCGAACGGCATCCTCTTAAACTCATAATACCCGTGAGGCGTGGAAAATGCGGTTTTTGGAATGTCAGTGGGTTCCATAGGTATTTGATGGAACCCGCTCGCGAGATCAAATGTGCTGAAATATTTCGCGCTCCCGAGCTGATCTAAGATTTCGGTGATACAGGGGAGGGGATATGCGTCGGCTATGGACTTCTCGTTCAGAGCGCGATAATCTATTACCACTCGCCACTGCTTGTTGCCCAAGGAGTCTGGCTTCTTGGGCACGACCCACAGTGGTGAATTGTACGATGATTTCGAAGGAGAGATGACCTCCTTTTGTAAAAGCTTATCGACCTGTCGCCGAATCTCCTCCTTATGCGCCGGTGGAAAGCGATATTGTTTAACATTAATCGGGCGATCGTCGATCGTCGGGATTTTGTGCGTAGTGGCCGACGTATGCCCTAGTTTATCGCCTTCGATGTGGAAAAGCTGCTGCGCGCTATGGACGAGGCGAATGACGTGATTCTTTTCTTCGGAGTTTAAATGATCGAGAAGGAGGAGTTCGAGAAATCGTTCTAGGCGAGATTGAGACAGATCGACGGATTTCGGCGATGGCGGCGTTTCCGATTTTGGAACTCGCTTTGTGCGGTTACTGACCGCTTGCGCATAGGAGATCTTTTGCACGTTGGCTATTTTGCAGTGCATAGGAGGAGTTTTGTTCGCCGAGTCTGACTCTGAATTTGATTTCGAATTTAAAATTTCCCTTTTTCGGGATGCGTCGGTCGGTACGGCGGATACAGAGGAATTAGAAACAGTGGATTCGGAGACACTGGATTTTGCGAAAACCGGAAATAGCAGCGGACTCTCCTCCCGGTGGAGGGGAGCCATGATTCGAGCTGGTTCGAGTTTTACGTCGGGTAGCGTGATTTGGACCGTGCGATCTGACGAATTAATTATTCGGGTGACGACTCTACCGCGTACGACTCTTACCAGGGCGTTTGCAAAGAAGATTCCCGGCGCTAAATCTAATCGCGGAATTATACCTTCCGGAAGGTTCGTATTGGAAACGCGAATCTTAACTACGATATTCGATCGCGGGGGAATCGCGATCCGATCCCCGGGCTTCGGAGAAGAGGCTTTCTTCGGTATTGTTTGTTTATGCTTCGCCGGAGCATTGCGTCTCGGAGAAGCTGATACTCTAGGCGAAGACTGCGGCGGCGGAGAGGGAGCGGATCTCTGGCGCGGCGCTTGTTTGTTTTCCGGCGATAACGAAGGAGTGGATTTCGGTCGCGTCGTCGTTCCTTCGAGTGATTCTACATCTTTCTCGAATGGAATTTCTTTTCCGTTCCATCTAATAAATTTTTTGAGGAACGAGATCTCCGCGTCCGCGCAGAAACCCGAACCGAGAATTCCTTCGGTCTTAAGGGGAAAGTTGTCCCCAACGACGTTAAACGGAACGACGCGGTTGAAAATTACTAGATTCACCGTCCCTAAGGTAGCGGTCTTTCCGTCTGTGACTCCCGTTATCACCACTATTTCCGCGGTATCTATCGCTTTCGCGGAGGTGCTCGGCTGTGCGGTACACGGAATTGGCTCGCTTACGGCGCCCTCGAAATTGAGAACTTTATTTACACGTCTGTCGCGCTGTCACACATCTGTCGGCTTCCTGCATCGCGGCGGCCTTTTGCGCTTGTTGTCGCGTCTTTGTTGGTGGAGTCCTAGACGCCATGGCTAATTCGCGGTCCCTAACGGCAGAATTTCCGGAGGAAACGCGTGGCAAATCCCACCGTTGTCACCAAAAATATGTTCGTGTCACGTCCTGAAGTCGCGAAAGCGCTCGTCACGTGGACACTTATCGTAGCCGTTCCCGATATCGACGCGAACTGCGCGGAGCTGGGTCCGTCGGCGGACAAGACTCGATTTACCAGGTACAAAGACGTGCAACTTACCTTTCGATGCTCTTGATTCATTGACTTCTTTCTCGTTCCAGGTAGCGTAGGCGCCGAGGATCGATGACCCGGATAGCGGCGGCGTACGGCTGGAACGGCGGAATGGAGACTGGAATCAGGCGCCAGGTAGGTAGATCCCGGCTAACGGGTATTGAAGCTGGAATCTGGCGCTCCGAGGCTCGTACGGGACGTACGGCGGCGAAGACTTCCTTGGCAGGATACGGAAGAGCTCTGCGACGGTCCGGATATTTGGGTGCACCACCCACGTATTCACGCGCAAGCCGACGGATGAATTCCTTCCTCCCCGCGCGTCGTGTACGCTTTACCCGAGAATCGAAGCTCATCGAAAGTACTTGCACTTCGGTAAAGCACGGCACGGCTAAGCGCTGGTTCGCTCTAGCTTACCGGATACTCCTAGGCGCAAGATACCTTGACACAACAGAAATAAAGTAAGAGCGGCTAAGCGTTGGTTCGCTCTAACCGTCCAGCCTTAAAACCGCTGAGGATGATTTAATAGAAATAGTAACTAATCGCGAGCGTACCCGTGGAATGGAATGTAAAAGGAATTTGTAATTGAAACAGAATAAACACTTTGACTTGTTATAAACTAAGATATATTCTTACTTGAATACCCTAATACACTAAATCTAAGTTACTACGTAATGTACAATAAGAGAAATGGAAGTTGAATAAAATAAAGACTCCACTATGGGAGATGTGAATGAGTTCGTTGCATTGAGCTGCGAGCTCGTATGCCTGATAGCCAATTGCTCTGTTCGGATCGAAGAATGATACTGATGTCGGATCGGCGCGTCCGCGACCTCCTAGGGTCGCGCGGCGCGCGAGTGGCTGGTCCCCAGAGTGGGGACGGCGCGTGGGCGGAGAGCGGGGAGACCGCTCGTGGTGGGGTCGCCCGCGTTACGCGGTGAGCCACGCGCGTTGGCCGCGCGCTCGAGCGTGAACGCGTCTTAATCTATGTCGCATTTATAAATACATATTTACAGATCTTTGCTTATTTCTATGTGTGTGTGGTTTATGTATGTACATGAGTGTGTAGTGTGCTTATCCTAATACCGTCGGTACGAGAATAGCGTGTACGGATACGTGATTGCAGGAGAATCCAGTTCGTAGGCGTCGTAGCTCTCCTCATCCTCGTAGCGTGGGGTGGAATACTCCCTCGCGTACGTGTGGCGTCGCCTCCCCGTTCCGTGGCGGCGAGTATGCGGGTTGCCAGCGTGTAGGGGATCCGGATGCTGGAGGAGATGCGGATGCTGATCTGTTGTCGTCGAGGGTGGCGGGCGGCGTCTGAGGGTGGCAGGCGGTACGCCTGACGTTACAAAATGCGACACTTCTTTGCTAGGAAGTAGCGTTTGCAGATGTCTACGTACAGAAGGAATAGAGTTCTAATGCTTCTTAAAACGAGATATCGCATCTCAGTTCTATGTTTCATGATAAGATATAATATTCATTGTGCACTGTAATTTATACCTCGTATTCACTACAAAAGAATGTAACTGCGACACTTCCTTGGTAGAAAATAGCATATGCAAATCTCTACGTATCGTAGCAAAAGAGTTCTAATGCTTCTTAAAACGCGCTTTCGCACCTCATTTCTATGTTTCATGATAAGATATCATATTCATTGCGAAGTGACATGCACACCTCGTATTCACTTCAAAAGAATGTAAATGCGACACTTCCTTGCTAGGAAATAGCGTTTGCAGATGTCTACATATCGTAGCAATAGAGTTCTAATGCTTCTTAAAACGCGATATCGCTCCTCATTTCTATGTTCCATGATAAGATATAATATTCATTGCGAAGTGTCATGTATACCTTGCATACACTTCAATTGAACGTAAATGCGACACTTCCTTGCTAGGAAATAGCATTTGTAGATGTCTACGTATCGTAGCAATAGAGATCTAATGCTTCTTAGAACGCGATATCGCATCTCATTTCTATGTTTCATGATAAGATATGTTATTCATTGCGAAGTGTTATGTATTCCTCGTCCACACTTCAAATGAATGTAAATGCGACACTTCCTTTCTAGGAAATAGCGTTTCCAGATGTCTACGTTTCGAAGCAATGGAGTTCTAATGCTTCTTAAAACGCGATATCGCATCTCATCTCTATGTTTCATGATAAGATATAATATTCATTGCGAAGCGTTATGTACACATTTCTACACATCTAAAGAATGTAAATGCCACACACCCCCGGTAGGAAATAACGTTTCCAGATGTCTACGTATCGATACATTAGAGATTCAATGCTTCTTAAAACGCGATATCGCATCTCAGTTCTATGTTTCATGATATGATTTAATATTTATTGCGAAGTGTTACGTATACCTCGTATACCCTTCAAAAGAATGTAAATGCCACACCTCCTTGCTAGGAAATAGCGTTTCCAAATATCTACGTATCGTTGTAATAGATTTCTAATGCTTCTTAAAACGCGATATCGCATCGCAGTTCTATGTTTGATGATAAGATATAATATTCATTGTGAAGGGATATGTATACCTCGTATTCACTTCAAAAGTATGCAAATGAGACACATCCATGCTAGGAAATGGCGTTTGCAGATGTCTACGTATCGTAGCAATAGATTTCTAATGCTTCTTAAAACGCGACATCGCATCGTACTTCTATGTTTCATGATAAGACGTAATATTCATTGCGAAGTGTCATGTATACCCCGCATACACTTCAAATGAATGTAAATGCGACACTTCCTTGATAGGAAATAGCGTTAGCAGATGTCTACGTATCGAAGCAATAGAGTTCTAATGCTTCTTAAAACGAGATATCGCATCTCATTTCTATGATTCATGGTAAAATATAATATTCATTGTGCAGTGTTATGTATACCTCGTATTCACTTCAAAAGATTGTAAATGCGACACATCCTTGCTAGGAAATACCGTTGGCAGATTTCAACGTATCGTAGCAGTAGAATTCTAATGCTTCTTAAAACAAGATATCGCATCTCATTTCTATATTTCATGATAAGTTATAATATTCATTGCCAAGTGTCATGTATTCCTCGTATTCACTTCAAAAGAATGTAAATGCGACACTTCCTTGCTAGGAAATAGCGTTGGCAGATTTCTACGCATCGACGCAATAGTGATCTAATGCTCCTTAAAACGGGATATCGCATCTCACTTCTATGTTTCATGATAAGATATAATATTCATTGCGAAGTGTCATGTATACCTAGCATACGCTTCAAACGAATGTAAATGCGACTCTTCCTTGCTAGGAAATAGCGTTTGCAGGTGCCTACGTATCGTAGCAATAGAGTTCTAATGCTTCTTAAAACTAGATGTCGCATCTCATTTCTATGTATCATGATAAAATATAACATTCATTGCGAAGTGTTATGTATACCTCGCATACACTTCAAATGAATGAAAATGCCACACTTTTTTGCTAGGAAATGCGTTTCCAGATGTCTACGTATCCAAGCAATGGAGTTGAAATGCTGTTTAGAACGCGATATAGCATCTCAATTCTAAGCTTCATGATAAGATATAATATTCATTGCGAAGTGTTATGTATACCTCGACTACACTTCAAAAGAATGTAAATGTCACACTTCCTTGCTAGGAAATAGCGTTTCCAGATGTCTACGTATCGAAGCAATAAACTGCAAATGCTTCTTAAAACGTGACATCGCATCTTATTTCTATGTTTCATGATGACATATAATATTCATTGCGATGTGTTATGTATACCTCGTATACACTTCAAATGAATGTAAATGCGACACTTCCATAGCTGGGAAATAGCGTTTCCAGATGTCTACATATGGAAGCAATTGAGTTCTGACGCTTCTTAGAACGCGATATCGCATCTCATTTCTATGTTTCATGATAAGATAAAATATTTATTGCGAAGTGTTGTGTATACCTCGTCGATACTTCAAAAGAATGCAAATGCCACACTTCCTGGCTAGGAAATAGCGTTTCTAGATGTCTACGCATCGAAGCAATTGATTTCGAACTGTATATAGAACGCGATATCGCATATCGGTTCTATGTCACATGATAAGATGTAATTTGAATGCAACGCGTTATGTATATCTCCTCTACACTTCAAATAAATGTAAATGCATCTCTTCCATGCTACGGAATATCGTTTCTATATCTGAAGGTTTAGAAGCAGTAGAGTTCTAATGCTTCGTAAAACGCGGCTGCGTATCTTACTTCTATATTTCATGATAAGATGTAATGTTCATAGCATCGCGTTATGTTTATCTGCTTCTGCACATGAATTGAGTGTGAACCCCACACTTTCTTGCCCGGGGATAGCGTTTCTAGATGTGCAGGTGCCGAAGCAATTAATTTGTCATGCTTCGTGCACCGCAATATCGCATTCCATATAAACAGTTCAAAGTAAGTTAGAAGGTTGTAAAGCTCTATGCATTGCATTATGCTTATCTGCTTTCGTGCTTTATAATGCTTTGGGATGTGAGAAGGTCCTCAACCATCCTTAACCCCCTAAAGAGAAGTCAAAAGTCCAGCGGCTCTGCAGGTGGGCCATGGGAGCGCTGCGCGCGAGGCGCTACGCAATTTAAATGATCAGGAGGATCCCCTCAGGGACACCCAAGGGGACGAGAAGAGGAAATCGCCGAAATCCACTGATCGATGGACCCGAACAATACCGAAGCCTACAGCCCACTCCACCAAGGAGCCCCGAGGAGGATGCAGGTGACCCGAGGACCACCAGCGAATTCAAGGAACCTGAAGAAGAGAACGTGAGAGCTTATTCGCTAAAGCGTTCCATTTCTTGTGTCGCATATTATATATTGTATCTTATATCGTGAAGCGAGTTATGATACCCGGTAATTCGCGGCGTGTTGCGTAGTTTCCCGTAGCCCTTCTTAGTTAAACCCACGTCGAGACCGTAAATAAACATGCCGTGACTTCAGTATCTCGCGACCTGAGTGTGTGTACTTGGCTAGGCGTAGTCGAGAGGAGGAGCATTTCGAAGTTTCAAGGGTTGTTCCGCCCCAGGGTTCCCGGTGTCGTGTAGTCTATCCCTTTGCTACTTTCTGAGCAGCTGGCGCCCAAGAAAAGTTGTACGTGAGCGGATACCTTGGAACGATAGATCACTTTCGATTAAAGTACGTTTTACACCTTAAAGCATTTAGATAATTAACCCCTTCGAGCTTCCCTGACTTACTATATATAGGTTTCCGTCACAACTAATAGGAACCATCACTTTACATAGATATATAGAACACACATAGTTTTAAACGTAGAACTGAGAATTTGAGAACTTACTTTGAAACGTTAGTAGTGAGGAATTCCATCGGATTTCATAGAAATTCAGAACTTACTTGCTATGAAACATAGGCAGATAAGGGCCATCGCGTTGCTTAGAACTTTAGAACTTACTTCAACAAAGTAACTGCTTACTTCAACAAAGATTTCTATTGGCTTCGTCCGTTCTTTTAGAAGAGTTTTTGAGAAACCACATACTTTTCACGCTTCTGATATATTTGAAAGTTCGCGAGATGTAATCGTTTAAGTTTTAAAATGATTACTTAGTGTGGATTATTATTTAGTAACTCGCTCATAAACGAGTCTGCATAGGATTTAATCCATAAGTTTTTAAGCCTAGAATTTATGCAGTTATTTGTTATTCACTTATTGCTCAAACGACAAAGATTCTGACCACTTCAAAATGGTTGACTTTCATCAATTTTCTTAAAAATTGAAATACTGCCCAACTGCTTGCATTAAAGACTGTAATTAAAGCTTTCAAAACATTTTACCTCTTATAGATGAATTCTGGAATTGAAATTGAATGTTTGACTTTTCTAACTCCTGTTTAGACATCTTTCTATTGGAATGTTCAAGTATTTTTCATATTCGTAATTATTAAAAATGTTTTACCTGATTCTTTAATTTAATATTTAGAATTTTCTGAGAAATATTTTTTATCGTAATGAACTATATAATTGCAATTATAATTCTTTATGAAATAATAATAACAGA
The DNA here is from genome assembly GCF_050948175.1 of Xylocopa sonorina. Classification (NCBI taxonomy): domain Eukaryota; kingdom Metazoa; phylum Arthropoda; class Insecta; order Hymenoptera; family Apidae; genus Xylocopa; species Xylocopa sonorina. The sequence goes on along the minus strand of NW_027490123.1, from coordinate 918,575 downwards.
AAGGTATGTATCCATTCTTGTAGTTTTGTAAAGAGTATTTAATCTTACTATCTAAAATGAAACATTGATATCTGTTTACAATCTAATGGAATTTAATTACCTTTTGATTCAAATTGACAATGATAATCTTCCATAGTTCAACAATTTTGTGAGCTGTCCTCAGGAATCCGCAGCTCAGTACTTATAAAATGAACGACACAAAGAACAGCCTAACCAAACGTATTCGAACCGATTTTTCAATACTAATCTTATCATGTTTAACTTATGCTGCAAACTATTGAAATGCCCTTCAAAAAGTGTTTATTCACAGTGAAGTAAACGGTAAGTATTACGCCTTCCACCACTGTTTACAATACGTATGTTTCATTTACTATTAAAACCGTGAGTATTATCGCCTTTCTTTACTTTTTGTAACCTTCAATGCCTTCATGTTACAGATCGTTAAACTTGCTTTAAAATGCTCTATTGTATTACGGAAGAATGGACATACCAATTCATTTTAAAAAATGAAGGTAACCTTCATATGTCCAACATAACTCCACTTACAAAAAAACTATTTTCATCAACGGATGGGCCCTTTGTACTATGCAATTTTATATTAGCAAAAACTTCTATGAAACTTATAGTTTCGTGGGTATCTGAGGTGCTAATTATTACTGTATATTGTTATGGATGTGTCCAACAAGGCAACGATGAACAGAGTTAAATTTAATATTATGATGTTTATTGTTTTACTTATAGTATATTTGTTTTTCTGGAATTTTGCCAAAAAACAATGTTCACGATGTCGACAGATGAATATCTTTGCCTTAGAATTACAAGAGCCAACAATTTCGAAAGTAGAATATTTCTTTACTTCGCTAACCGAATCATTGCAAACGTTAAGTAAAGTGCGTGCCCTTCAAAACAGTCAGATGCAAATTACGATACAACGTTTCCAAGAAATGGTACGTGCCACTGTTTTTTAATTTCCGTTTATTTAATCAAATGAAATTTAATTGAAATATCCGCAAAATTTGAGGACAAAAAGTTATTGTAATTTTATGCAACATATATGATGGTGATAAAGGATAAGTATACGGAACTGAAAATGGAAAGTAGCGAGCAGAAAAAGAAACTGATGGAGCTACAAAGTGGATTGATACATCCGTCAAATGATGATTCTAGGTTAATAAAATCTGTTAATCAAAGAACTATTGCAAAAATCAAGTATAATCAATATTACTCCTGCTCAAAGGCTATAATAGAATTGGACCGAAATGGGTACAAAACAAGCAATTATATCTATACGTTCTATTCTATGCAAAGGCAAATATTTCAAAGAGAAAAGATGTGTTACTTACAAATTACTTATGTTCCTAGATATCTCACTAATTCAGGCTTCTTGTCTTGCAGAACTAATCATTCATTTAACATGTAAAGCGTTCGAAGAATAGTAAAAGATTTTTATATTTCATAGCCTCACTCGATACGTCGATTGGATCACGTAAAATATCGGACATTAATTGCATCTACATCTTCAGACCTTAAATATATAATTGCAACAACATATTTAATAGCGTTTTAATAACATTTTTCTAATTGTTTATATCTATGTCTAATAAATATATATTAATCGAATAAGTTGCTTTACCAAAGAATAAAAGTATCTGGGGCTTACAAATCGGAGCATTACATAACAAACGTGCATCACATATATAATATTACATGTAACAAAAGATGAAGACCAAAAAGATCGTACATAAGTTGAATCCACAATGCGGTCATAGAGATACAGAAACGGCAAAAATTCCAAACAATAATTTAAAAAATTCAAAAAGGGGGGAGTGAAAATCCATCTACTTGACGATGATAAGGAACAAGTCTGCCTCATGCACTACAATATCCCAAACAGCCAGCGATTGGCACGCCAATGACAACGGATGGAACGAATTCCGTGACAGAACTGTGCTAACCAAGTGCTCCTACTCAGCTTTCGAAATCGCATACTGTTAGTACTGGGGCGGCATTCGTATCACGGCACTATTAAAGCACCGAGATATAGCACATGGGCTACGCGGCCGTGACAATGACACTATCAGCTCACCATAGCTACACGCGTGGTTGTGGCGTAGGCTGACATTTACTAATGGGGAAGCTGTTTCCATAAAAATTATAAGCAAGTATGAAAAATGACTAAACTGCGCAATTTATTTATTTTGATTCCAAAATAGATACACCGGCACAAAACAAAGATATAAGAACTCGACTTTATTATTTTCCATAAACTAGCTCGATAGGGCGATTTTTTCCATAAAGTCGATAATTACTTTGTCATAAAAATATATACACTTATTTTATATATATTTTCTTCAATTTATCGTTACAAATTCATGCAATTGAGGGTTACATTAAATACGATGAGAGCATGTTATTTCAAAAATTACACAAGGCGAAATTAGAGACGCAACAGCATGAATTTTTATTTTATAAGTAATATTTTTTTTATAAATAATATTTTTAGTCTATGATGGAGTGAAAGAAATATATACGACTAGCTCAATAACTATAAATATAGGAAAACGACTATCAAAATGTCTATCAATACTCATATGCTGAATATCTACTGACATCTAACGGTTTTAATTTGTATGAAAGCACAGGTTCCCCATTGCCAAATGTGATCCTGCGTCATTGCTGAGGAGATTCATGAATGGAGCGATGATACGCGTGCCACCATGGTGCTGGTGCTGCGCGATTCGCTTGTCTAGAACGTGCTGGTAACACGTTCTGGCATTTTAGTTAACGAATACGGTCACAGATGACTACGAATCAGTTGACACTCCTCGGAAGTGGCAATATAGTGCCGGCATGGTGTCGCTACCATCTTGCCGTTTGTTATCTGGGATGCTTTTTAGTGCATTATTCGGAATTGAATTTGAACACATAGCTACTTAATCGCGAATTTGTATGTACATAATTATACATGACTGCATAAAAATGATATCATATACTTTTATAATCAATGCGATATAAGAATATAAAACGAAGAACTATCCACTCCCATCAGGAGTAAAAACAATGTTTGGTACGCAAAGTTCATTGTAAAATATAATCAAGCAGTTACTATATCAAATCACAGCACACAATAAATCACTGAATGTATAATGATATGAATATTAAGAAAAACATATTTATTTGTTAGATGTTTATAGATTCAAATTTAAAAGTCCAAGTCACATTTAATATATTATTGTTTAACAAGGTGATTTAATGATGTTTCAAATAGGCGTGCAGAACTAGCTCGTACTTCTGTCAATGTAATTTCGTTCGAAAAATACAAAGAATAAGAGGAAATATTCTCCAATAAATAACATATATAAATCAACGGATGCAAGAGAGAACACTCGATCTCGGTGTAACGAGACCGGGGCGCCATCATGAAGTAATCGTATAACGCCTGTTTCGAGATGGTGTAGAGAGGGAATGTGGAGGGAGAATAGCATAAAATAACAACAATGTAACTAAAGAGAAAGAGAAAGAAAATATGTGGAAGCATTGCATTTATTAAGAGGAAATCCTAGAAATACCAAACAACAGATTATATACCATACTGTAAGGGTAAGGTACAACGAAATAGACGATATCGTGAGAGAAACTAAAAAAATCGAGAAACTTAAAAAGAAAATAATAATTTAAATTGAGCGAATCAATATCACTGATCCCGGCAAGTTTAATGGAAATCGCATGATGATGAATCGGTTAGAGTGTAAGATAGATGCTGGTCGCGGTTCGAGTGGCCCTGGGAATCCTTTGCCCGCATCAGGGCAGCCAGTAGAATGGTGGAGGGCCTGTCCTCCTGTTGCTTGGATCTATAGAATTCACATTCTTTTGTAGAGTAGAAGCAGACAATTATAATAATTTTCATAGAAGATTACAGCTTACTTAATTCGAAACGTTGAAATGAGATGAGTCATGGCATTGTATGATGCATTAGTACTCTATTGTCTCGACATGTAGACACTACGAAGGGCAATCCTGTTACATGGAGCTGCAGAATTTACATTCTTATGAAATTTTAAAGCAGGTAAGCATAGAGCTATGCACAAGAGATTACAGCATTCTTACTTTGAAACAATGAAATGGGATGCGCCAGCGCATTCCATGGAGAATTCTAGCTATATTGCTTTAACAGACAGACACTACGGAGAGCCATGCCGTTGCATGGAATTATATAGTTCACATTCTATTGAAGACCTCTAGCATTTAAGCATAATGTTATGGATAAATGGTTACAGATTCTTTGCTTTGAAACGTTGAATGAGATGCGACATCGCGCTGCATGAAGTATTAGAAATGTGTTGCTTGGACACGTAGAGATCTGGAAACGATGTTCTGTGCAAGTAAGTATAGGATTCACATCCTTCTAAAGTCTAGATGCAGACAAATGTAACATATTGCATAGAACATTGCAATTTACCATGAATCATTGAAATGAGTTGCGACATCGCGTTGAATGAAGCAATAGAACTCTATTGCTTCGTTACGTAGACATCTGGAAACGCTATTCCCTAACAAGGAAGTGTCGCAATTACATTCACTTGAAGTGTAGACGAGGTATGCATAACACTTCGCAATGAATATTATATCTTATCATGAGACAAAGGAATGAGATACGATATCGCGATTTAAGAAGTATTAGAACTCTGTTGCTTCGATACGTAGACATCTGGAAACGCTATTTCCTAGCAACGAAGTGTGGCATTTACATTCTTTTGAAGTGTAGACGAGGTTTACACAACACTTCGCAATGAATATTATATCTTATCATGAATCATAGACCTGCGATTCGATATCGCGTATTAAGATGCATTGGAAATCTATTGCTTCGATACGTGGACATCTAGTAACGCTATTTCCTAGCAAGGAAGTATGGTGTTTACATTCTTGTCGTGTGCAGACGAGGTACACATAACACTTCGCAATGAATATTATTTCTTATCATGAAGCATAGAACTGCGATGCGATATCGCGTTCTAAGAAACATTAGAACTCTATTTCTTCGATACGTAGGCATCTGGAAACGCTACTTACTAGCAAGGATGTGCGGCATTTACATTCTATTGAAGTGTAGACGAGGTATACGTAACACTTCACAACGAATATTATACTTTGTCATGAAACATAGAAATGAGATGCTATGTTGCGTTTTAGGTAGCATTAGAACTCTATTTCATCGGTACATAGACATCTGGAAACGCTATTTCCTAGCAGGGAAGTGTGTCATTTACATTCATTTGAAGTGCACACGAGGTAAACACAGCACTTCGCAATGAATATTATATCTTATCATGAAACAAAGAAATGATATGCGATATCCCGTATTAAGAGGCATTAGAACTCTATTGCTTCGGTTAGTAGACATCTGCAAACGCTATGTCCTAGCAAGGAAGAGTCGCATGTACATTCACTTGAAGTGTATGCGAGGTATAAGTGACACTTCGCAATGAATATTATATCTTATCATGAAACATGGAAATGAGATGCGATACCGCGATTTAAGAAGCATTAGAACACTTTTGCTTCGAAACGTAGACATCGGCGAATGCTACTTCCTAGCAAGGAAGTATCGCATTTACATTCTTTTGAACTGAGTACGAGGTATACATGACAATCCGCAATGAATATTATATCTTATCATGAAACATAGAAATGAGATGCGATATCGCGTTTTAAGGAGAACTAGAACTCTATTGCTACGGTACGTAGACATCCGAAAACGCTATTTCCTAGCAAGGAAGTGTCGCATTTACATCCATTTGAAGTATATGCGAGGTATAAGTGACACTTCGCAATGAACATTATATCTTATCATGAAGCATAAAACTGAGATGCGATTTCGCGATTTAAAAAGCAATAGAACCATATTGCTGCGATACGTAGACATCTGCAAACGCTATTTAATTGCAAAGAAGTGTCGCATTTACCTTCCTTTGAAGTGAGTACGAGTTATACTTAACACTCCACAATGAATATAATACCTTATCACGGAACATAGATATGAAATGAGATATCGCGATTTAAGAAGCATTGGAACCCTATTGCTTCGATACGGAGACATCTGCAAATGATATTTCCTAGCATGGAAGTGTCGCATTTACATTCTTTTAAAGTGAATACTAGGTATACATGACACTTCGCAATGAATATTATATCTTATCAAGAAACATAGAAATGAGATGCGAAATAGCGATTTAAAAAGCATTAGAACTCTATTGCTACGATACGTTGACATCTGCAAACGCTATTTAATAGCAAGGAAGTGTCGCATTTACAATCCTTTCAAGTGAATACGAGGTACTCATAAAACTCCACAATAAATATTATACACTATAATGAAACATGGAAAGGAAATGCGATATCGCGATTTAAGAAGCATTACAACTCTATTGCTTCGATACGTAGGCATCTGCAAACGCTATATATTGTGGCAAGGATGTGTCGCATTTACATTCTTTTGAAGTGAATACGAGGTATTCATGACACTTCGCAATGTATATTATATCTTATCGTGAAACATAGAAATGAGATGCGATATCGCGTTTTAAGAAGCAATAGAACTCTATTGCTACGATACGTAGACATCTGCAAAAGCTATTTCCTAGGAAGGAAGTGTCGCATTTACATTCTTTGGAAGTGAATACGAGGTACAAATAACACTCCACAATGAATATTATATCTTGTCATGAAACTTAGAAATGAGATACGATATCGCCATGTAAAAAGCATTAGAACTCTTTTGCTACGATACGTAGAGATCTGCATATGCTATTTTCTACCAAGGAAGTGTCGCAGTTACATTCTTTTGTAGTGAATACGAGGTATAAATTACAGTGCACAATGAATATTATATCTTATCATGAAACATAGAACTGAGATGCGATATCTCGTTTTAAGAAGCATTAGAACTCTATTCCTTCTGTACGTAGACATCTGCAAACGCTACTTCCTAGCAAAGAAGTGTCGCATTTTGTAACGTCAGGCGTACCGCCTGCCACCCTCAGACGCCGCCCGCCACCCTCGACGACAACAGATCAGCATCCGCATCTCCTCCAGCATCCGGATCCCCTACACGCTGGCAACCCGCATACTCGCCGCCACGGAACGGGGAGGCGACGCCACACGTACGCGAGGGAGTATTCCACCCCACGCTACGAGGATGAGGAGAGCTACGACGCCTACGAACTGGATTCTCCTGCAATCACGTATCCGTACACGCTATTCTCGTACCGACGGTATTAGGATAAGCACACTACACACTCATGTACATACATAAACCACACACACATAGAAATAAGCAAAGATCTGTAAATATGTATTTATAAATGCGACATAGATTAAGACGCGCTCACGCTCGAGCGCGCGGTCAACGCGCGTGGCTCACCGCGTAACGCGGGCGAACCCACCACGAGCGGTCTCCCCGCTCTCCGCCCACGCGCCGTCACCACTCTGGGGCCCAGCCACTCACGCGCCGCACGACCCTAGGAGGTCGCGGACGCGCCGATCCGACATCAGTATCACTCTTCGATGCGAACAGAGCAATTGGCTCTCAGGCATACGAGCTCGCAACTCAATGCACCGAACTCATTCGCATCTCCCATAGTGGAGTCTTTATTTTATTCATCTTCCATTTCTCTTATTATACATTACGTAGTAACTTAGATTTAGTGTATTAGGGTATTCAAGTAAGAATATATCTTAGTTCATAACAAGTCAAAGTGTTTATTCTGTCTCAATTACAAATTCCTTTTACATTCCATTCCACGGGTACGCTCGCGATTAGTTGCTATTTCTATTAAATCATCCTCAATGATTTTAAGGCTGGACGGTAAGAGCGATCCAACGCATAGCCGCTCTTACTTTATTTCTGTTGTGTCAAGGTATCCTGCGCCTAGGTGCATCCGCTAAGCTAGAGCGAACCAGCGCTAAGCCGTGCCGTGCTTTACCGAAGTGCAAGTACTTTCGATGAGCTGCGATTCTCGGGTAAAGCGTACACGACGCGCGGGGAGGAAGGAATTCATCCGTCGGCTTGTGCGTGAATACGTGGGTGGTGCACCCAAATATCCGGACCGTCGCAGAGCTCTTCCGTATCCTGCAAGGAAGTCTTCGCCGCCGTACGTCCCGTACGAGCCTCCGAGCGCCCGATTCCAACTTCAATACCCGTTAGCCGGGATCTGCCTACCTGGCGCCTGATTCCAGTCTCCATTCCGCCGTTCCAGCCGTACGCCGCCGCTATCCGGGTCACCGATCCTCGGTGCCTACGCTACCTGGAACGAGAAAGAAGTCAATGAATCAAGAGCATCGAAAGGTAAGTTGCACGTCTTTGTACCCGGTAAATCGAGTCTTGTCCGCCGAAGGACCCAGCTCCGCGCAGTTCGCGTCGATATCGGGAACGGCTACGATAAGTGTACACGTGACGAGAGCATTCGCGACTTCAGGACGTGACACTTCAAAAGAATGTAAATGCGACACTTCCTTGCTAGGAAATAGCGTTTACAAATGTCTACGTATCGTAGCATTAGGGTTCTAATGCTTCCCAAAACGCAATACCGCACCTCACTTCTATGTTTCATGATGATATCATATTCATTGCGAAGTGTCATGTAAACCTCGTATTCTCTTCAAAAGAATGTAAATGCTACACTTCCTTGCTAGGAATTAGTGTTTGCAGATGTTCATGTATCGAAGCAATAGGGTTTTAATGCTCCTTAAATCGCGATATCGCATCTCATTTCTTTGTTTCATGATAAGATATAATATTCATTGCGAAGTGTCATGTATACCTCGTATTCACTTCAAAAGAATGTAAATGCGACACTTCCCTGCTAGGAAATAGCGTTTCTAGATGTCTACGTATAGAAACAATAGAGTTCTAATGCTTCTTAAAATGAGACTTCGCAACTCATTTTTATGTTTCATGATAAGATATAATATTCATTGCGAAGTGTCATGTATACCTCGTATTCACTTCAAAAGAATGTAAATCCGACACTTCATTCCTAGGAAATAGCGTTTGCAGATGTCTACGTATCGTAGCAATAGAGTTCTAATGCTTCTTAAAACGCAATACCGCATCTCATTTCTATGTGTCATGATAAGATATAATATTCATTGCGAAGTGTCATGTATACCTCGTATTCACTTCAGAAGAATGTAAATGCGACACTTCCTTGCTAGGAAATAGCGTCTGCAGATGTCTACGTATCGTAGCAATAGAGTTCTAATGTTTCTTAATTCGCGATATCGCATCTCACTTCGACGTTTCATGATAAGATATAATATTCATTGTGCAGTGTTATGTATATCTCGTCTACACTTCAAATGAATGTAAATGCGACACTTCCTTGCTGGGAAATAGCGTTTGCAGATGTCTACGTATCGAAGCAATAGAGTTCTAATCCTTCTCAAATTGCGATATGCTTCTCATTTCTATGTTTCATGATGAGATATAATATACATTGTGGAGTGTTATGTATACCTCGTAATCACATCAAAAGAATGTAAGTGCAACACTTCCTTGATATTAAATAGCGTTTGCAAATGTCTACGTATCGTAGCAATAGATTTCTAATACTTTTTAAATCGCGACATCGCATCTCATTTCTATGTTTCATGATGAGATATAACATTCAATGTGGAGTGTTATGTATACCTCGTATTCACTTCAAAAGAATGTAAGTGCGACTCTTCCTTGCTATTAAATAGCTTTATCAGATGTCGACGTGTCGTAGCAACAGAATTCTAATGCTTTTTAGATCGCGATATAGCGCCTCATTTCTGTGTTTCATGATAAGGTATAATATTCATTGTGGAGTGTTATGTATACCTCGTATTCACTTCAAAAGAATGTAAATGCGACACATCCTTGCTAGGAATTAGCGTTTGCAGATGTCTGCGTATCGAAGCAATAGGGTTCTAATGCTTCTTAAATCGCGATATTGCACCTCATTTCTGTGTTTCGTGATAAGATATAATATTCATTGTGTAGTGTTATGTATACCTCGTATTCACTTCAATAGAATGTAAATGCTGCACTTCCTTGCTAGGAAATAGCGTTTGCTGATGTCGCCGTATCGAAGCAATTGTGTTCTAATGCTTCTTAAATCGCAATATCGCATCTCATTTCTATGTTTCCTGGAAAGATATAATATTCATTGCGAAGTGTCATGTATACCTCGTATTCACTTCAAAAGAATGTAAGTGCAACGCTTCCTTGCCTTTAAATAGCGTTTGCAGATGTCCACGTACCGTAGCAATAGGTTTCTAATGCTTTTTAAATCGCGATACCGCATCTCATTTCTATGTTTCATGATAAGATATAACATTCATTGTGGAGTGTTATGTATACCTCGTATTCACTTCAAAAGAATGTAAATGCGACACATCCTTCCTAGGAAATAGCGTTTGCAGATGTCTCCGTATCGAAGCAATAGCGTTCCAATGCTTCTCATATCGTGATATCGCATCGCATTCCTATATTTCATGACAAGATATAATATTCATTGTGGAGTGTTATGTATACCTCGTATTCACTGTAAAAGAAAGTAAATGCGACACATCCTTGCTAGGAAATAGCGTCTGCTGATATCTACGTATCGTAGCAATTGAGTTCTAATGCTTCTTAAATCGCCATATCGCATATCATTTCTATGTTTCATAATTCGATATAGTATTCTCTGTGGATTGTTATGTGTACCTCGTATTCACATCAAAAGAATGTAAATACGACACTTCCTTCCTGGGAAATAGCGTTTGCAGATGTCTACGTATCGTAGCAATAGATTTCTAATACTTTTTAAATCGCGATATCGCATCTCATTTCTATGTTTCATGATGAGATATAACATTCATTGTGGAGTATTATGTATACCCCGTATTCACTTCAAAAGAATGTAGGTGCTACTCTTCCTTGCTATTAGATAGCTTTATCAGTTGTCGACGTGTCGTAGCAACAGAATTATAATGCTTTTTACATCGCGATATAGCGCCTCATTTCTATGTTTCTAGATAAGGTATAATATTCATTGTGGAGTGTTATGTGTACCTCGTATTCACTTCAAAACAATGTAAATGCGACACTTCCTTGCTAGGAAATAGCGTTTGCAGATGTCTACGTATCGAAGCAATAGGGTCCTAATGCTTCTTATAACGAGATACGTCTCTCAATCCTATGTTTTATGATAAGATATAATATTCATTGCGATGTGTCTTGTATACCTCGCATACACTTCTAACGAATGTAAATGCTACACTTCCTAGCTAGGAAATAGAGTTTGCAGATGTCTACGTATCGAAGCACTAGGGTTCTAATGCTCCTTAAACTGCGATGTTGTTCCTCATTTCTATGTTTCATGTTAAGATATAATATTCATTGTGCATTGTTATGTATACCTCATATTCACTTCAAAAGAATGTAAATACGACACTCCCTTGCTAGGAAATAGCATTTGCAGATGTCTACGTATAGAAGCAATAGTGTTCTAATGCATCTTAAAACGAGATATCGCATCTCATTTCTATGTTTCATGATAAGATATAATACTCATTGTGCAGTGTTATGTATTCGTCGTATTCACTTCAAAAGAATGTAAATGCGACACATCCCTGCTAGGAAGTAGCGTTTCCAGATGTCTACGTATCGAAGCAATAGAGTTCTAATGCTTCTTAAGTCGCGATATCGCATCTCATTTCTATGTTTCATGATAAGATATAATATTCATTGCGAAGTGTCATGTAAACCTTGTATTCAATTCATAAGAATGTAAATGCCACGCTTCCTTGCTAGGAAGTAGTGTTTGCAGATGTCTACGTATCGGAGCAGCGAGTTCTAATGCTTCTTAAATCGCGATATCGCATCTCATGTCTATGTCTCATGATAAGACATAATATTCACTGCGAAGTGTTATGTATTCCTGTTCTACACGTTAAATGAATGTAAATGAGACACTTCCTTTCTAGGAAACTACGCTTCCAGATGTCTACGTGTCGAAGCAATAGAGTTCTAATGCTTCTTGAAACGAGATATCGCATCTCATTTCTATGTCTCATGATAAGATATAGTATTCATTGTGGAGTGTCATGTATATCTCGTATTCACTTCAAAAGAATGTAAATGCGACGCTTCCTTGCTAGGAAATAGCGTTTGCAGATGTCTCCGTATCGAAGCAATAGAGTTCTAATGCTTCTTAAATCGCGAAATCGCATCCCATTTCTATGTTTCGTGATAAGATATAATAATCATTGTGGAGTGTTATGTCTACCTCGCTTTCACTTCAAAAGAATGTAAATGCGACACTTCCTGTCTAGGAAATAGCGTATGCAGATGTCTCCGTATCGAAGCAATAGAGTTCTAATGCTTCTTAAATCGCGAAATCGCATCCCATTTCTATGTTTCGTGATAAGATATAATATACATTGTGGAGTGTTATGTCTACCGCGCATTCACTTCAATAGAATGTAAGCGCGACAGTTCCTTGCTATTAAATAGCGATTGCTGATGTCTACATATCGTAGCAATAGAGTTCTAACGCTTCTTGAAAGGGGATATCGCATCTCATTTCTATGTTTCATGATAAGATATAATATTGATAGCGAAGTGTCATGTATGCCTTGTATTCACTTCAGAGGAATGTAAATGCGACACTTCATTGCTAGAAAATAGCGTTTGCAGATGTCTACGTATCGGAGCAATAGAGTTCTAGTGGATCTTAAAACGCGATATCGTATCTCATTTCTATGTCTCATGATAAGACATAATATTCATTGTGAAGTGTCGTGTATACCTCGCATATACTTCAAAAGAATGTATATGCGACATTTCATTGCTAGGAAGTAGTGTTTGCAGATGTCTACGTATCGGAGCAATAGAGTTCTAATGCTTCTTAAATCGCGATAACGCATCTCATTTCTATGTTTCATGATAAGATATAATATTCATTGCGAAGTGTCATGTATACCTCGTCTTCTCTTCAAAAGAATGTAAATGCGACAGTTCCTTGCTAGGAAATAGCGTCTGCAGATGTCTGCGTATCGAAGCAATATAGTTCTAATGCTTCTTATAACGAGATATCGCATCTCAATCCTATGTTCTATGATAAGATATAATATTCATTGCGAAGTGTCATGTATACCTCGCATACACTTCAAATGAATGTAATACGACACTTCGTTGCTAGGATATAGCGTTTGCAGATGTCTACGTATCGAAGCAATAGGATTCTAATGCATCTTAAAACGCGATATCGCTCCTCATTCCTATGTTTCATGTTAAGATATAATATCCATTGTGGATTGTTATGTATACCTCGTATTCACTTCAAAAGAATGTGAATCCGACACTTCCTTCCTGGGAAATAGCGTTTGCAGATGTCTACTTATCGTAGCAATAGAGCTCTAATGCTTCTTAAAACGCAATACCGCACCTCACATCTATGTTTCATGATGATATAATATTCATTGCGAAGTGTCATATAAACTTCGTATTCTCTTCAAAAGACTGAAAACGCGACACTTCCTTGCTAGGAAATAGCGTTTGCAGATGTCTACTTATCGTAGCAATAGAGTTCTAATGCTTCTTAAAACGCAATACCGCACCTCACTTCTATGTTTCATGATGTTATAATATTCATTGCGAAGTGTCATGTATAACTCGTATTCACTTCAAAAGAATGTAAATGCGACACTTCCTTGCTAGGAAATAGCGTTTCCAGATGCCCACGTATAGAAACAATAGCGTTCTAATGCTTCTTAAAACGAGACTTCGCATCTCAGTTCTATGTTTCATGATGAGATATAATATTCATTGCGAAGTGTCATGTATACCTCGTATTCACTTCAAATGAATGTAAATGCGACACTTGCTTGCTAGGAAATAGCGTTTTCAGATGTCTACGTATCGAAGCAATAGAGTTTTAATGCTCCTTAAATCGCGATATCGCATCTCATTTCTTTGTTTCATGATAAGATATAATATTCATTGCGAAGTATCATGTATACCTCGTATTCACTTCAGAAGAATGTAAGTGCGACACTTCCTTGCAAGGAAATAGCGTTTGCAGATGTCTACGTATCGAAGCAATAGATTTCTAATGCTTCTAAAATCGCGATATCGCATCTCATTTCTATGTTTCATGATAAGATATAATGTTTATTGTGCAGTGTTATGTATATCTCGTCTACACTTCAAAAGAATATAAATGCCACACTTCCTTGCTAGGAAATAGAGTTTGCAGATGTCTACGTATCGTAGCAATAGGGTTCTAACGCTTCTTAAAACGCGATATCGCATCTCAGTTCTATGTTTCATGATAAGATATAATATTCACTGCGAAGTGTCATGTATACCTCGCATACTACTCAAATGAATGTAAATGCAACACTTCCTTGCTAGGAAATATCGTTGGCAAATGTCTGCGTATCGAAGCAATAGAGTTCTAATGCATCTTAAATCGCGATATTGCATCTCATTTCTATGTTTCATGATAAGATATAATATTCATTGTGAAGTGTTATGTATACCTCACATTCACTTCAAAAGAATGTAAACGCTACACTTCCTCTCTAGAAAGTGGCGTTTGCAGATGTCTCCGTATCGCAGCAATAGAGTTCTAATGCTTGTTGAAACGAGATATCGCATCTCATTTCTATGTTTCATGATTGGATATACTATTCATTGTGGAGAGTTATGTATACCTTGCATTCACTTCAAAAGAATGTGAGTGCGACACTTCCTTGCTAGGAAATAGCGATTGCAGATGGCTAGGTATCGTACCAATAGATTTCTAATGCTTTTTAAATCGCGATATTGCATCTCCTTTCTATGTTTCAGGATAAGATATAATATTCACTGTTTAGTGTTTCATATACCTCGTGTTCACTTCAAAAGAATGTAAATGCGACAATTCCATGCTAGGAAATAGCGTTTGCAGATGTATATGTACCGTAGCAATAGTGTTCTAACGCTTTTTAAATCGCTATATCGCATCTCATTTCTATGTTTCATGTTAAGATATAATATTTATTGCGAAGTCTTATGAATACCGCGCATTCACTTCAAATGTATGTAAACGCGACACTTCCTTGCTAGGAATTAGCGTTTGCAGATGTCTCCGTATCGAAGCAATAGAGTTCTAATGCTTCTTATTTAGCGATATCGCATCTCATATCTATGTTTCACGATAAGATATAATATTCATTGTGGAGTGTCATGTATACCACGCATACACATCAAATGAATGTAAATACGACACTTCCTTGCTAGGAAATAGCAATGGCAGATGTCTACGTATCGATGCAACAGAGTACAAATGCTTCTTAAAACGAAATATCGCATCTCACTTCTACGTTTCAAGATAAGATATAATATTCATTGTGCAGTGTTATGTATACCTCGAATTCACTTCAATAGAATGTAAATGCGACACTTCCTTGCTAGGAAATACCGCTTGCAGATGTCTATGTATCGTAGAATAGAGTTCTAATGCTTCTCAAAACGCGATATCGCATCTCATTTCTATGAATCATGATAAGATGTAATATTCATTGCGAAGTTTCTTGTATACCTCGCATACACTTCAAATTAATGTAAATGCGACACTTCCTTGCTAGGAAATAGCGATGACAGATGTCTACGTATCGAAGCAACAGAGTTCTAATGTTTCTTAAAACTAGATATCGCATCTCATTTCTATGTTTTAAGATAAGATATAATATTCATTGCGATGTGTGACTTTTACCTCGCAAACACTTCAAATGAATGTAAATGCGACACTTCCTTCCTAGGAAATAGCGTTTGCAGATGTCCACGTATCGAAGCAATAGGGTTCTAGTGCTTCTTAAAACGCGATATCGCATCTCACTTCTATGTTTCATGATAAGATATGATACTCATTACAAAGTGTTATGTATTCCTCGTCTACACTTCAAATGAATGTAAATGCAACACTTCCTTGCTAGGAAATAGCGTTTCCAGATGTCTACGCATCGAAGCATTAAAGTTCTAATGCTTCCTGAAACGCGATTACGCATCTCATTTCTATGTTCCATGATAAGATATAATATTCATTGCGAAGTGTCATGTATACCTCGCATACACTTCAAATGAATGTAATACGACACTCCGTTGCTAGGAAATAGCGTTTGCAGATGTCTACGTATCGAAGCAATAGAGTTCTAATGATTCTTAAAACGCTATATCGCATCTCATTTCTATGTTTCATGATAAGATATAATATTCATTGCGAAGTATCATGTACATCACTAATACACTTCAAATAAATGTAAATGCGACACATCCTTGCTAGGAAATAGCGATGGCAGATGTCTACATAACGAAGCAAAAGAGTTCTAATGCTTCTTAAAACGAGATATCGCATCTCATTTCTATGTTTCATGATAAGATATAATACTCATTGTGCAGTGTTATGTATTCGTCGTATTCACTTCAAAAGAATGTAAATGCGACACATCCTTGCTAGGAAGTAGCGTTTCCAGATGTCTACGTATCGAAGCAATAGAGTTCTAATGCTTCTTAAATCGCGATATCGCATCTCATTTCTATGTTTCATTATAATATATAATATTCATTGCGAAGTGTCACTTATACCTCGCATACACTTCAAATGAATGTAAATGCGACACTTCCTTGCTAGGAAATAGCGTCTCCAGATGTCTACGTATCGAAGCAATAGAGTGCTAATGCTTCTTAGAACGAGACTTCGCTTCTCATTTCTATGTTTCATGATAAGATATAATATTCATTGCGAAGTGTCATGTATACCTCGTATTCACTTCAAAAGAATGTAAATCCGACACTTCCTTCCTGGGAGATAGCGTTTGCAGATGTCTACTTATCGTAGCAATAGAGCTCTAATGCTTCTTAAAACGCAATACCGCACCTCACTTCTATGTTTCATGATGATATAATATTCATTGCGAAGTGTCATGTTAACTTCGTATTCTCTTCAAAAGACTGAAAATGCGACACTTCCTTGCTAGGAAATAGCGTTTGCAGATGTCTACTTATCGTAGCAATAGAGTTCTAATGCTTCTTAAAACGCAATACCGCACCTCACTTCTATGTTTCATGATGTTATGATATTCATTGCGAAGTGTCATGTATAACTCGTATTCACTTCAAAAGAATGTAAATGCGACACTTGCTTGCTAGGATATAGCGTTTTCAGATGTCTACGTATCGAAGCAATAGAGTTTTAATGCTCCTTAAATCGCGATATCGCATCTCATTTCTTTGTTTCATGATAAGATATAATATTCATTGCGAAGTATCATGTATACCTCGTATTCACTTCAGAAGAATGTAAGTGTGACACTTCCTTGCAAGGAAATAGCGTTTGCAGATGTCTACTTATCGTAGCAATAGAGTACTAATGCTCCTTAAAACGGAATACCGCACCTCACTTCTATGTTTCATGATGTCATAATATTCATTGCGAAGTGTCATGTAAACCTCGTATTCTCTTCAAATGGATGTAAATGCGACCCTACCTTGCTAGGAAATAGAGTTTGCAGATGTCAACGTATCGTAGCAATTGAGTTCTAACGCTTCTTAAAATGCCATATAGCATCTCATTTCTATGTGTCATGATGAGATATAATATTCATTGCGAAGTGTCATGTAAACCTCGTATTCTCTTCATAAGGATGTAAATGCGACACTTCCTTGCTAGGAAATAGAGTTTGCAGACGTCCACGTATCGTAGCAATAGGGTTCTAACGCTTCTTAAAACGCGATATCGCATCTTATTTCTATGTGTCATGATGAGATATAATATTCATTGCGAAGTGTCATGTATAACTCGTATTCACTACAAAAGAATGTAAATGCGACACTTCCTTGCTAGGAAATAGCGTTTCCAGATGCCTACGTATAGAAACAATAGGGTTCTAATGCTTCTTAAAACGAGACTTCGCATCTCAGTTCTATGTTTCATGATGAGATATAATATTCATTGCGAAGTGTCATGTATACCTCGTATTCACTTGAAATGAACGTAAATGCGACACTTGCTTGCTAGGAAATAGCGTTTTCAGATGTCTACGTATCGAAGCAATAGAGATTTAATGCTCCTTAAATCGCGATATCGCATTTCATTTCTTTGTTTCATGATAATATATAATATTCATTGCGAAGTGTCATGTATACCTCGTATTCACTTCAAAAGAATGTAAGTGCGACACTTCCTTGCTAGGAAATAGCGTTTCCAGATGTCTACGTATAGAAACAATAGGGTACTAATGCTTCTTAGAACGAGACTTCGATTCTCATTTCTATGTTTCATGATAAGATATAATATTCATTGCGATGTGTCATGTACACCTCGTATTCACTTCAAAAGAATGTAAATGCGACACGTCCTTGCAAGGAAATAGCGTTTTCAGATGTCTACTTATCGTAGCAATAGAGTTCTAGTGCTTCTTAAAACGCAATACCGCACCTCACTTCTATATTTCATAATGATATAATATTCATTGCGATGTGTCATGTATACCTCGTATTCACTTCAAAAGAATGTAAATCCGACACTTCCTCCCTGGGAAATAGCGTTGGCAGATGTCTACGTATCGAAGCAATAGAGTTCTAATGCTTCTTAAAACGCGATATCGCATCTCAGTTCTATGTTTCATGATAAGATATAATATTCATTGTGAAGTGTTATGTATACCTCACATTCACTTCAAAAGAATGTAAACGCTACACTTCCTCTCTAGAAAGTGGCGTTTGCAGATGTCTCCGTATCGCAGCAATAGAGTTCTAATGCTTGTTGAAACGAGATATCGCATCTCATTTCTATGTTTCATGATTGGATATACTATTCATTGTGGAGAGTTATGTATACCTTGCATTCACTTCAAAAGAATGTGAGTGCGACACTTCCTTGCTAGGAAATAGCGATTGCAGATGGCTAGGTATCGTACCAATAGATTTCTAATGCTTTTTAAATCGCGATATTGCATCTCCTTTCTATGTTTCAGGATAAGATATAATATTCACTGTTTAGTGTTTCATATACCTCGTGTTCACTTCAAAAGAATGTAAATGCGACAATTCCATGCTAGGAAATAGCGTTTGCAGATGTATATGTACCGTAGCAATAGTGTTCTAACGCTTTTTAAATCGCTATATCGCATCTCATTTCTATGTTTCATGTTAAGATATAATATTTATTGCGAAGTCTTATGAATACCGCGCATTCACTTCAAATGTATGTAAACGCGACACTTCCTTGCTAGGAATTAGCGTTTGCAGATGTCTCCGTATCGAAGCAATAGAGTTCTAATGCTTCTTATTTAGCGATATCGCATCTCATATCTATGTTTCAAGATAAGATATAATATTCATTGTGCAGTGTTATGTATACCTCGAATTCACTTCAATAGAATGTAAATGCGACACTTCCTTGCTAGGAAATACCGCTTGCAGATGTCTATGTATCGTAGAATAGAGTTCTAATGCTTCTCAAAACGCGATATCGCATCTCATTTCTATGAATCATGATAATATGTAATATTCATTGCGAAGTTTCTTGTATACCTCGCATACACTTCAAATTAATGTAAATGCGACACTTCCTTGCTAGGAAATAGCGATGACAGATGTCTACGTATCGAAGCAACAGAGTTCTAATGTTTCTTAAAACTAGATATCGCATCTCATTTCTATGTTTCATGATAAGATATAATATTCATTGCGAAGTGTCATGTAAACCTTGTATTCAATTCATAAGAATGTAAATGCCACGCTTCCTTGCTAGGAAGTAGTGTTTGCAGATGTCTACGTATCGGAGCAGTGAGTTCTAATGCTTCTTAAATCGCGATATCGCATCTCATTTCTAGGTCTCATGATAAGACATAATATTCACTGCGAAGTGTTATGTATTCCTGTTCTACACGTTAAATGAATGTAAATGAGACACTTCCTTTCTAGGAAACTACGCTTCCAGATGTCTACGTGTCGAAGCAATAGAGTTCCAATGCTTCTTGAAACGAGATATCGCATCTCATTTCTATGTCTCATGATAAGATATAATATTCATTGTGGAGTGTCATGTATATCTCGTATTCACTTCAAAAGAATGTAAATGCGACGCTTCCTTGCTAGGAAATAGCGTTTGCAGATGTCTCCGTATCGAAGCAATAGGGTTCTAATGCTTCTTAAATCGCGAAATCGCATCCCATTTCTATGTTTCGTGATAAGATATAATAATCATTGTGGAGTGTTATGTCTACCTCGCTTTCACTTCAAAAGAATGTAAATGCGACACTTCCTGTCTAGGAAATAGCGTTTGCAGATGTCTCCGTATCGAAGCAATAGAGTTCTAATGCTTCTTAAATCGCGAAATCGCATCCCATTTCTATGTTTCGTGATAAGATATAATATACATTGTGGAGTGTTATGTCTACCGCGCATTCGCTTCAATAGAATGTAAGCGCGACAGTTCCTTGCTATTAAATAGCGATTGCTGATGTCTACATATCGTAGCAACAGATTTCTAACGCTTCTTGAAAGGGGATATCGCATCTCATTTCTATGTTTCATGATAAGATATAATATTGATAGCGAAGTGTCATGTATACCTTGTATTCACTTCAGAGGAATGTAAATGCGACACTTCATTGCTAGAAAATAGCGTTTGCAGATGTCTACGTATCGGAGCAATAGAGTTCTAGTGGTTCTTAAAACGCGATATCGTATCTCATTTCTATGTGTCATGATAAGACATAATATTCATTGCGAAGTGTCGTGTATACCTCGCATATACTTCAAAAGAATGTATATGCGACATTTCATTGCTAGGAAGTAGTGTTTGCAGATGTCTACGTATCGGAGCAATAGAGTTCTAATGCTTGTTAAATCGCGATAACGCATCTCATTTCTATGTTTCATGATAAGATATAATATTCATTGCGAAGTGTCATGTATACCTTGTATTGAATTCATAAGAATGTAAACGCCACGCTTCCATGCTAGGAAATTGCGTTTGCCGATTTCTCCGTATCGAAGCAGTAGAGTTCTATTGCTTCTTAAATCGCGATATTGCATCTCATTTCTATGTTTCGTGATAAGGCATAATATTCATTGCGAAGTGTCATGTATACCTCGCATACACTTCAAATGAATGTAATACGACACTTCGTTGCTAGGATATAGCGTTTGCAGATGTCTACGTATCGAAGCAATAGGATTCTAATGCATCTTAAAACGCGATATCGCTCCTCATTCCTATGTTTCATGTTAAGATATAATATCCATTGTGGATTGTTATGTATACCTCGTATTCACTACGAAAGAGTGTAAATGCGACACTTCCTTGCTAGGATATAGCGTTTCCAGATATCTACGTATCGTAGCAATAGAGTTCTAGTGTTTCTTAAAACGCGATATCGCATCTCACTTCTATGTTTCATGACACGATAAAATATTCGATGCGAAGTGTCATGTATACCTCGTCTTCACTTCAAAAGAAAGTAAATGCGACAGTTCCTTGCTAGGAAATAGCGTCTGCAGATGTCTGCGTATCGAAGCAATATAGTTCTAGTGCTTCTTAAAACGCGATATCGCATCTCACTTCTATGTTTCATGATAAGATATGATACTCATTACAAAGTGTTATGTATTCCTCGTCTACACTTCAAATGAATGTAAATGCGACACTTCCTTGCTAGGAAATGGCGTTTGCAGGTGTCTCCGTATCGAAGCAATAGAGATCTAATTCTTCTTAAATCGCGATATCTCATTTCATACCTATGATTCGTTATATGGTATAATATTCATTGTGGAGTGTTATGTATACGTCGTCTACGCTACAAATGAGTGTAAACGCGGCACGTCGTTGCTAGGAAATTGCGTTTGCAGATGTCTACGTATCGAAGCAATAGTGTTCTAATGCTTCTTAAATCGCGATATGCTTCTCATTTATATGTTTCATGATGAGGTATAATATTCATTGTGGAGTGTTATGTATTCCTCGTATTCACTTCAAAAGAATGTAAGCGCAACACTTCCTTGCTGTTAAATACCATTTGCAGATGTCTACGTGTCGTAGCAATAGAGTTCTAATGCTTTTTAAATCGCTATATCGCATCTCATTCCTATGTTTCGTGATAAGATATAATATTCATTGCGAAGTGTCATAAATACCTCGTATTCACATCAAAAGAATGTAAATGCCACACTTCCATGCTAGGAAATAGCGTTTGCAGATGTCTACGTATCGTAGCAATGGAGTTCTAAAGCTTCTTAAAACAAGATATCGCATCTCATTTCTATTTTTCATGATAAGATTGAATATTCTTTGCGAAGTGTCGCTTATACCTCGCATACACTTCAAATGATTGTAAATGCGGCACTTCCTTGCTAGGAAATAGCGTTTGCAGATGTGTACGTATCGAAGCAATAGAGTTCTAATGCTTCTCATAACGCGATATCGCATCTCATTTCTGTGTCTCATGATAAGATATAATATTCATTGTGTAGTGCTGTATATATCTCGTATTCACTTCAAAAGAATGTAAATGCGACACTTCCTTGCTAGGAAATATCGTTTGCAGATGTCTCCGTATCGAAGCAATAGAGTTCCAATGCTTCGTAAAACGAGATATTGCATCTCATTTCTATGTTTCATGATAAGATATAATATTCATTGTGGAGAGTTATGTATTAACCTGGTATTAACTTCAAAGGAATGCAAACGCGACACTTCCTTGCTAGGAAATAGCGTTTGCAGATGTCTACGTATCGAAGCAATAGAGTTCTAATGATTCTTAGAACGCTATATCGCATCTCATTTCTATGTTTCATGATAAGATATAATATTCATTGCGAAGTATCATGTATACCACTCATACACTTCAAATGAATGTAAATGCGACACATCCTTGCTAGGAAATAGCGATGGCAGATGTCTACATAACGAAGCAAAAGAGTTCTAATGCTTCTTAAAACGAGATATCGCATCTCTTTTCTACGTTTCATGATAAGATATAATACTCATTGTGCAGTGTTATGTATTCCTCGTATTCACATCAAAAGAATGTAAACGCGACACATCCTTGCTAGGAAGTAGCGTTTCCAGATGTCTACGTATCGAAGCAATAGAGTTCTAACGCTTCTTAAATCGCGATATCGCATCTCATTTCTATGTTTCATGATAAGATATAATATTCATTGTGGAGTGTCATGTATGCCATGTATTCACTTCAAAAGAATGTAAATGCGACACACCCTTGCTAGGAAGTATCGTTTGCAGATATCTACTTATCGAAGCACTAGAGTTCTGATGCTTCTTAAATCGCCAAATCGCATCTCATTTCTGTGTTTCATGATAGGATATAATATTCATTGCGGAGTGTCATGTATACCATGTATTCACTTCAAAAGAATGTAAATGCGACACTTCCTTGCTAGGAAATAGCGTTTCCAGATGCCCACGTATAGAAACAATAGCGTTCTAATGCTTCTTAAAACGAGACTTCGCATCTCAGCTCTATGTTTCATGATGAGATATAATATTCATTGCGAAGTGTCATGTATACCTCGTATTCACTTCAAATGAATGTAAATGCGACACTTGCTTGCTAGGAAATAGCGTTTTCAGATGTCTACGTATCGAAGCAATAGAGTTTTAATGCTCCTTAAATCGCGATATCGCATCTCATTTCTTTGTTTCATGATAAGATATAATATTCATTGCGAAGTATCATGTATACCTCGTATTCACTTCAGAAGAATGTAAGTGTGACACTTCCTTGCAAGGAAATAGCGTTTGCAGATGTCTACTTATCGTAGCAATAGAGTACTAATGCTCCTTAAAACGGAATACCGCACCTCACTTCTATGTTTCATGATGTCATAATATTCATTGCGAAGTGTCATGTAAACCTCGTATTCTCTTCAAATGGATGTAAATGCGACCCTTCCTTGCTAGGAAATAGAGTTTGCAGATGTCAACGTATCGTAGCAATTGAGTTCTAACGCTTCTTAAAATGCCATATAGCATCTCATTTCTATGTGTCATGATGAGATATAATATTCATTGCGAAGTGTCATGTAAACCTCGTATTCTCTTCATAAGGATGTAAGTGCAACACTTCCTGGCTAAGAAATAGCGTTTGCAGATGTCTACGTAACGTAGCAGTAGAATTCTAATGCTTCTTAAAACGCGATATCACATCTCATGTCTATATTTCATGATAAGATATAATATTCATTGCGAAGTGTCATGTATAACTCGTATTCACTACAAAAGAATGTAAATGCGACACTTCCTTGCTAGGAAATAGCGTTTCCAGATGCCTACGTATAGAAACAATAGGGTTCTAATGCTTCTTAAAACGAGACTTCGCATCTCAGTTCTATGTTTCATGATGAGATATAATATTCATTGCGAAGTGTCATGTATACCTCGTATTCACTTGAAATGAACGTAAATGCGACACTTGCTTGCTAGGAAATAGCGTTTTCAGATGTCTACGTATCGAAGCAATAGAGATTTAATGCTCCTTAATTCGCGATATCGCATTTCATTTCTTTGTTTCATGATAATATATAATATTCATTGCGAAGTGTCATGTATACCTCGTATTCACTTCAAAAGAATGTAAGTGCGACACTTCCTTGCTAGGAAATAGCGTTTCCAGATGTCTACGTATAGAAACAATAGGGTACTAATGCTTCTTAGAACGAGACTTCGATTCTCATTTCTATGTTTCATGATAAGATATAATATTCATTGCGATGTGTCATGTACACCTCGTATTCACTTCAAAAGAATGTAAATGCGACACGTCCTTGCAAGGAAATAGCGTTTTCAGATGTCTACTTATCGTAGCAATAGAGTTCTATTGCTTCTTAAAACGCAATACCGCACCTCACTTCTATATTTCATAATGATATAATATTCATTGCGATGTGTCATGTATACCTCGTATTCGCATCAAAGGAATGTGAATGCGACACTTCCTTGCAAGGAAATAGCGTTTGCAGATGTCTCCGTATCGAAGGAATAGACTTCTAATGCTTCTTAAATCGAGATATCGCAACACATTTCTATGTGTCATGATGAGATATAATATTCGTTGCGAAGTGTCATGTATACCTCGTATTCACTTCAAAACAATGTAAATGCTACACTTCCTTCCTAGGAAATAGCGTTTCCAGATGTCTACGTATAGAAACAATAGGGTACTTATGCTTCTTAGAACGAGACTTCGCTTCTCATTTCTATGTTTCATGATAAGATATAATATTCATTGCGAAGTGTCATGTATACCTCGTATTCACTTCAAAAGAATGTAAATCCGACACTTCCTCCCTGGGAAATAGCGTTGGCAGATGTCTACGTATCGAAGCAATAGAGTTCTAATGCTTCTTAAATCGCCATATCGCATCTCACTTCTATGTATCATGATAAGATGTAATATTCATTGTGCAGTGTTATGTATACCTCGCATACACTTCAAATGATTGTAAATGCGACACTTCCTTGCTAGGATATAGCGATGGCAGATGTCTACGTATCGAAGCAACAGAGTTCTAATGCTTCTTAAATCGCCAAATCGCGTCACATTTCTATGTTTCGTGATAATATATAATATTCATCGTGGAGTGTTATGCATACCTCCTATTCACTTCAAAAGAATGTAAGTGCAACACTTCCTGGCTAGGAAATAGCGTTTGCAGATGTCTACGTAACGTAGCAGTAGAATTCTAATGCTTCTTAAAACGCGATATCGCATCTCATGTCTATATTTCATGATAAGATATAATATTCATTGCGAAGTGACATGTATTGCTCACATACACTTCAAATGAACGTAAATGCGACTCTTCCTTGCTAGGATATAGCGATTGCAGATGTCTACGTATGGAAGCAACAGAGTTCTAATTCTTCTTAAAACGAGATATTGCATCTCACTCCTATGTTTAATGATAATATATGATATACATTGCGGAGTGTCATGCATGCCTCGTTTTCACTTCAAAAGAATGTAAATGCGACACTTCCTTGCTAGGAAGTAGCGTTTGCAGATGTCTACGTATCGAAGCAATAGAGTTCTAATGCTCCTTAGGACGCGATATCGCTCCTCATTTCCAAGTTTCATGGTAAGATATAATATTCATTGTGAAGTGTTATGTATACCTCGTATTCACCTCAATGGAATATAAATGCTACACTTCCTTGCTAGGAAAAAGCGTTTGCAGATGCCTATGTATCATAGCAATAGAGTTACAATGCTTTTTAAAACGCGATATGGCTCCTCATTTCTATGTTTGATGGTAAGACGAAATATTCATTGTGCAGTGTTACGTATACCTCGTATTCAATTCAAAAGAATGTAAATGCGACACATCCTTGCTAGGAAAAAGCGTTTGCTGATGCCTATGTATCATAGCAATAAAGTTATAATGCTTTTTAAAACGCGATATGGCTCCTCATTTCTATGTTTCATGATAAGATGTAATATTCATTGTGGAGTGTTATGTATACCTCGTATTCACCTCAAGAGAATGTAAATGCCACACTTCCTTGCTAGGAAGTAGCGTTTGCAGATGTCTACGTATCGCAGCAATGGATTTCTAATGCTTCTTAAAACGCAATACTGCACCTCACTTCTATGTTTCATGATATTATAATATTCATTGCGAAGTGTCATGTATAACTCGTATTCACTTCAAAAGAATGTAAATGCGACACTTCCTTGCTAGGAAATAGCGTTTCCAGATGCCTACGTATAGAAACAATAGGGTTCTAATGCTTCTTAAAACGAGACTTCGCATCTCAGTTCTATGTTTCATGATGAGATATAATATTCATTGCGAAGTGTCATGTATACCTCGTACTCACTTCAAATGAATGTAAATGCGACACTTGCTTGCTAGGAAATAGCGTTTTCAGATGTCTATGTATCGCAGCAATAGAGATTTAATGCTCCTTAAATCGCGATATCGCATTTCATTTCTTTGTTTCATGATAAGATATAATATTCATTGCGAAGTGTCATGTATACCTCGTATTCACTTCAAAAGAATGTAAGTGCGACACTTCCTTGCTAGGAAATAGCGTTTCCAGATGTCTACGTATAGAAACAATAGGGTACT
Organism: Xylocopa sonorina; assembly: GCF_050948175.1. Taxonomy (NCBI): domain Eukaryota; kingdom Metazoa; phylum Arthropoda; class Insecta; order Hymenoptera; family Apidae; genus Xylocopa; species Xylocopa sonorina. Next base: position 891,418 of record NW_027490123.1, on the reverse strand, counting down.
AATGCTTCTTAGAACGAGACTTCGATTCTCATTTCTATGTTTCATGATAAGATATAATATTCATTGCGATGTGTCATGTATACCTCGTATTCACTTCAAAAGAATGTAAATGCGACACGTCCTTGCAAGGAAATAGCGTTTTCAGATGTCTACTTATCGTAGCAATAGAGTTCTAGTGCTTCTTAAAACCCAATACCGCACCACACATCTATGCTTCATGATGATATAATATTCATTGCGAAGTGTCATGTAAACATCGTATTCTCTTCAAAAGAATGTAAATGCGACACGTCCTTGCAAGGAAATAGCGTTTTCAGATGTCTACGTATCGAAGCAATAGAGATTTAATGCTCCTTAAATCGCGATATCGCATTTCATTTCTTTGTTTCATCATAAGATATAATATTCATTGCGAAGTGTCATGTATACCTCGTATTCACTTCAAAAGAATGTAAGTGCGACACTTCCTTGCTAGGAAATAGCGTTTCCAGATGTCTACGTATAGAAACAATAGGGTACTAATGCTTCTTAGAACGAGACTTCGATTCTCATTTCTATGTTTCATGATAAGATATAATATTCATTGCGATGTGTCATGTATACCTCGTATTCACTTCAAAAGAATGTAAATGCGACACGTCCTTGCAAGGAAATAGCGTTTTCAGATGCCTATGTATCATAGCAATAAAGTTATAATGCTTTTTAAAACGCGATATGGCTCCTCATTTCTATGTTTCATGATAAGATGTAATATTCATTGTGGAGTGTTATGTATACCTCGTATTCACCTCAAGAGAATGTAAATGCCACACTTCCTTGCTAGGAAGTAGCGTTTGCAGATGTGTACGTATCGCAGCAATGGATTTCTAATGCTTCTTAAAACGCAATACTGCACCTCACTTCTATGTTTCATGATATTATAATATTCATTGCGAAGTGTCATGTATAACTCGTATTCACTTCAAAAGAATGTAAATGCGACACTTCCTTGCTAGGAAATAGCGTTTCCAGATGCCCACGTATAGAAACAATAGCGTTTTAATGCTTCTTAAAACGAGACTTCGCATCTCAGTTCTATGTTTCATGATGAGATATAATATTCATTGCGAAGTGTCATGTATACCTAGTATTCACTTCAAATGAATGTAAATGCGACACTTGCTTGCTAGGAAATAGCGTTTTCAGATGTCTACGTATCGAAGCAATAGAGTTTTAATGCTCCCTAAATCGCGATATCGCATCTCATTTCTTTGTTTCATGATAAGATATAATATTCATTGCGAAGTATCATGTATACCTCGTATTCACTTCAATAGAATGTAAGTGCGACACTTCCTTGCAAGGAAATAGCGTTTGCAGATGTCTACTTATCGTAGTAATAGAGTACTAATGCTCCTTAAAACGGAATACCGCACCTCACTTCTATGTTTCATGATGTCATAATATTCATTGCGAAGTGTCATGTAAACCTCGTATTCTCTTCAAAAGGATGTAAATGCGACCCTTCCTTGCTAGGAAATAGAGTTTGCAGATGTCAACGTATCGTAGCAATTGAGTTCTAACGCTTCTTAAAATGCGATATAGCATCTCATTTCTATGTGTCATGATGAGATATAATATTCATTGCGAAGTGTCATGTAAACCTCGTATTCTCTTCAAAAGGATGTAAATGCGACACTTCCTTGCTAGGAAATAGAGTTCGCAGATGTCTACGTATCGTAGCAATAGGGTTCTAACGCTTCTTAAAACGCGATATCGCATCTTATTTCTATGTGTCATGATGAGATATAATATTCATTGCGAAGTGTCATGTATAACTCGTATTCACTTCAAAAGAATGTAAATGCGACACTTCCTTGCTAGGAAATATCGTTTCCAGATGCCTACGTATAGAAACAATAGGGTTCTAATGCTTCTTAAAACGAGACTTCGCATCTCAGTTCTATGTTTCATGATGAGATATAATATTCATTGCGAAGTGTCATGTATACCTCGTATTCACTTCAAATGAATGTAAATGCGACACTTGCTTGCTAGGAAATAGCGTTTTCAGATGTCTACGTATCGAAGCAATAGAGATTTAATGCTCCTTAAATCGCGATATCGCATTTCATTTCTTTGTTTCATGATAAGATATAATATTCATTGCGAAGTGTCATGTATACCTCGTATTCACTTCAAAAGAATGTAAGTGCGACACTTCCTTGCTAGGAAATAGCGTTTCCAGATGCCCACGTATAGAAACAATAGCGTTTTAATGCTTCTTAAAACGAGACTTCGCATCTCAGTTCTATGTTTCATGATGAGATATAATATTCATTGCGAAGTGACATGTATACCTCGTATTCACTTCAAATGAATGTAAATGCGACACTTGCTCGCTAGGAAATAGCGTTTTCAGATGTCTACGTACCGTAGCATTAGAGTTCTAATGCTTCTCAAAACGCGATATCGCATCTCATTTCTATGTTTCATGATAGGATTTAATATTCATTACGAAGTGTCTTGTATACCTCGCATACACTTCAAACGAATTTAAATGCGACACTTCATTGCTAGGAAATAGCGTTGGCAGATGTCTACGTATCGAAGCAATAGAGTTCTAATGCTTCTTAAATCGCCATATCGCATCTCACTTCTATGTATCATGATAAGATGTAATATTCATTGTGCAGTGTTATGTATACCTCGCATACACTTCAAATGATTGTAAATGCGACACTTCCTTGCTAGGATATAGCGATGGCAGATGTCTACGTATCGAAGCAACAGAGTTCTAATGCTTCTTAAATCGCCAAATCGCGTCACATTTCTATGTTTCGTGATAATATATAATATTCATCGTGGAGTGTTATGCATACCTCCTATTCTCTTCAAAAGAATGTAAGTGCAACACTTCCTGGCTAAGAAATAGCGTTTGCAGATGTCTACGTAACGTAGCAGTAGAATTCTAATGCTTCTTAAAACGCGATATCACATCTCATGTCTATATTTCATGATAAGATATAATATTCATTGCGAAGTGACATGTATTGCTCACATACACTTCAAATGAACGTAAATGGGACTCTTCCTTGCTAGGATATAGCGATTGCAGATGTCTACGTATGGAAGCAGCAGAGTTCTATTTCTTCTTAAAACGAGATATTGCATCTCACTCCTATGTTTAATGATAATATATGATATACATTGCGGAGTGTCATGCATACCTCGATTTCACTTCAAAAGAATGTAAATGCGACACTTCCTTGCTAGGAAGTAGCGTTTGCAGATGTCTACGTATCGAAGCAATAGAGTTCTAATGCTCCTTAAGACGCGATATCGCTCCTCATTTCCAAGTTTCATGGTAAGATATAATATTCATTGTGAAGTGTTATGTATACCTCGTATTCACCTCAATGGAGTATAAATGCTACACTTCCTTGCTAGGAAAAAGCGTTTGCAGATGCCTATGTATCATAGCAATAGAGTTACAATGCTTTTTAAAACGCGATATGGCTCCTCATTTCTATGTTTGATGGTAAGACGAAATATTCATTGTGCAGTGTTACGTATACCTCGTATTCAATTCAAAAGAATGTAAATGCGACACATCCTTGCTAGGAAAAAGCGTTTGCTGATGCCTATGTATCATAGCAATAAAGTTATAATGCTTTTTAAAACGCGATATGGCTCCTCATTTCTATGTTTCATGATAAGATGTAATATTCATTGTGGAGTGTTATGTATACCTCGTATTCACCTCAAGAGAATGTAAATGCCACACTTCCTTGCTAGGAAGTAGCGTTTGCAGATGTGTACGTATCGCAGCAATGGATTTCTAATGCTTCTTAAAACGCAATACTGCACCTCACTTCTATGTTTCATGATATTATAATATTCATTGCGAAGTGTCATGTATAACTCGTATTCACTTCAAAAGAATGTAAATGCGACACTTCCTTGCTAGGAAATAGCGTTTCCAGATGCCCACGTATAGAAACAATAGCGTTTTAATGCTTCTTAAAACGAGACTTCGCATCTCAGTTCTATGTTTCATGATGAGATATAATATTCATTGCGAAGTGTCATGTATACCTAGTATTCACTTCAAATGAATGTAAATGCGACACTTGCTTGCTAGGAAATAGCGTTTTCAGATGTCTACGTATCGAAGCAATAGAGTTTTAATGCTCCCTAAATCGCGATATCGCATCTTATTTCTATGTGTCATGATGATATAATATTCATTGCGAACTGTCATGTAATCCTCGTATTCTCTTCGAAAGCGTGAAAATGCGACACTCCCTTGCTAGGAAATAGCGTTTGCAGATGTCTACTTATCGTAGCAATAGAGTTCTAATGCTTCTTAAAACGCAATACCGCTCCTCACTTCTATGTTTCATGATGATATAATATTCATTGCGAAGTGTCATGTAAACCTCGTATTCTCTTCAAAAGAATGAAAATGCGACACTTCCTTGCAAGGAAATAGCGTTTGCAGATGTCTACTTATCGTAGCAATAGAGTTCTAATGCTTCTTAAAACGCAATACCGCACCTCACCTCTATGTTTCATGATGATATAATATTCATTGCGAAGTGTCACGTATACCTCGTATTCACTTCAAAAGAATGTAAATCCGACACTTCCTTCCTGGGAAATAGCGTTTGCAGATGTCTACTTATCGTAGCAGTATATTTCTAATGCTTCTTAAAACGCAATACCGCACCTCACTTCTATATTTCATAATGATATAATATTCATTGCGATGTGTCATGTATACCTCGTATTCGCATCAATGGAATGTAAATGCGACACTTCCTTGCAAGGAAATAGCGTTTGCAGATGTCTCCGTATCGAAGGAATAGACTTCTAATGCTTCTTAAATCGAGATATCGCAACACATTTTTATGTGTCATGATGAGATATAATATTCATTGCGAAGTGTCATGTATACCTCGTATTCACTTCAAATGAATGCAAACGCGACACTTCCTTGCTAGGAAATAGCGTTTGCAGATGTCTACGTATCGAAGCAATAGAGTTCTAGTGATTCTTAAAACGCTATATCGCATCTCATTTCTATGTTTCATGATAAGATATAATATTCATTGCGAAGTATCATGTATACCTTGTATTCACTTCAAAAGAATGTAAATGCGACACTTCCTTGCTAGGAAATAGCGTTTCCAGATGTCTCGTTATCGAAACTGTAGAGTTCTAATGCTTCATAAAAGAAGATGTCGCATCTCATTTCTATGATTCATGATAAGATATAGTATTCATTGCGAAGTGTCATGTATTTCTCTCATACACTTCAAATGAATGTAAATGCGACACTTCCTTGGTAGGTAATAGCGTTGGCGGATGTCTACTTATCGAAGCAATTGAGTTCCAATGCTTCTTAAAACGAGATTTCGCATCTCATTTTTATGTTTCATGATAAGATATAGTATTCATTGCGAAGTGTCATGAATATCTCGCATTCACTTCAAAAGAATGTAAATGCGACACTTCCTTTCTAGGTAATTGCGTTTCCAGATGTCTACGTATCGAAGCAATATAATACATATACAATGTATTATTAGCAAGAAATATATACATTTATAATGCTTCTTAAATCGTCATATCGCATCTCATTTCTATGTTTCATTATAAGATATGATATTCACTGTGGAGTGTTGTGTATACCTCGTATTCACTTCAAATGAATGTGAATGCGACACTTCCTTGCTTGGAAATAGCGTCTGCAGATATCTACGTATCGTAGCAATAGATTTCTAACGCTTCTTAAAACGCGATATCGCATTGCATTTCTTTGTTTCATGATAAGATATAATATTCACTGCGAAGTATCATGTATACCTCGTATTCTCTTCAAAAGGATGTAAATGCGACACTTCGCTGCTAGGTAATAGCGTTTGCAGATGTCCACGTTTCGATGCAATAGAGTTCTAACGCTTCTCAAATCGCGATATCGCATATCATTTCTAAGTTTCATGATAAGTAATAATATTCATTGCGAAGTGGCATGTATACCACGCATACACTTCAAATGAATGTAAATGCGACACTTCCTTGCTAGGATATAGCGTTTACAGATGTCTACGAATCGAAGCAATAGAGTTCTAATGCTTCTTTAAACGCGAAATAGCGTCTCATTTCTGTTTCGTGATAAGATATAGTATTCGTTGCGAAGTGTTATGTAAACCTCGTCTACACTTCAAACGAATGTAAATGCCACACTGCCTTGCTAGGAAATGCATTTCGAGATGTCTACGTATCGAAGCAGCGGAGTTCTAATGCTTTTTAAAACGCGATATCGCATCTCATGGTAAGATATAAGATATAAGATTCATTGCGATGTGTTATGTATACGTCGTCTACACTTCAAAAGATTGTAAATGCCACTCATCCTTGCTAGGAAATAGCCTTTCCTGATGTCTACGTATCGAAGCAAGAGAGTTCTAATGCTTCTTAAAACGCGATATCGCATCTCATTTCTATGTTTCATGATATGGTATAATATTTATTGCGAAGTGTTACGTATAGCTTGTCTACACTTCAAAAGAATGTAAATGCCACACTTCCTTGCTAGGAAATAGCTTTTTCCAGATGTCTACGTATCGAAGATATAGATTTCTAATGCTTCTTAAAACGCGATAACGCAAATCATTTCTATCTTGCATGATAATATATAATATTCATTGCGAAGTGTTACGTATACCTCGCCTGCACTTCAAAAGAAAGTAAATGCCATATTTCCATGCTAGGAAATAGCGATTCCAGATCTCTACGTATCGAAGCAATAAGGTTCAAATGCTTCTGAAAATGCGATATCGCATCGCTGCTCTATGTTTCATGATAAGATATTATATTCATTGGGAAGTGTTAAGTATACATCGTCTACACTTCAAAAGAGTGTAAACGACACTCTTTCATGCTAGGAAATAGCGTTCCCAAATGTCTAGGTATCGATGCAATAGAGCTCTAATGCTTCTTAAAACGAGGTATCGCATCTCATTTCTATGTTTCATGATAAGATATAATACTCATTGTGCAGTGTTATGTATACCTCGTATTCACTTCAAATGTAGGTAAATGCGACACGTCCTTACTAGGAAATAACGTTTGCAGATATCTACCTATCGAAGCAATAGAGTTCTAAAGCTTCTAAAAACGCGACATCGCATCTCATTTCTATGTTTCATGATAGGATATAGTATTCATTGCGAAGTGTCATGTGTACCTCGTATTCACTTCAAAGAATGTAAATGCAACACTCCCTTGCTAGGAAATAGCGTCTGCAGATGTCTATGTATGGTAGCAATAGAGTTCTAATGCTTCTCAAAACGCGAATCGATCCTCATTTCTATGTTTCACGATAAAATATAATATTCACTGTGCGGTGCTATGTATACCTCGTCTACACTTCCTAAGAATGTATATGCGACACTTCCTTGCTAGGAAATTGCCTCTGCAGATGTCTACGTATCGTAGCAATAGAGTTCTAATGCTTCTTAAAACGCGATATCGCATCTCAATTCTACGTTACATGATAAGATATTATATTTATTGCCCATTGCTATGTATATCTCGTCTACACTTAAAAGGAATGTAAACGCAACACTTTCTTGCTAGGAAATAGCTTTTCCAAATGACTACGTATCGAAGCAATAGAGTACTAATGCTTCTTAAAACGAGATATCGCATCTCATTTCTATGTTTTAGGATAAGATATAATATTCATTGCGTAGTGTCATGTATACTTCGTATTCACTTCAAATGAATGTAAATGCGACACTCCCTTGCTAGGAAATAGCATTTGCAGATGTCTACGTATCGTAGCATTAGTGTTCTAATGCTTCTCAAAACGCGATATCGCATCTCCTTTCTATGTTTCATGATAAAATATAATAATCATTGCGAAGTGTCATGTATACCCCGCATACACTTCAAATGAATGTAAATGCACAACTCCCTTGCTAGGAAATAGCGTTTGCAGATGTCTACGTACCGTAGCATTAGAGTTCTAATGCTTCTAAAACGCGATATCGCATCTCATTCCTATATTTCATGATAAGATATAATATTCATTGCGAAGTGTCTTGTATACGTCGCATACACTTCAAATGAATGTAAATGTGACATTTCCCTGCTAGGAAATAGCGTTGGCAGATGTCTACGTATCGAAGCAGTAGAGATCTACTGCTACTTAAATAGCGATATCGCATCTCATTTCTATGTTTCATGATAAGATATAATATTCATTGCGGAGTGTCATGTATACCTCGTATGCACTTCAACAGAATGTAAATGCGACACTTCCTTGCTTGGAAGTAGCGTTTGCACATGTCTACGTATCGAAGAAGAAGAGTTCTATTGTCCCTTAAGTCGCGATATCGCATCTCATTTCTATGTTTCATGATAAGATATAATTTTCATTGTGCAGTGTTATGTTTATCTCGTCTACACTTCAAACGAATGTAAATGCGGCACTTCCCTGATAGGAAATAGCGTTTGCAGATGTCTACGAATCGTAGCAACGGAATTCTAATGCTTCTTAAAACGCGAAATCGATACTCATTTCTATGTTTCATGATAACATATAATATTCATTGTGGAATGTTTTGTATACCTCGTATTCACTTCAAAGGAATGTAAATGCGACACCTCCTTGGTAGAAAATAGAGTCTGCAGATGTCTATGTATCGTAGCAAAGGTGTTCTAATGCTTCTTAAAACGCGAAATCGATCCTCATTTCTTGGTTTCATGATGAGATATAATATTCATTGTGGAGTGTTAAGTATACCTCGTATTCAGTTCAGAAGAATGTCAATGCGACACTTCCTTGCTAGGAAATAGCGTTTGCAGGTGTCTACGTATCGAAGCAATAGAGCTCTAATTCTTCTTAAAACTGGATATTGCATCTCATTTCTATGTTTCATGATAAGATATGACACTAATTGCGAAGAGTCATGTATACCTCGTATTCACATCAAAAGAAGGTAAACACGACAGTTCCTTGCTAGGATATAGCGTTTGCAGTTTTCTACGTATCGAAGCAATAGAGTTCTGATGCTTCTTAAAACGCGATAACGCATCTCATTTATATTTTTCATGATAAAATATAATATTCATTGCGTAGTGTTATGTATACATCGTCTACACTTAAAAGGAATGTAAATGTGACACTTCCTTGCTAGGAAATAGCGTTTGCAGATGTCTACGTATCAAAGCAATAGAGATATACTGCTTCTTAAATCGCCATATCGAATCTCATTTCTATGTTTCATGATGAGATATAATATTCATTGTGGAGTGTTATCATAACCTCGTATTCACTTCAATAGAATGTAAATGCGACACTCCCTTGCTAGCAAATAGCATTTGCAGATGTCTACGTATCGTAGCATTAGTGTTCTAATGCTTCTAAAATCGCGATATCGCATCTCATTTCTATGTTTCATGATAAGATATAATATTCATTGTGGAGTGTTATTATAACCTCGTATTCACTTCAAAAGAATGTAAATGCGACACTCCCTTGCTAGGAAATAGCTTTTGCAGATGTCTAGGTATCGAAGCAATAGAGTTCTAATGCTGCTTAAATCGCGATATCGCATCTCATTTCTATGTTTCATGATAAGATATAATATTCATTGTGCAATGTTATGTATACCTCGAATTCACTTCAAAAGAATGATAATGCGTCACTTCCTTGCTAGGAAATATCGTTTGCAGATGTCTATGAATCGTAGCAATAGAGTTAGAATTCTTCTTAAAACGCGATATCGCATTTCATTTCTATGTTTCATGATAAGATATAATGTTAATTGCGAAGTATCATGTATACTTCGTATTCATTTCAAAAGAATGTAAATGTGACACTTCCCTGCTATTAAATAGCGTTTGCAGATGTCTACGCACTGTAGCAATAGAGTTCAAAAGCTTCTTAAAACAAGATATCGCATCTCATTTCTATTCTTCATGATAAGATACAATATTCATTGCCAAGTGTTATGTATTCCTCGTCTACCCTTCAAACGAATGTAAATGCGATACATCCTTTCCAGGAAATAGCGTTTCCATATGTCTACGTAACGAAGCAATGGAGTTCTGATGCTTCTTTAAACGCGATATCGTATCTCATTTCTATGTTTCATGACAAGATATAATATTCATTGCGAATTATCTTGCATACCTCGCATACACTTCAATCGAATTTAAATGCGACACTAGATTGCTAGGAAATAGCGTTGGCAGATGTCTACGAATCGAAGCAATAGTGTTCTAATGCTTCTTGAATCGCGATATCGCATCTCATTTCTATGTTTCATGATCAGATAAAATATTCGTTGTGCAGTGTTATGTATTCCTCGTCTACACTTCAAATGAATGTAAATGCGACACTTCCTTGCTAGGAAATAACGCTCCCAGATATCTACGTACCGAAGGAGTAGAGTTCTAATGCTTCTTAAAACGAGATATCGCATCTCATTTCTATGTTTCAAGACAAGATAGAATATTCATTGCGAAGTGTCATGTATTCCTCGTATTCACTTCAAACGAATGTAAATGCAACACTTCCTTGCCATTAAATAGAGTTTGCAGATGTCTACCGATCGTAGCAATTGTGTTCTAATGCTTCTTAAATCGCGATATCGCATTTCATTTCTATGTTTCGTGACAAGGTACAATATTCATTGTGTTGTGTTAAGCATACCTCGTATTCACTTCAAAAGAATGTAAATGCGACACTTCCTTGCTATTAAACAGCGTTTGCAGATATCTAAGTATCGAAGCAATAGAGTACTGTTGCTTCTTAAATCGCGATATCGCATCTCATATCTATGTTTCATTATAAGATATAATTTCCGTCGCGAAGTGTCATGTATACCTCGCATGCACTCCAAATGAATGTAAGTGCGACACTTCCTTGCTATGAAATAGCGTCTACAGATGTCTACGTATCGTAGCAATAGAGTTCTAATGCTTCTTAAAACGCGAATCGATCCTCAATTCTATGTTTCATGATAAGATATAATATTCATTGTGGAGTGTTATGTATACCTCGTCTACACTTCCTAAGAATGTCAATGCGACACTTCCTTGCATGGAAATAGCGTTTGCAGATGTCTACGTATCGAAGCAAAAGTGTTATAATGCTTCTTAAATCCTCATATCGCATCTCATTTGTATGTCTCATGATAAGATATAATATTCATTGTGCAGTGTTATGTACACCCCGTATTCACTTCGAAAGAATGTAAATACGACACTTCCTTGCTAGGAAATAGCGTTTGCAGATGCCTACGTATCGTAGCAATAAAGTTCTGATGCTTCTGAAAACGCGATATCGCATCTCTTTTCTATGTATAATTATAAGATATAATATTCATTGCGAAGTGTCATGTATACCTCGCATACACTTCAAATGAATGTAAATGCGACACTTCGTTGCTAGGATATAGCGATGGCATATGTCTACCTATCGAAGCAACAGAGTTCTAATCCTTCTTAAATCGCGATATCGCATCTCATTTCTATGTTTTATGATAAAATATAATATTCAGTGCGAAGTGTCTTGTATACCTCGCAAACGCTTCAAATGAATTTAAATCCGACACTTCCTTGCTAGGAAATAGCGTCTGCAGATGTCTACGTATCGTAGCAATGGAGATCTAATGCTTCTTAAAACACGATATCGCATCTCATTTCTATGGTTCATTATGAGATACAATATTCATTGCGAAGTGTCATGTATACCTCGTATTCACTTCAAATGAATGTAAATGCTACGCTTCCTTGCTAGGAAATAGCGTTTGCAGATGTCTACGTATCGTAGAATTAGAGTCCTAATGCTTCTCAAAACGGGATATCGCATTTCATTTCATTTTTTTCATGATAAGATATAATATTCATTGCGAATTATCTTGCATACCTCGCATACACTTCAAACGAATTTAAATGCGACACTAGATTGCTAGGAAATAGCGTTGGCAGATGTCTACGAATCGAAGCAATAGTGTTCTAATGCTTCTTGAATCGCGATATCGCATCTCATTTCTATGTTTCATTATCAGATAAAATATTCGTTGTGCAGTGTTATGTATTCCTCGTCTACACTTCAAGTGAATGTAAATGCGACACTTCCTTGCTAGGAAATAGCGTTTGCAGATGTCTACGTATCGTAGCATTAGTGTTCTAATGCCTCTTAAATCGCGATATCGCATCTCATTTCTATGTTTCATGATAAGATATAATATTCATTGTGAAGTGTCTTGTGTCACGTCCTGGCCCGAGAGAATTTCTCGTGTGGGAGACGGACGACACGTAGCCGAAACGCGGAACCGATCACTCGATTGTGATGGGTGCCGTGGTTCCTTTAATGGGACGCGAACACTATAAGCACACGCGGACGCGATTTAGTATGTAGATTCTCTTACCTTTCGTCGTCTTCAGCTTTCGGTTGAATTAATATTTCTGTTCCAGGTATCGCTGTTTCCTAGGATCGCCTTCCGGAATGGTAGCTGCGTAGAAGCTGCGGAACGGAAACGTCAGAGGAATGAGGCTCCACTGGCCTTGGCAGGAATGCTGATCTCGCTTGGAAGAACTGGCCGAAGGGTGATGAGACTGGATGCGAGCTCTCGGCGCAACAGTCATGCGGAAGTGGTAGTCCTGACTCGCCTTGGAGTCGGTGAATTCACGCACTAATCGTCGAAGCTGATTCTTTCGTCCCGCACGTCGCGTTCGTTTCGAAACGGCGCGGCACATTCAAAAGAGACCTTCGACTGACTGGATTCGAGTTGGTAAGCGGCGGTCCTCTCTATCCGTGTCGGTCCAGCAGAACGAAAATCGACTGTCACTTCGAATAGTACGAAGCTGTAGTTCCACAAGGTTAAGCGGCGGTCCTCTCTAACCAAGTAGAATTTCCAGGCAACTGTACTGATTCAAAGAGTGAATGTGGTTGTATGGATACGCGAGAATAAATGAAATAAAATAGAGTTGAATGTAGGTAAAAATAAAGATATATTCTAAGTATAAAACCGGACTTACACTGATACTTTCCCTAAGCTAGATATAAGTACTTAATAAACTAGAACTTGAAATTAACTAGAAACAGAGAACACCTCGAAGAGGTGGCAGACAGCCCTAAGGCATGGAGAAGTAATTGGAATCGCGGGTACTCGGAAGGAGTCCCGGAGAGATCGAGTCGGAACGAGTGTCGGAGTATGAACTGACGATCCTGTCGCGTGCACGGGACCTCCTCGGTTCCCGTGGCGCGCGAGTCGCTGAGCCCTCGCGGTGGGGCGTACGTACGAGTGGGGCGCGCCTCGCGGTGGGGCGGCCGGTCGGAGTGGGAGCGCTCGCGTTACGCGTGAGCCCCGAGCGTCGAATGCGCGCGGGCGCGCATCGCTACTTATGAATTAGAATATATGTACATCGGTCTTAGAATTATGTGTGTGTGTTGTTCGTGTTACAATGTGTGAGTCGTGTACTTAGAACTAGGATTCGAGTATTATCGGTATACGCATGAGAAAAGTGAGTAAGGGCGAATACTGGCGGGAGATTCTGGTCGTTGCTCTGGTGGTGCCTCGTATGGTGCTGGATACGCGCGATAGCGCGGTCGGCTCGTCCATCTCCTAGGCGGATGTAGCGGATCTGCTGCCTTAGCTCGGCCAAAGGGCGATTCGCCCGTGCGGTAGGATGCAGGTAGACGCAGGTAATTGGTTGGTGCGTGCTGCGGGAGGCGCCGGGGGGTGGAAGGTGATACGCCGGACGTTACACTAGGACAAAGCGTTTGCAAATGCCTACGTATCATAGCAATAGAGTTCTAATGCTTCTTAAAAGCGATATCGCATCTGATTTCTATGTTTCATGATAAAATATAATATTCATTGTGGAGTGTTATGTATACCTCGTATTCACTTCAAAAGAATGTGAGTGGGACTCTTCCGTGCTAGGAAATAGCGTTTGTAGATGTCTACGTATCGAAGCAATAGAGTTCTAATCCTTCTTAAAACGCGATATCGCATCTCACTTCTATGTTTCATAATAAGTTATAATATTCATTGCGAAGTGTTTTGTACACTTCGGATTCACTTCAAATGTAGGTATATGCGCCACATCCTTGCTAGGAAATAGCGTTTCCCGATGTCTACGTATCGAAACAATAGAGTTCTAATGCTTCTAATATCGCGATATCTCAACTCATTTCTATGTTTCATGATAAGATATAATATTCATTGTGCAGTGTCATGTATACCACGGATACACTTCAGATGAATGTAAATGCGACACTTCCTGGCTATGAAGTAGCGATTGCAGATGTCTACGTATCGTAGCAATAGAGTTCTAATGCTTCCTAAAACGAGATATTGCATCTCATTTCTATGTTTCATGATAAGATATAATATTCATTGTGCAGTGTTATGTGTATCTCCTCCACACTACAAATGAATGTAAATGCGAATCTACCCTGCTAGGAAATAGCGTTTGCCGATGTCTACGAATCGTAGCAAAGGAGTTCTAATGCTTCATAAATGCGAAATCGATCCCCATTTCTATGCTTCATGATAACATATAATATTCACTGTGGAGTGTTATGTGTTCTAATGCTTCTTGAAACGCGATATCGCATCTCACTTCTATGTTTCATGATAAGATATATTCATTGTGGACTGTTATGTATTGTTACGTCCGGCGTATCGCCTTCCACCCCCCGGCGCCTCCCGCAGCACGCACCAACCAATTACCTGCGTCTACCTGCATCCTACCGCACGGGCGAATCGCCCTTTGGCCGAGCTAAGGCAGCCGATCCGCTGCATCCGCCTAGGAGGTGGACGAACCGACCGCGCTATCGCGCGTATCCAGCACCATACGAGGCACCACCAGAGCAACGACCAGAATCTCCCGCCAGTATTCGCCCGTATTCACTCTTCTCGTGCGTATACCGATAATACTCGAATCCTAGTTCTAAGTACACGACTCAAACATTGTAATACGAACAACACACACATATAATTTTAAGACCGTCGTACATATATATATTCTAATTCATAAGTAGCGACGCGCGCCCACGCGCATTCGACGCTCGCGGCTCACGCGTAACGCGAGCGCTCCCACTCCGACCGGCCGCCCCACCGCGAGGCGCGCCCCACTCGTACGTACGCCCCACCGCGAGGGCTCAGCGACTCGCGCGCCACGGGAACCGAGGAGGTCCCGTGCACGCGACAGGATCGTCAGTTCATACTCCGACACTCGTTCCGACTCGATCTCTCCGGGACTCCTTCCGAGTACCCGCGATTCCAATTACTTCTCCATGCCTTAGGGCTGTCTGCCACCTCTTCGAGGTGTTCTCTGTTTCTAGTTAATTTCAAGTTCTAGTTTATTAAGTACTTATATCTAGCTTAGGGAAAGTATCAGTGTAAGTCCGGTTTTATACTTAGAATATATCTTTATTTTTACCTACATTCAACTCTATTTTATTTCATTTATTCTCGCGTATCCATACAACCACATTCACTCTTTGAATCAGTACAGTTGCCTGGAAATTCTACTTGGTTAGAGAGGACCGCCGCTTAACCTTGTGGAACTACAGCTTCGTACTATTCGAAGTGACAGTCGATTTTCGTTCTGCTGGACCGACACGGATAGAGAGGACCGCCGCTTACCAACTCGAATCCAGTCAGTCGAAGGTCTCTTTTGAATGTGCCGCGCCGTTTCGAAACGAACGCGACGTGCGGGACGAAAGAATCAGCTTCGACGATTAGTGCGTGAATTCACCGACTCCAAGGCGAGTCAGGACTACCACTTCCGCATGACTGTTGCGCCGACAGCTCGCATCCAGTCTCTTCACCCTTCGGCCAGTTCTTCCAAGCGGGATTCCTGCCAAGGCCAGTGGAGCCTCATTCCTCTGACGTTTCCGTTCCGCAGCTTCTACGCAGCTACCATTCCGGAAGGCGATCCCAGGAAACAGCGATACCTGGAACAGAAATATTAATTCAACCGAGAGCTCAAGACGACGAAAGGTAAGAGAATCTACATACTAAATCGCGTCCGCGTGTGCTTATAGTGTTCGCGTCCCATTAAAGGAACCACGGCACCCATCACAATCGAGTGATCGGTTCCGCGTTTCGGCTACGTGTCGTCCGTCTCCCACACGAAAAATTCTCTCGGGCCAGGACGTGACACGAATTTGGTGACAGCGGTGGGATTGATTCGCGATTCTCTAGAAATTCTGCTAGTTCGAATACGCGACCAGCTATGGCGACGCGAACGCCAGTTAAGACACGCCACCAGCCGCCGCGCGGTACAGCCGCGAATACCGACGCCGAAAAGAATCATCCTGTCTCACGCGCTATCGATTTCCAAGACGCGCTCGCCGAACCGCTTCCAAGAACCGCCGACGCTAGTGTAGGTGATAAATCCGCCGATAACACCCTTTTGTTAATGCAACAGATCGACGAACTTCGCCGCGAGTTAGACGCCGTCCGCCGATCTCAAACCATAACGCGTAACGATACCGCTCCTCTCGAATTACCGCGATTAAATTACACTACGCCACAGAGCGCGCAAGCCGATCTCGGAACTGGTCACGATGAATTATCTTTAAAACAGGCATTGGAAGCCGTTCCTCACTTCGACGGTGAAAATATCCCCGTTCTACAGTTTACGCGAGCCTGTAAAGGCGCGTATGACCTTATACCCAACGGCTGCGAACGGACATTCACGCGTTTAGTTAAGGGAAAATTAAAGGGACGCGCGTACTCAGCCCTCGAGGACGAACAATGTAGTTCAATTTTAGAGTTAACGGACATACTCAGGCAAACCTTCGCGCGCACGCACCTTACGATCCGCGGATCACTATCGCGGACAGCTAACGAACATATTTATGAGGGAGAACGAACACATACTCGATTATATTAGTAGAGTAAAAGACCTGAGATCCGCAATCGTTGACTGCGAGCGACTTTCGCCGTACGCGTCGCGAAGCTCTTCAGACGTTGAGGAGCTTACATTACGTTGCTTCATTGATGGGCTGATTCCAGACATTCGAATTCCGTTCCCAGTAAATCAGGTCCATTCACCGCAGGAAGCATACACACGCGCCCGTGAGCTGTACAAACGCCACGAACTAGACCGGGAGCGATTATCAAAATCTCGTTCGCGCGTAGAACCTAGATCCAACCGCGACAATGTTATTTGCTCGAAATGCAATAACCCCGGGCATTACGCCAGAGATTGTCGGTTCAGGTTAGCCCCACCGCGGCAATCGCCGAATACATGGTACCCCGCTGCCCTTCGCGAAACTCCTATGAATAGAGCCGGTTACGAAAATCCACGACCAATCGCGCCGCGAATTAAGTTTTGCAGATATTGCAAAAGCGAAGGTCACGAAATAGAAGAATGTCGCCGAAGACAATTTAATAATAATATTAGGCAGTCGGGAAACGGGAATGGCCTCCCGCCACGCCGCGAGACAGGACGCGAGGCCAATCGCAATATCAGATCTCTCGCGACGAACGACCCAGCCACCGAAGACAACGACTCGGTGCAGCTGTAAATCTTACGGGCAAGACGAACACTCCAAGCGTCATACTGAATTCGGTCGCTCTCCTAAAGAAGACCGAATTCATGATTGATACTGGCGCGGAAATAAACGTAATCAAACGTTCCGCTTTGTCCCCACACGCGCGCGTAGACACGTCCGAAACACTCGTAATTACGGGAGTTACTAATGGGCAAGTTACCACGGTAGGGACAGTCAATATCGTTTTGTTCGGGCGCGTCGTGCCGTTCAATGTCGTCGACGATAATTTTCCATTAGGCCCAGACGGAATTTTGGGCTCGGGCTTCTGTGCCGACGCTGAAATATCCTTCCCGAAGAAGGAAATCAGATGGCACGGTACAACCATTCCTTTCTGCCGCAATATAGTTTCGTCGGAGGCTAAACCAGATTCTAATTTAGAAAAAACGGTCCCAGAAACCTCCGAAGTAACGAAACCACTAATTCAAAACCCATCGAAATCCTACGAAAAAGCGGAACGCGCTTCGAAACCGCCGAAAGAACCACGAAAAACCGCGAAAAATTTTTTCAATAAGCGTAATCAGTTCTCGGTACCACCGCGCATGAACATCGGGGTAAAGGTCCGGATAATTAATTCACACCTTGCCGAAGGAATAATTCCGCGCATGGATATAGGGCCAGGAATTTATTTTGGAAATGCGCTGGTGAAAGTTACCGGAGATACAGTGATAACAAGAGTAATAAACTCTACAGATAAAACTGTAAAAATCGCTCTACTTCCGATCGAATTGGAACCAGTCGATATCTCAAAATGTTCGAAGGAAGACAGTTCCGCGTTATTCACGACATTCTCTAGAACGTCGAATTCAAATCCTATTTCCGCCGATACGTCCGGCAATCCCCAGAAGGGAAATGTAGATCGTTCAATTCCACGTAAAACGCCACGTCCTGATCAAGGATCTTCTCCGTGCGCAAGACAGAAACTAACTTATGCGCAAGTTACAAAATCCGCCGCGAAATCCGCACAGCCAGTGAAATCCCGCCTCGAACGTATTATCGATCTATTAAGGCTCGAACATCTTATCGCGGAGGAGAAAAATCACGTAATGGACTTGATTGATAAGAGCCAAGATCTATTTTACATCGAGGGCGATAAACTGGGTCATACCACAGCAACAACGCATAAAATTCCTACTGTCGACGACAAACCGATAAATGTGAAACAGTATCGTTTTCCACCCGCACATAAAGAGGAGATCCGGAATCAGATCGAAACTTTATTGCAGAATGGCGTTATTCGAGACTCGAAATCCCCCTACAACTCTCCTCTTTGGGTCGTCCCGAAAAAGGCCGACTCACAGGGAAAGAAAAGGTGGAGAGTCGTTGTAGATTACAGAGCGTTAAACGAAAAGTCCGTTGCCGATGCATATCCGCTACCGTGTATAACTGAAATACTGGACCAGCTCGGAAGCGCCAAGTATTTCAGTACGTTCGACTTAGCCAGCGGGTTCCACCAAATTCCAATGGAACCCGCTGACGCGCATAAAACCGCGTTTTCGACACCGTACGGACACTTTGAGTTCACGCGTATGCCATTCGGCCTGAAAAATGCGCCCGCCACTTTCCAGCGTCTAATGGACAGCGTATTTGCCGGCTTGCAGGGTAACGAATTATTTGTATATTTGGACGATATCGTCGTATACGCCAGTTCGCTCCAAGAGCACGCCACAAAATACCTAAAACTCACAAACAAACTTCGAGAGTCAAATTTATCGCTGCAACCCGATAAGTGTGAGTTTCTTCGTCGCGAAGTTAGCTATCTGGGCCACATCATTAGTGAAAGTGGCGTGAAACCGGATCCTTCCAAAGTCGGCGCCGTCCGAAACTTCCCGCGTCCGTCGAACCTAAAACAAAGAAAGCAATTCTTGGGACTCGCAGGCTATTATAGGCGTTTCATACAAAATTTCTCGAACACTGCGAAACCTCTTACGAACCTCTTAAAGAAAGATACGCCATTCGCCTGGCGGAACGAACAGGAAAACGCGTTCGTCCAACTGCGAGATGCGCTCTGCGAAGCGCCTATTTTGCAGTATCCGAATTTCAAAATCCCGTTTATAATCACAACAGACGCATCAATAGATGCTATCGGTGCAGTCTTAAGTCAAGGCCCGATAGGCCGCGACCTTCCAATCGCATATACATCGAGACTCCTTAATTCCGCAGAAAAGAATTATTCGACAATAGAAAAGGAATGTCTCGCAATTATCTACGCCGTGCACCAATTCAGACCTTATGTTTACGGGAACCAATTCAAGCTTGTAACAGACCATCGTCCACTGGTGTGGATGAATTCCGTTAAAGACCCATCCAGCCGACTTGTGAGGTGGCGACTCAAATTAGCGGAGTACGACTACGAGATTGTGTATAAAACCGGTAAGACAAATCTAAACGCAGACGCTTTATCACGCAATCCTGCTAAAGTCTGTCCTCTCAATCCAATCTCCTCATCCGACGAGGACATTTTTGATCCAGTTCCGAAGCCTTACCGTTCAAAGAAATCCACAATGCCGCCTCCGCCTCCATCTTCGCCCGAATCGGAAGATATTCGCACAGCGGTAGATCAGTTACCGACCGAACACATTCGATACGAACCCCTATTTAAGTTCACGCGCGATACTATCGCCACCAGGCGCGATAATCTAGTCACTTTTATCACCAAAGTTGGACATCCTTATGATTCTGGCGCCAGCCAGTTAAGTAAAGCAGGAAAATTCTTCATTCACAAGTCCGACATAAATCTTACGAAAGCTAAAGTCGTTAAAGTAGAAAACTTTTACCATATACAACTGCCGGTAATCGAGCACGAAAAACGAGCAATAGATTTTCAAATGGTAGTAGAGACTCTTCGTTCATTGTATGACGTAATATCCGAACTCCAAATCACATCAATTAGTATGGCACAAGTCTCATTAGATAAAATCCCTTGGTCTCAGGTTCAAAGAATACTCCAAGACCTATTTTACGAAACTCCACTACAAATCACCGTTTGTCAGGGCTTAATTCATATACCGCCAGAACAACATAGAGAAAAAATCATTAAAGAAAATCATGATACACCAGTTGGCGGACACAAAGGTGTCAACAAAACTTATTCGCGAATTAGGGAAAGATTTTATTGGCCGAATATGAAATCCGATATCCAAAATTACATTAGTAAGTGCAAAAGTTGTCAAACCGAAAAATTAGTTCGCGTAAAGACACGGCAACCTCTCACGTTAACGGACACACCAGGTAGCGCATTTGATAAAATATCCATGGATGTTATGGGACCCCTCCCCACTACACCCGACGGGTTCACCAACATCCTGACAATCCAAGACTTACTCACAAAATATTCCGTCGCGATCCCGCTAAAGCAAACCACAGCAGTCGATATAGCAGATGCCCTTATCACCGGGTTTATATGCAAGTTCGGTTGTCCTAAAGGAATTTTGACCGATCAGGGGTCAAATTTCATCAATAGCTTAATAAAAGCAATCGCCATAAAATTCCGTATAAAACAATATAAATCCACAGCTTTCCACCCGCAAACGAACGGCTCGGTGGAAAGGTCACACCATGTTTTAGCAGAATATTTGAGACACTACATCGACACCAGTGGCGATTGGGAGAAATGGCTACCGTACGCCATGTTCTCCTATAATACGAGCGTACATGAGGGAACACTGTACACACCCCATGAACTCGTATTCGGGCGTATCGCGAGAACGCCATCCGAAAATCCATTCCAGGACATCTTAGAAAATGAAACATACTCAGATTATTTAATAGATTTAAATGATAAAATCACAAGTTCCCAAAGAATAGCAAAAGAGAATTTAGATAATGCAAAGCGCCGTGCAAAATACTATTATGACCGTAAACAAAATATCCAGAAATTCGAAGTTGGTCAGTGGGTTTATTTACTGCGAGAACCCTACAAACATAAATTTCAGTCACAATATGTGGGTCCATATAAAATACACGAAATTCTGGGTAACAACAATGTAGAGTTATCTGTTAAGGGAAAAGTTAAGATTGTTCATTCGAATAAGATAAAAATATGTAAGCGCATGAGTGGTTTAAAACAGAAAGAGACTGATAAACAATTGAATGAGTGCGAAACTAGTGCGGAAAACATTAATGCGAGTGCCAATAAACTCAGTGCTAGTGATGAAAGTGATGACAGTGCCAGCAACAGGCCAATCAACCCCGAGGGTCCATTCACCAGTCACAGAGGCCACTCCCCAAAGGCGAAACGAGTCCGCTACACCAATGAGAGCAGAGACTCGGCGGAACTACGGCAGCCAACCGGCAGCGCAATAAATTCGGAGGAACGCCCACAGTCGTGCCCACCAGTCAGGAGATCTTGGCACCGCCAAGATTCCTTTTCTAAGGGGGGAGGTGTAACGTCCGGCGTATCGCCTTCCACCCCCCGGCGCCTCCGGCAGCACGCACCAACCAATTACCTGCGTCTACCTGCATCCTACCGCACGGGCGAATCGCCCTTTGGCCGAGCTAAGGCAGCCGATCCGCTACATCCGCCTAGCGCGCGTATCCAGCACCATACGAGGCACCACCAGAGCAACGACCAGAATCTCCCGCCAGTATTCGCCCGTATTCACTCTTCTCATGCGTATACCGATAATACTCGAATCCTAGTTCTAAGTACACGACTCAAACATTGTAATACGAACAACACACACATATAATTTTAAGACCGTCGTACATATATATATTCTAATTCATAAGTAGCGACGCGCGCCCGTGCGCATTCGACGCTCGCGGCTCACGCGTAACGCGAGCGCTCCCACTCCGACCGGCTGCCCCACCGCGAGGCGCGCCCCACTCGAACTTTCGCCCCATCGCGAGGGCTCAGCGACTCGCGCGCCACGGGAACCGAGGAGGTCCCGTGCACGCGACAGGATCGTCAGTTCATACTCCGACACTCGTTCCGACTCGATCTCTCCGGGACTCCTTCCGAGTACCCGCGATTCCAATTACTTCTCCATGCCTTAGGGCTGTCTGCCACCTCTTCGAGGTGTTCTCTGTTTCTAGTTAATTTCAAGTTCTAGTTTATTAAGTACTTATATCTAGCTTAGGGAAAGTATCAGTGTAAGTCAGGTTTTATACTTAGAATATATCTTTATTTTTACCTACATTCAACTCTATTTTATTTCATTTATTCTCGCGTATCCATACAACCACATTCACTCTTTGAATCAGTACAGTTGCCTGGAAATTCTACTTGGTTAGAGAGGACCGCCGCTTAACCTTGTGGAACTACAGCTCCGTACTATTCGAAGTGACAGTCGATTTTCGTTCTGCTGGACCGACACGGATAGAGAGGACCGCCGCTTACCAACTCGAATCCAGTCAGTCGAAGGTCTCTTTTGAATGTGCCGCGCCGTTTCGAAACGAACGCGACGTGCGGGACGAAAGAATCAGCTTCGACGATTAGTGCGTGAATTCACCGACTCCAAGGCGAGTCAGGACTACCACTTCCGCATGACTGTTGCGCCGACAGCTCGCATCCAGTCTCTTCACCCTCCGGCCAGTTCTTCCAAGCGGGATCAGCATTCCTGCCAAGGCCAGTGGAGCCTCATTCCTCTGACGTTTCCGTTCCGCAGCTTCTACGCAGCTACCATTCCGGAAGGCGATCCCAGGAAACAGCGATACCTGGAACAGAAATATTAATTCAACCGAGAGCTCAAGACGACGAAAGGTAAGAGAATCTACATACTAAATCCCGTCCGCGTGTGCTTATAGTGTTCGCGTCCCATTAAAGGAACCACGGCACCCATCACAATCGAGTGATCGGTTCCGCGTTTCGGCTACGTGTCGTCCGTCTCCCACACGAGAAATTCTCTCGGGCCAGGACGTGACAGTTTCATGATAAGATATAATATTCATTACGAAGTGACACTTATACCTCGCATACATTTCAAATGAATGTAAATGCGACACTTCATTGCTAGGAAATAGCGTTTGCAGATGTCTACGTATCGAAACAATAGAGATTTAATGCTCCTTAAATCGCGATATCGCATCTCATTTCTATGTTTCATCATAAGATATAATATTCAGTGTGGAGTGTTATGTATTCCACATATTCTCTTGAAAGGAATGTAAATACGACACTTCCTTGCTAGGAAATTGGTTCTGCAGATGTCTACGTATCGTAGCAATAGAGTTGTAATGCTTCTTAAAACGCGATATAGCATCTCATTTCTATGTTTCATGATAAGATATAATATTCAATGCGAAGTGTCATGTATTCCTCGCATACACATCAAATGAATGTTAATGCGACACTTCCTTGCTAGGAAATAGCGTTGGCAGATGTCTACGTATCGAAGCAATTGAGTTCTAATGCTTCCTAAAACGAGATATCGAATCTCATTTCAATGTTTCATGATAAGATATAATATTCAATGTGCAGTGTTATGTATACCTCGTATTCACTTGAAAAGAATGTAAATGCGAAACTTCCTTGCTATTAAATAGCGTTTGCAGATGTCTACGTATCGAAGCAATAGATTTGTAATGCCTCTTAAATCGCGATATCGCATTTCATTTCTATGTTTCGTGATAAGGTATAATATTCATCGTGGAGTGTTATGTATACCTCGTACTCACCTCAAAAGAATGTAAATGCGACACTCCCTTGCTAGGAAGTTGCGTTTGCAGGTGTCTACGTATCGAAGCAATAGAGTTCTAACGCTTCTTAAAACGCGATATCGCATCTCATTTCTATGTCTCATGATAAGATATAATATTCACTGCGAAGTGTTATGTTTTCCTTGTCTACACTTCAAATGAGTCTAAATGCGACACTTCCTTGCTAGGAAATAGCGTTGGCAGATGCCTACATATCGAAGCAATAAAGTTCTAATGCATCTTCAATCGCGATATCGCATCTCATTTCCATGTTTCATGTTAATATATAATATCCATTGTGCAATGATATGTACACCTCGCATTCACTTTAAAAGAATGTAAATGCGACAGGTCCTTGCTAGGAAATAGCGTTTGCAGATGTCTACGTATCGTAGCAATAGAGATCTAAAGCTTCTTAAAACGCGATATCACATCACATTTCTATGTTTCATGATAAGATATAATATTCATTGCGAAGTTTCACGTATTCCTCGCATACACTTCAAATGAATGTAAATGCGACACTTCCTTGCTGGGAAATGTCGTTTGCAGATGTCTCCGTATCGAAGCATTAGAGTTCTAATGCTTCCTAAATCGCGTTATCGCATATCATTTCTATGTTTCGTGATAAGGTATAATATTCATTGTGAAGTTTTATGTATACACCCTATTCACTTCAAAAGAATATAAATGCGTCACTTCCTTGCTATTATATAGCGTTTGCAGATGTCTACGTACCGTAGCAACAGTGTTCTAATGCTTTTTAAATCGCGATATCGCATCTCATTTCTATTGTTCATGATAAGATATAATATTCATTGCGAAGTGTCACGTATACCTCGAATTCACGTCAAAAGAATGTAAATGCGACACTTCCTTGCTAGGAAATGGAGTTTGCAGATGTCTACGTATCGAAGCAACTGAGTATTAATGCTTCTTAAAACGCGAAATCGCATCCCATTTCTATGTTCCGTTATAAGATATAATATTCATTGTGGAGTGCTATGTATACCTTGCATTCGCTTCAAAAGAATGTAAATGCGACACTTCCTTGCTAGGAAATACCGATTGCAGATGTCTACGTATCGTAGCTATAGAGTTCTGATACTTCTTACATCGCGATATCGCATACCATTCCTATGTTTCGTGATAACGAATAATATTCATTGCGAAGTGTCATGGACACCTCGTATTCACTTCAAAAGAATGTAATGCGACACTTCCTTGCTAGCAAATAGCGTTAGCAGATGTCTACGTATCGAAGCATTAGAATTCTAATGCTTCTTAAAACGGGATACGGCATCTCATTTCTATGTTTCATGATAAGGTATAATATTCATTGCGAAGTGTTATGTATTCCCCATCTACACTTCAAATGAATGTAAATGCGACACATCCTTTCTACGAAATAGCGTCTCCAGATGTCTACGTATCGAAGCAATAGAGTGCTAATGCTTCTTAAAACGTGATATCGCATCTCATTTCTATGCTTCACGATAAGATATAATATTCATTGCAAAGTTTTATGTATACCTCGTATACACTTCAAAAGAATGTAAATGCGACACTTCATTGCTAGGATATAGCGTTTGCAGATGTCTACGTATCAAAGCAATAGAGTTCTAATGCATCTTAAAACGAGATATCGCATCACATTTCTATGTTTCATGATAGGATATAATATTCATCGCGAAGTATCACTTACACCTCGCAAACACTTCAAATGAATGTAAATGCAGCACTTCCTACCTAGGAAATAGCGTTTGCAGATGTCTACGTATGATAGCAATAGAGTTCTAATGCTTCTCAAAACGCGATATTGCACCTCACTTCCATGCTTCACGATAAGATATAATATTCATTGCGAAGTGTCATGTATACCGCGCATACACTTCAAACGAATGTAAATGCGACACTTCCTTGCTAGGAAATAGAGTTTGCTGATGCTTACGTATAGTAGCAATAGAGTTCTAATGCTATTTAAATCGCGATATCGCATCTCATTTCTAAGTTTCATGATTAGATATAATACTCATTGTGGAGTGTCATGTATATCTCGTATTCACATCAAAAGAATGTAAATGCGACACTTCCTTGCTAGGAAATAGTGTTTACAGATGTTTACGTATCATAAAAATAATGTACTAATGCTTCTCAAAACGCTATATCGCATCTCATTTCTAAGTTTCATGATAAGATATAATATTCATTGCGAAGTGTCATGAATACCTCGCATACACTTCAAGTGAATGTAAATGCGACTCTTCCTTGATAGGAAATAGCGTCTGCAGATGTGTACGTATCGTAGCAATGGATTTCTAATGGTTCTTATAACGGGATATCGAATCTCACTTCTATGTTTCATGATACGATATAATATTCATTGTGGAGTGTCATGTATACCTTGCATTGCTTTCAAAAGAATGTAAATGCGACACTTCCTTCCTAGGAAGTAGAGTTTTCGGATGTCCACGTATCGAAGCAATAGTGTTCTAATGCTTCTTAAATCGCGATATCGCATCTCATTTCTATGTTTCATGATAAGTTATAATATTCATTGCGCAGTGTTATGTATATCTCGTCCACACTTCAAATGAATGTAAATGCGACACTACCCTGCTAGGAAATAGCGTTTGCAGATGTCTACGAATCGTAGCAAAGGAGTTCCAATGCTTCTTAAAACGCGAAATCGATCCTCATTTCTATGTTTCATGATAACATATAATTTCCTTTGTCGAGTGTTATGTATACCTCGCATTCACTTTAAAAGTATGTAAATGCTACACTTCCTTGCTAGGACATAGCGATGTTAGAAGTCTACGTATCGAAGCAACAGAGTTGTAATGCTTCCCAAAACGTGATATCGCATCTCATTTATATGTTCCATGATAAGATATAATATACTCGTATTAAATTGGAATGAATGTAAATGCGACACGTCCTTGCTAGGAAATAGCGTTTGCAGATGAATATATATCGTAGCAATGGGGTTCTATTGCTTCTTAAATCGCGATATCGCATCACATTTCTATGTTTCACGATAAGATATAATATTCATTGTGGTGTGTTATGTATACCTCGTATTCACTTCAAAAGAATGTAAGTGCGACACATCCTTGCTATTAAACAGCGTTTGCATTATTTCTATGTTTATATCGTTATTTCTATGTTTCATAATAAGATATAATATTCATTGTGGAGTGTTATGTACACCTCGTATTCACTTCAAAAGAATGTAAATGCGACACTTCCTTGCTAGGAAATTGCGTTTGCAGATGTCTACGTATCGTAGCAATAGTGTTCTAGTGTTTCTTAAAACGCGATATCGCATCTCATTTCTATGTTTCATGATAAGATATAATTTTCATTGCGAAGTGTCATGTATACCTCGCATACACTTCAAATGAATGCAAATGCGGCACTTCTTTGCTAGGAAATAGCGTTGGCAGATGTTTACGTATCGAAGCAATAGCGTTCTAATGCTTCTTAAAACGCGATATCGCATCACATTTCTATGTTTCATGATAAGATATAATATTCATTGCGAAGTGTCATGTATACCTCGTATTCACTTCAAAAGAATGTAAATGAGACACGTCCTTGCTAGGAAATAGCGCTTGCAGATGTCTACGTATCGTAGCAATGGGGTTCTATTGCTTCTCAAATCGCGATATCGCATCACATTTCTATGTTTCACGATAAGATATAATATTCATTGTTGTGTGTTATGTATACCACGTATTCACTTCAAAATAATGTAAATGCAACACTTCCATGATAGGAAATAGCGTTTGCATATGTCTCCGTATAGAAGCAGTAGAGCTCTAATGCTCCTTAAATCGCGATATCGCATTTCATTTCTATATTTCGTTATAAGGTATAATATTCATTGGGGAGTGTTATGTATAACTCGTATTCACTTCAAAGGAATGTAAATGCGACACTTCCTTGCAATTAAATAGCGTCTGCACATGTCAACGTATCGTAGCAATAGAGATCTAATGCTTCTCAAAACGCGATATCGCATCTCATTTCCATGTTTCATGATAAGATATAATATTCATTGCGAAGTTACATGTATACCTCGTATTCACTTCAAAAGAATGTAAATGCGACACTTCCCTGCTATTAAATAGCGTTTGCAGGTGTCTACGTATCGTAGCAATAGAGTTCTAATGCTTCTTAAATCGCGATATCGCATCTTACTTCCACGTTTCCTGGTAAGATATAATATTCATTGTGCAGTGTTATGTATATCTCGTCTACACTTCAAATGAATGTAAATGCGACACTTCCTTCCTGGGGAATAGCGTCTGCATATATCTACGTACCGTAGCAATAGAGTTCTAATGTTTCGTAAAACGAGATATCGCACCTCATTTCTGTTCCAGGATAAGATGTAATATACATTGACGAGTGTCATGTATATTTCGTATGCACCTCAAAAGGTTGTAAGTGCGACACTTCCTTGCTAGGAAGTAGCGTCTGCAGATGTCTACGTATCGCAGCAACAGAGTTCTAATGCTTCTTATAACGCGATATCGCATCTGATTTCTATATTTCATGATAAGATATAATACTCATTGTGGTGTGTTATGTATACCTCGTATTCACTTTAAAAGTATGTAAATGAGACACTTCTTTGCTAGGAAATAGCGTTGGCAGATGTTTACGTATCGAAGCAATAGCGTTCTAATGCTTCTTAAAACGCGATATCGCATCACATTTCTATGTTTCATGATAAGATATAATATTCATTGCGAAGTGTCATGTATACCTCGTATTCACTTCAAAAGAATGTAAGTGCGACACATCCTTGCTATTAAACAGCGTTTGCATTATTTCTATGTTTATATCGTTATTTCTATGTTTCATAATAAGATATAATATTCATTGTGGAGTGTTATGTACACCTCGTATTCACTTCAAAAGAATGTAAATGCGACACTTCCTTGCTAGGAAATTGCGTTTGCAGATGTCTACGTATCGTAGCAATAGTGTTCTAGTGTTTCTTAAAACGCGATATCGCATCTCATTTCTATGTTTCATGATAAGATATAATTTTCATTGCGAAGTGTCATGTATACCTCGCATACACTTCAAATGAATGCAAATGCGGCACTTCTTTGCTAGGAAATAGCGTTGGCAGATGTTTACGTATCGAAGCAATAGCGTTCTAATGCTTCTTAAAACGCGATATCGCATCACATTTCTATGTTTCATGATAAGATATAATATTCATTGCGAAGTGTCATGTATACCTCGTATTCACTTCAAAAGAATGTAAATGAGACACGTCCTTGCTAGGAAATAGCGCTTGCAGATGTCTACGTATCGTAGCAATGGGGTTCTATTGCTTCTCAAATCGCGATATCGCATCACATTTCTATGTTTCACGATAAGATATAATATTCAATGTTGTGTGTTATGTATACCACGTATTCACTTCAAAATAATGTAAATGCAACACTTCCATGATAGGAAATAGCGTTTGCATATGTCTCCGTATAGAAGCAGTAGAGCTCTAATGCTCCTTAAATCGCGATATCGCATTTCATTTCTATATTTCGTTATAAGGTATAATATTCATTGGGGAGTGTTATGTATAACTCGTATTCACTTCAAAGGAATGTAAATGCGACACTTCCTTGCAATTAAATAGCGTCTGCACATGTCAACGTATCGTAGCAATAGAGATCTAATGCTTCTCAAAACGCGATATCGCATCTCATTTCCATGTTTCATGATAAGATATAATATTCATTGCGAAGTTACATGTATACCTCGTATTCACTTCAAAAGAATGTAAATGCGACACTTCCCTGCTATTAAATAGCGTTTGCAGGTGTCTACGTATCGTAGCAATAGAGTTCTAATGCTTCTTAAATCGCGATATCGCATCTTACTTCCACGTTTCCTGGTAAGATATAATATTCATTGTGCAGTGTTATGTATATCTCGTCTACACTTCAAATGAATGTAAATGCGACACTTCCTTCCTGGGGAATAGCGTCTGCATATATCTACGTACCGTAGCAATAGAGTTCTAATGTTTCGTAAAACGAGATATCGCACCTCATTTCTGTTCCAGGATAAGATGTAATATACATTGACGAGTGTCATGTATATTTCGTATGCACCTCAAAAGGTTGTAAGTGCGACACTTCCTTGCTAGGACGTAGCGTCTGCAGATGTCTACGTATCGCAGCAACAGAGTTCTAATGCTTCTTATAACGCGATATCGCATCACATTTCTATGTTTCACGATAAGATATAATATTCATTGTGGTGTGTTATGTATACCTCGTATTCACTTCAAAAGAATGTAAGTGCGACACATCCTTGCTATTAAACAGCGTTTGTATTATTTCTATGTTTATATCGTTATTTCTATGTTTCATAATAAGATATAATATTCATTGTGGAGTGTTATGTACACCTCGTATTCACTTCAAAAGAATGTAAATGCGACACTTCCTTGCTAGGAAATTGCGTTTGCAGATGTCTACGTATCGTAGCAATAGTGTTCTAGTGTTTCTTAAAACGCGATATCGCATCTCATTTCTATGTTTCATGATAAGATATAATTTTCATTGCGAAGTGTCATGTATACCTCGCATACACTTCAAATGAATGCAAATGCGGCACTTCTTTGCTAGGAAATAGCGTTGGCAGATGTTTACGTATCGAAGCAATAGCGTTCTAATGCTTCTTAAAACGCGATATCGCATCACATTTCTATGTTTCATGATAAGATATAATATTCATTGCGAAGTGTCATGTATACCTCGTATTCACTTCAAAAGAATGTAAATGAGACACGTCCTTGCTAGGAAATAGCGCTTGCAGATGTCTACGTATCGTAGCAATGGGGTTCTATTGCTTCTCAAATCGCGATATCGCATCACATTTCTATGTTTCACGATAAGATATAATATTCATTGTTGTGTGTTATGTATACCACGTATTCACTTCAAAATAATGTAAATGCAACACTTCCATGATAGGAAATAGCGTTTGCATATGTCTCCGTATAGAAGCAGTAGAGCTCTAATGCTCCTTAAATCGCGATATCGCATTTCATTTCTATATTTCGTTATAAGGTATAATATTCATTGGGGAGTGTTATGTATAACTCGTATTCACTTCAAAGCAATGTAAATGCGACACTTCCTTGCAATTAAATAGCGTCTGCACATGTCAACGTATCGTAGCAATAGAGATCTAATGCTTCTCAAAACGCGATATCGCATCTCATTTCCATGTTTCATGATAAGATATAATATTCATTGCGAAGTTACATGTATACCTCGTATTCACTTCAAAAGAATGTAAATGCGACACTTCCCTGCTATTAAATAGCGTTTGCAGGTGTCTACGTATCGTAGCAATAGAGTTCTAATGCTTCTTAAATCGCGATATCGCATCTTACTTCCACGTTTCCTGGTAAGATATAATATTCATTGTGCAGTGTTATGTATATCTCGTCTACACTTCAAATGAATGTAAATGCGACACTTCCTTCCTGGGGAATAGCGTCTGCATATATCTACGTACCGTAGCAATAGAGTTCTAATGTTTCGTAAAACGAGATATCGCACCTCATTTCTGTTCCAGGATAAGATGTAATATACATTGACGAGTGTCATGTATATTTCGTATGCACCTCAAAAGGTTGTAAGTGCGACACTTCCTTGCTAGGAAGTAGCGTCTGCAGATGTCTACGTATCGCAGCAACAGAGTTCTAATGCTTCTTATAACGCGATATCGCATCTGATTTCTATGTTTCACGATAAGAGATAATATTCATTGCGAAGTGTCATGTACACCTCGCATTCACTTTAAAAGTATGTAAATGAGACACTTCCATGCTAGGAAATAGCGTTTGCAGATGTCTACGTATCGTAGCAATAGTGTTCTAATTTTTCGTAAAACGCAATATCGCATTTCATTTCTATGTTTCTTTGTAAGATAAAATAATCATTGCGAAGTGTCACTTATACCTCGCATACACTTCAAATGAATGTAAATGCGACACTTCATTGCTAGGAAATAGCTTTTGCTGATGTCTACTTATCGCAGAAACAGTGTTCTAATGCTTCTTAAATCGCGATTTCGCATCTCAGTTCTATATTTCATGATAAGATATAATATTCAATGCGGAGTGTCATGTATACCTCGTATTCACTTCAAAAGAATGTAAATGCGACACTTCCTTGCTAGGAAATAGCGCTTGCAGATGTCTACGTATCGTAGCAATAGGGTTCTACTGCTTCTTAAATAGCGATATCGCATCTTATTTCTATGTTTCATAATAAGATATAATATTCATTGTGGAGTGTTATGTACACCTCGTATTCACTTCAAAAGAATGTAAATGCGACACTTCCTTGCTAGGAAATTGCGTTTGCAGATGTCTACGTATCGTAGCAATAGTGTTGTAGTGTTTCTTAAAACGCGATATCGCATCTCATTTCTATGTTTCATGATAAGATATAATTTTCATTGCGAAGTGTCATGTATACCTCGCATACACTTCAAATGAATGCAAATGCGGCACTTCTTTGCTAGGAAATAGCGTTGGCAGATGTTTACGTATCGAAGCAATAGCGTTCTAGTGCTTCTTAAAACGCGATATCGCATCACATTTCTATGTTTCATGATAAGATATAATATTCATTGCGAAGTGTCATGTATACCTCGTATTCCGTTAAAGGAATGTAAATGCGACACTTCCTTCCTAGGAAATAGTGTTTGCAGGTGTCTACGTATCGAAGCAATAGAGTTCTAATGCTTCTTAAAACGCAATACCGCACCTCACTTCTATGTTTCATGATGATATAATATTCATTGCGAAGTGTCATGTAAACCTCGTATTCTCTTCAAAAGAATGAAAATGCGACACTTCCTAGCTAGGAATTAGTGTTTGCAGATGTCCACTAATCGAAGCAATAGAGTTTTAATGCTCCTTAAATAGCGATATCGCATCTCATTTCTTTGTTTCATGATAAGATATAATATTCATTGTGAAGTGTCATGTATACCTCGTATTCGCTTCAAAAGAATGTAAACGTGACACTTCCTTGCAAGGAAATAGCGTTTGCAGATGTCCACTTATCGCAGCAATAGTGTTCTAATGCTTCTTAAAACGCACTACCGCACCTCACTTCTATGTTTCATGATGATATAATATTCATTGCGAAGTGTCATGTAAACCTCGTATTCTCTTCAAAAGAATGTAAATGCGACACTTCCTTCCAAGGAAATAGCGTTCGCAGATGTCTACTTATCGTAGCAATAGAGTTCTAATGCTTCCTAAAACGCAATACCGCACCTCACTTCTATATTTCATGATGATATAATATTCATTGCGAAGTGTCATGTATACTTCGTATTCACTTCAAAAGAATGTAAATAAGGACACTTCCATGCTAGTAATTAGTGTTTGCAGATGACTATTTATCGTAGCAATAGAGTTCTAATGCTTCTTAAAACGCACTACCGCACCTCACTTCTATGTTTCATGATGATATAATATTCAATTCGAAGTGTCATGTAAACTTCGTATTCTCTTCAAAAGAATGTAAATGCGACACTTCCTTGGAAGGAAATAGCGTTCGCAGAAGTCTACGAATCGTAGCAATAGATTTCTAATGCTTTTTAAATCGCGACATTGCATCCCATTTCTATGTTTCATGATAAGATATAATATGCATTGTGGAGTGATAGATATACCTCGTACTCAGTCCAAAAGAATGTAAATGCGACACTTCCTTCCTAGGAAATGGCGTTTTGCAGTTGTCTACGTATCGATGCAATAGAGTTCTAAAGCTTCTTAAAACTGGATATCGCATCTCATTTTATGTCTCATGATAAAATATAATATTCATTCCGAAGTGTTATGTATTTCTCGTCTACACTTCAAATTAATGTAAATGCGACACTTCCTTGCTAGGAAATAGCGTTTGAAGATGTCAACGCATCGTAGCAATAGAGTTTTAATGCTCCTTAAATCGCGATATCGCATCTCATTTCTATGTTTCGTGATAAGGTATATTATTCATTGCGAAGTGCCATGTATACCTCGTATTCACTTCAAAAGAATGTAAATGCGGCACTTCCTAGCTAGGAAATAGCGTTTCCAGATGTCTACGTATAGAAACTATAGGGTACTAACGCTTATTAAAACGAGACTTCGCATCTCATTTTTATGTTTCATGATGAGATATAATATTCATGCGAAGTGTCATGTATACCTCGTATTCACTTCAAAAGAATGTAAATGCGACACTTCCTTGTAAGGAAATAGCGTTTGCAGATGTCTACTTATCGTAGCAATAGAGTTCTAATGCTCCTTAAAACGCAATACCGCACCTCACTTCTACGTTTCATGATGATATAATATTCATTGCGAAGTGTCATGTAAACCTCGTACTCTCTTCAAAAGAATGAAAATGCGACACATCCTTGATAGGAAATAGCGTTTGCAGATGTCCACTTATCGCAGCAATAGTGTTCTAATGCTTCTTAAAACGCACTACCGCACCTCACTTCTATGTTTCATGATGATATAATATTCATTGCGAAGTGTCATGTAAACCTCGTATTCTCTTCAAAAGAATGTAAATGCGACACTTCCTTCCAAGGAAATAGCGTTCGCAGATGTCTACTTATCGTAGCAATAGAGTTCTAATGCTTCTTAAAACGCAATACCGCACCTCACTTCTATATTTCATGATGATATAATATTCATTGCGAAGTGTCATGTATACATCGTATTCACTTCAAAAGAATGTAAATAAGGACACTTCCATGCTAGGAATTAGTGTTTGCAGATGACTATTTATCGTAGCAATAGAGTTCTAATGCTTCTTAAAACGCAATACCGCACCTCACTTCTATGTTTCATGATGATATAATATTCATTGCGAAGTGTCATGTAAACCTCGTATTCTCTTCAAAAGAATGAAAATGCGACACTTCCTTGCTAGGAAATAGAGTTTGCAGATGTCAACGCATCGTAGCAATAGAGTTTTAATGCTCCTTAAATCGCGATATCGCATCTCATTTCTAAGTTTCGTGATAAGGTATAATATTCATTGCGAAGTGCCATGTATACCTCGTATTCCGTTAAAGGAGTGTAAATGCGGCACTTCCTTCCTAGGAAATAGTGTTTGCAGGTGTCTACGTATCGAAGCAATAGAGTTTTAATGCTCCTTAAATCGCGATATCGCATCTCATTTCTTTGTTTCATGATAAGATATAATATTCATTGCGAAGTGTCATGTATACCTCGTATTCACTTCAAAAGAATGTAAATCCGACACTTCCTTCCTAGGTAATAGCGTTTGCAGATGTCTACGTATCGTAGCAATAGAGTTCTAATGCTTCTTAAAACGCAATACCGCACCTCACGTCTATGTTTCATGATAAGATATAATATTCATTGCGAAGCGTCACTTATACCTCGCTTTCACATCAAATGAATGTATATGCGACACTTCCTTGCTAGGAAATGCGTTTCCTGATGTTTACGTACCGAAGCATTAGAGTTCTAATGCTTCTTAAAACATGATATCGCATCTCATTTCTATGTTTCAGGATTAGATATAATATTCATTACGAAGTGTTATGTATACCTCGTCAACACTTCAAAAGAATGTAAATGGCACACTTCCTTGCCAGGAAATAGTGTCTGCAGATGTCTACGTATCGTAGCATTAGAGTTCTGATGCTTCTTTAAACGTGATATCGCATCTCATTTCTATGTATCATGATAAGGTATAATATTCATTGCGAAGTGTAATGAATACCTCGTCTACACTTCAACAGAATGAAAATGCCACACTTCCTCGCTATGAAATAGCGTTTCCACGTGTCTAGGGATCGAAACAATAGAGTTCTAATGCTTCTTGTAATGCGATATCGCATCTCATTAATATGTTTCATGGTAACATATGACATTCATTGCAAAGTGTTATGTATACCTCGACTACTCTTCAAAAGAATGTAAATACCAAACCGTTTTTCTAGGAAATAGCGTTCCCAGTTGCCTACGCATCGAAGCAATCGAGTTCTAATGCTTCTTAAAACGCGATATCGCATTTCATTTTAATGTTTCATGATATGATGTAATATTCATTGCGAATTGTTATGCATACCTCATCTACACTTCAATAGAATGTAAATGTCACATGTCCTTTCTAGGAAATAGCGTTTCCAGATGTCTACGTATCGAAGCACTGTAGTTCTAATGCGTCTTAAAACGCGATATCTTATCGCACTTGTATGTTTCATGTTGAGATATAATGTTCATCGCGAAGCGTTATGTATGCTTCGTCTACACTTCAAATGAATGTAAATGTCACACGCCCTTGCTAGGAAATAGCGTTTCCAGATGTCTACGTATCGAAGCAATAGAGTTCTAATGCATCTTAATACGCGATATCGCATCTCATTTCAATGTTTCATGATATGATATAATATTCATTGCGAAGTGATATGTATACCTCATCTACTATTCAAAAGAATATAAATGCAACACTTCCTTGCTAGGAAATAGTATTTCCAGATGCCTTCGTATCGAAGGAATAGTGTTTCAATGCATCTTGAAACGCGGTATTGCAACTCATTCCTATGCTTCATGATAAGATATAATAGTCATCGCGATGTGTTGTGCATACCTCATCAACACTTCAAAAGAATGTTAATGCCACACTTCCTTGCTAGGAAATAGTGTTTCCAGATGTCTAGGTATAGAAGCAATTGAGTTCTAATGCTTCATAAAACGCGATATAGCAACTCATTTCTATGTTTTATTATCAGATGTAATACTCATTGTGCAGTGCTATGTATACTTCGTATTCACTTCAAAAGAATGTAAATGCGGCACTTTCTTGCTAGAAAGTAGCGTTTGCAGATGTCAACATATCGATAAAATAGAGTTCTAGTGCTTCACAAAACGCGATATCGCATCACATATATATGTTTCATGATAAGATATAATATTAATTGCGAAGTGTCATGTACACCTCGCATACACTTCAAATCATTGTAAATGCGACACTTCCTTGCTAGGAAGTAGCGTTTGCAGATGTCTACGTGTCGATGCAATAGAGTTCTCATCCTCCTTAAATCGCGATATCGCATCTCATTTCTATGTTTCATGATAAGAAATAATATTCATTGAGGAGGGTTATGTATATCTAGTCTACACTGAAAAGGAATGTAAACGCGACACTTCCTTGCTAGGTAATACCTTTTACAGATGTCTACGTATCGAAGCATTAGAGTTCTAATGCTTCTTAAAATGAGACATCGCATCCCATTTCTATGTTTCATGGTGAGATATAATATTCATTGCGAAGTGTCATGCATACCTCGTATTCACCTCAAAAGAATCTAAATGCGACACTTCCTTGCTAGGAAATAGCGTTGGCAGATGTCTACGTATCGAAACAATGGAGTTCTAATGCTTCTTAAAACGCGATATCGCTTCCCATTACTATGTTTCATGATAAGATATAATACACATTGCGCAGTGTTATGTATCCCTCGTATTCACATCAAATGTAGGTAAATGCGACACTTCCTTGTTAGGAAATAGCGTTTACAGATGTCTACGTATCGAAGCAATAGAGTTCTAATGCTTCTTAAATCGTCATATCGCATCTCATTTCTATGTTTCATAATAAGATATAATATTCATTGTGCAGTGTTATGTATTCCCCGTATTCACTTCAAACGAATTTAATACGACACTTCCTTGCAAGGAAATAGCGTTTGCAGATGTCTACGTATCGTAGCAATAGAGTTCTAATGCTTCTCAAAACGCGATATCGCAACCCAATTCTATTAATCATGATAAGACGTAATATTCATTGCGAAGTGTCTAGTATACCTCGCATACACTTCAAATGAATGTAAATGCGACACTTCCTTGCTAGGAAATAGCGTTTGCAGATGTCTACGTATTGTAGCAGTAGAGTTCTAATGCTTCTCAAAAGGCGATATCGCATCTCATTTCTATGTTTCACGATAAGATATAATATTCATTGTGGAGTGTTTTGTATACCTCGTATTCACTTCAAAGAATGTAAATGCGACACTTCCTTGCTAGGAAATAGCGTCTGCAGATGTCTATGTATCGTAGCAATAGAGTTCTAATGCTTCTTAAAACGCGAATCCATCCTCATTTCTATGTTTCACGATAAAATCTAATATTCATTGTGGAGTATTATGTATACCTCGTCTACACTTCCTAAGAATGTAAATGCGACACTTCCTTGCTAGGAAATAGCGTTTGCAGATGTCTACGTATCGTAGCAAGAGAGTTCTAATGCTGCTTAAAACGCGATATCGCATCACATTTCTATGTTTCATGATAAGATATAATATTCATTGCGAAGTGTCATGTATACCTCGTATTCACTTCAAAAGAATGTAAATGCGACACTTCCATGCTAGGAAATAGCGTTTGCAGATGTCTACGTGTCGTAGCAATAGAGTTGTAATGCTTCTTAGAACGCGATATCGCATCTCATTTCTATGTTCCATGATAAGATATAATATTCATTGCGATGTGTCACTTATACAGCTCATGCTCTTCGAATGAGTGTAAATGCGACACTTCCTTGCTATAGCAAATAGCGTTTGCAGATGTCTCTGTGTCGAAGCAATAGAGATCTAATGCTTCTTAAATCGCGATATCGCAACTCATTTCTATGTTTCATGATAAGATATAATATTCATTGCAAAGTGTCATGTGTACCTCGTATTCACTTCAAACGAATGTAAATGCGACACTTCCTTGCTAGGAAATAGCGTTTGCAGGTATCTACGTATCGAAGCAATAGATTTCCAACGCTTCTTAAAACGAGATATCGCATCTCATTCCTATGTTTCATGATAAGATATAATATTCATTGCGAAGTGTCATGTATACCTCGTATTCACTTCAAAAGAATGTAAATTGCGACACTTCATTGCTAGAAAGTAGCGATTGCAGATGTCTACGTATCGGAGCAATAGAGATCTAATGCTTCTTAAATCGCGATGTCGCATCTCAATTCTATGTTTCATAATAAGATATAATATTCATTGTGCCGTGTTATGTATTCCTCGTCTACACTTCAAAAGAATGTAAATGCGCCACTTCCTTGCCGGGAAATTTTGTTTGCAGATGTCTACGTATCGAAGCAACAGAGTTCTAATGCTTCTTAAAACGAGATATCGCATCTCATCTCTATGTTTCGTGATAAGATATTATATGCATTGCGAAGTGTCATGTATACCTTGTATTCACTTCAAAAGAGTGAAAATGCGACACTTCCTTGCTAGGAAGTAGCGGTTGCAGATGTCTACGAATCGAAGCAATAGAGTTCTAAGGCTTCTTAAATTGCGATATCGCATCTCATTTCTATGTTTCATGATAAGATATAATATTCATTGCGAAGTGTCATGTATACCTCGTATTCGCTTCAAAAGAATGTAAACGTGACACTTCCTTGCAAGGAAATAGCGTTTGCAGATGTCCACTTATCGCAGCAATAGTGTTCTAATGCTTCTTAAAACGCACTACCGCACCTCACTTCTATGTTTCATGATGATATAATATTCATTGCGAAGTGTCATGTAAACCTCGTATTCTCTTCAAAAGAATGTAAATGCGACACTTCCTTCCAAGGAAATAGCGTTCGCAGATGTCTACTTATCGTAGCAATAGAGTTCTAATGCTTCTATGACGTCAGGCGCACCGCCTTCCACCCTCTGGCGCCAACCACCATCCGCAGCATCCATAACCGGGGCACCGCTCTTCCGCCAGCACCGGTATCCGCATCCTCCGTACACGGGCCGCACGACGATTCGACGCCCCAAGACGAGGAGACAACGCCACGAGGACGAGGAGTTCCTCTTCACGTACGAATCCCAATTACCTGCGATCACACAACCATACGCTTATTTCTCATACAACGCGATTCTAGATTAAGCACTGTACACGAATCATGTACATACACAATCCAACACACACCTAGATATAAGCGTATATTTGTACAGTCATAATTTCTAAGACATATAGAATATAAGCTGCGATGCGCGCTCGCGCGCACTCGACGCTCGCGGCTCACGCTGAACGCGAGCCGCACCCCACTCCGACCGGCCGCCCCACCGCGAGGGCCGAGCGGCCGCCCCACTACGACCGTACGACCCACTCGAAGGACCCAGCGACTCGCGCGCCGCGCGACCCGAGGAAGTCGCGGACGCGCCACCGAGAGATCAATTCCATCGAGTCCCATCTCGGACACAGTTCTAATCTCAAATCCGAATCGAGCAATACGCTCCTCTGCTACGAGCTGTCAGCTCTCATGCAGCCAACTGTATCGCATCTCCATTAGCGGAGTCCTTATTGTAACTTAGTTCTATTTCTATTTCAAATTAATTCTTTAGTTGATAACTTAAACATAGTATATTGTAGGAGGATAGTGATATTATAGGATATACTCTTGTTTTACCAAATCTAAGTCTCTTTATTCGATTACAAGTTCCTTAAATTCGATTCCACGTGTACGCTTGCGATTCCTATTTAATTCACACGATTCATCTGCGACAGTTCTGTACGCTGGACGGTCTTTGAGCGCTCCAACGCTCGACTGCTCTTTCTGCATTTCTATCGTATCCAGGATATCTTGAACAAGGATCGATCTCGGTAAGCCAGAGCGCACCATCGCTTGGCCGAACCGTATTCTGTCATAGTGCAAGCGCCCTTCATAAATCTCGAGCCACCGAAAAGGCGTACACGACGCGCGGGGAGGAAAGAATATCTGCGCCGCCTCATTCGTGAATACGCGAGTTGTACATCCGGACATCCATACGTCTGCAACGCCGTTTCCGTTCCTGCGAAGGAGGTATTCGCAGCGGTACGTCCAAATCGAATCCACGATCACACGGTTCCAGCTCCAGTTTCATCCAGCCGTAGCTCGCCTGCCTGGAGACTCATTCCCGTCGACGCTCCGCTGATCCAGCAGTACGCCGCGGCTATTCCGGTCACGGATCCACGGCGCCATAGACACCTGGAACGAGATGCGAAACACCATAAAGAAGACGACGAAAGGTAAATTTTAAGGCGTAATTTTGGTTAAATCGAGTTCCGACCGCCAACGAACCCGGCCCCGTCGCAATTCGCGTAGGTTTACGGGAAATGATACGAATCGTGCCATCGGATCGAGCACAATCACACCACGGGACGTGACACATGTATACCTCGTATTCACCACAAAAGAATGTAAATGCGACACTTCCTTGCTAGGAAATAGCGTTTCCAGATATCTACGTATCGAAGCAATAGAGTTCTAATGCTTCTTAAAACGAGATATCGCATCCCATTTCAATGTTTCGTGATAAGATATAATGTTCATTGCGAAGTGTCATGTATAACTCGTATTAACATCAAAAGAATGTAAATGCGCCACTTCCTTGCCGGGAAATTTTGTTTGCAGATGTCTACGTATCGAAGCAATAGAGTTCTAATCCTACTTAAAACGCGAAATCGCAGCTCATTTCTATGTTTCATGATAAGATATAATATTCATTGCGATGTGTCATGTATACCTCGTATTCGCTTCAAAAGAATGTAAATGCGACACTTCCTTGCAAGGAAATAGCGATTGCAGGTGTCTGCGTATCGTAGCAATAGTGTTCTAATGCTTTTTAAATCGCGATATGGCATCTCATATCTATTTTTCATGATAAGATATAATATTCATTGTTTAGTGTTATGTATACCTCGTATTCACTTAAAAAGAATGTAAATGCGACACTTCCATGCTAGGAAATAGCGTTTGCAGATGTCTACGTATCGTAGCAATGGAGTTCTAATGCTTCTCAAAACGAGATATCGCATCTCATTTCTATGTTTCATGATAAGATATAATATTCATTGCGAACTGTTATGTATACCTCCTATTCACTTCAAAAAATGTAAATGCGACACTACCCTTCCAGGAAATAGCGTTTGCAAATGTCTACGCATCGAAGCAATAGTGTTCTAATGCTTCTTAAATCGCGATATCGCACCTCACTTCTACGTTTCATGATAAGATATAATATTCATTGTGCAGTGTTATGTATATCTTGTCTACACTTCAAGAGAATGTAAACGCGACACTTCCTTGCTATTAAATAGTGTTTGCAGATGTTTATGTATTGTAGCAATAGATTTCTAATGCTTCTTATGACGCGATATCGAATCGCACTTCCATGTTTCATTATAAGACATAATATTCATTGCGAAGTGTCATATATAGATCGCATACACTTCAAAAGAATGAAAATGCGATACTACCTTGCTAGGAAATAGCATTTGCAGATGTCCATGCATCGTAGCAATAGAGATCTAAAGTTTGTTAAAACGCGATATCGCATCACATTTCGATGTTTCATGATAAGATATAATATTCATTGCGAAGTGTCATGTATACCTCGTATTCACTTCAAATGAATGTAAATGCGACACTTCCTTGCTAGGAAATAGCGTTTGCAGATGTCTACGTATCGGAACAATAGAGTTCCAATGCATCTTAAATCGCGATATGGCATCTCATTTCTACGTTTCATGATAAGATACAATATTCATTGTGGAGTGTTATGTATACCTCGTCTACACTTCCTAAGAATGTAAATGCGACACTTCCTTGCTTGGAAATGGCGTTTGCAGATGGCCACGTATCGTAGCAATAGGGTTCTAATACTTCTTAAAACGCGATACCGCATTTCATTTCTATATTTCATGATAAGATATAATATTCATTGGGGAGCGTTATGTATACCTCGTATTCACTTCAAAAGTATGAAAATGCGGCACTTCCTTGCTAGGAAATAGCGTTTGCAGATGTCTACGTATCGTAACAATAGAGTTCTAATGCTTCTCAAAACTCGATATCGCATCTCATTTCTACGTTTCATGATAAGATATAATATTCATTCTGAAGTGTCAGGTATTCCCCGTATTCACTTCAAAAGAATGTAAAAGCGACAATTCCTTGCTAGGAAATAGCGTTTGCAGATGTCTCCGTATCGAAGCAATAGAGTTCTAATGCTTCTTCTATCGCGATATCGCATCACATTACTATGTTTCATGAAAAGATATAATATTCATTGTAGACTGTTATGTATACCGCGTATTCACTTCAAAAGAATGTAAATGCGACACTTCCTTGCTAGGAAATAGCGTTTGCAGA
Organism: Xylocopa sonorina; assembly: GCF_050948175.1. Taxonomy (NCBI): domain Eukaryota; kingdom Metazoa; phylum Arthropoda; class Insecta; order Hymenoptera; family Apidae; genus Xylocopa; species Xylocopa sonorina. The sequence goes on along the minus strand of NW_027490123.1, from coordinate 847,969 downwards.
TGTCTACGTATCGTAGCAATAGATTTCTAATGCTTTTTAAATCGCGGTATCGCATCTCATTTCTACGTTTCAAGATAAGATATAATATTCATTGTGGAGTGTTATGAATACCTCGTATTCACTTCAAAGGAATGTAAACGCGACACTTCCTTTCTGGGAAATAGCTTTTCCAGATGTCTACGTATCGAAGCAATAGGGTTCTAATGCATCTTAAATCGCGATATAGCATCTCATTTCTGTGTTTCATGATAAGATATAATATTCATTCTGGAGTGTTATGTATACGTCGCATTCACTTCAAAGGAATGTAAGTGCGACACTTCATTGCTATTAAATAGCGTTTGCAGATGTCTACGAATCGTAGCAATAGAGTTATAATGCTTTTTAAATCGCGATATCGCATCTCATTACTATGTTGCATGATAAGATATAATATTCATTGCGAAGTGTCACGTATACCTCGCATACACTTCAAGTGAATGTAAATGTTACACTTCCTTGCTAGGAAATAGCGTTTGCAGATGTCTACGTATCCTAGCGTTAGATTTCTAATGCTTCTCAGAACGCGATATCGCATCTCATTTCTTATGTTTCAAGATAAGATGTAATATTCATTGCGAAGTGTCATGTATACCTCGTATTCACATCAGAAGAATGTCAGTGCGACACGCCCTTGCTTTTAAATAGCGTTTGCAGATATCTAAGTATCGTAGCAAAAGAGTACAAATGCTTTTTAAATCGCGATATCGCATCTGATTCCTATGTATCATGACAGGATATAATATTCATTGTGGTGTATTATGTATACCTTGTATTCACTTCAAAAGAATGTAAATGCGACACTTCCTTCATAGGAAATAGCGTTTGCAGATGTCTACGTATCGTAGCAATAGAGTTCTAACGTTTCTTAAAACGCGATATCGCATCGCATTTCTATGTTTCGTGATAAGGTATAATATTTATTGTGGAATGTTATGTATTCCTCGTATTCACTTCAAAAGAATGCAAATACGACACTTCCTTGCTAGGAGAAAGCGTTTCCAGATGTCTACGTATCGAAGCAATAGTGTTCTATTGCTTCTTAGAACGCGAAAATGCATCTCATTTCCATGTTTCATGATAAGATATAGTATTCATTACGAAGTGTTATGTATTCCTCGTACTCACTACAATTGAATTTAAATACGACACTTCCTTGCTAGGAAATAGCGTCTGCGGATGTCTACGTATCGTAGCAATAGTGTTCTAATGCTTCTCAAAACGCGATATCGCATCTTATTTCTTTGTTTCATGATAAGGTACAATATTCATTGCGAAGTGTCATTTATACCTCGTATACACTTCAAATGAAGGTAAATGCGACACTTCCTTGACAGGAAATAGAGTTTGCAGATGTATACGTATAGAAACAATAGGGTACTAATGCTTCTTAAATCGCCACATCGCGTCCCATTTCTATGTTTCATGATAAGATATAGTATTCATTGTGCATTGTTATGTATACCTCGTATTCACTTCAAAAGATTAAAAATGCGATACATCCTTGCTAGGAAATAGCGTTTCCAGATGTCTACGTATAGAAACAATAGGGTACTAATGCTTCTTAGTACGAGACTTCGCTTCTCATTTCTGTGTTTCATGATAAGATATATAATTCATTGCGAAGTGTCATGTATACCTCGTATTCACTTCAAAAGAATGTAAATAGGACACTTCCATGCTAGGAAATAGCGTTTGCAGATGTCTACGTATCGTAGCAATAGAGTTCTAATGCTTCTTAAATCGCGATATCGCATCTCATATCTGTGTGTCATGATGAGATATAATATTCATTGCGAAGTGTCATGTATAACTAGTATTCACTTCAAAAGAATGTAAATGCGACACTTCCTTGCTAGGAAATAGCGTTTCCAGATGTCTACGTATAGAAACAATAGGGTTCTAGTGCTTCTTAAAACGAGACTTCGCATCTCAGTTCCATGTTTCATGATGATATAATATTCATTGCGAAGTATCATGTAAACGTCGTATTCTCTTCAAAAGAATGTAAATGCGACACTTCCTTGCTAGGAAATAGAGTTTGCACATGTCAACGTATCGTGGCAATAGAGTTCTAACGCTTCTTAAAATGCGATATCGCATCTCATTTCTGTGTGTCATGATCAGATATAATATTCATTGCGAAGTGTCATGTATACCTCGTATTCACTTCAAAGGAATGTTAATGCAACACTTCCTTGCTAGGAAGTATTGTTTGCAAATGTCTACTTATCGTAGCAATAGGGCTCTGATGCTTCTTAAATCGCGATATCGCATCTCATTTCAATGTTTCATGATAACATATAATATTCATTGTGCAGTGTTATGTATACCCCGTATTCACATCAAAAGAATATAAATACGACACTTCCTTGCTAGGAAATAGCGATTGCAGATGTCTACGTATCGAAGCAATAGAGTTCTAATGCTTCTTAAATCGTCATGTAACATCTCATTTCTATGTTTCATGATAAGATATAATATTCACTGTGCAGTGTTATGTATACCCCGTGACCACTTCAAAAGAATGTAAATACGACACTTCCTTGCTAGGAAATAGCGTTTGCAGATGTCTACGAATCGTAGCAATAGAGTTATAATGCATTTTAAATCGCGACATCGCATCTCATTTCTATGTTTCATGATAGGATATAATATTAATTGTTCAGTGTTATGTATACCCCGTATTCACTTCAACAGAATGTAAATACGACACCTCCTTTCTAGGAAGTAGCGATTGCAGATGTCTACGTATTGTAGCAATAGAGTTCTTATGCTTCTTAGAACGCGATATTGCATTCCATTTCTATGTATCATTATAAGATATAATATTCATTGTGGAGTGTTATGTATACCTCGTATTCACTTCAAAAGATTGTAAATGCGTCACTTCCTTGCTAGGAAATAGAGTCTGCAGATATCTACGTAGCAATAGAGTTCTAATGCTTCTTAAAACGAGATATCGCATCTCATTCCTATGTTTTATGATAAGATATAATATTCATTGTTCAGTGTTATGTATACCCCGTATTCACTTCAACAGAATGTAAATTGCGACACTTCATTGCTAGAAAGTAGCGATTGCAGATGTCTACGTATCGGAGCAATAGAGATCTAATGCTTCTTAAATCGCGATGTCGCATCTCAATTCTATGTTTCACAATAAGATATAATATTCATTGTGCCGTGTTATGTACACCTCGTATTCATTTCAAATGAATGTAAATGCGACATTTCCATGCTAGGAAATAGCGTTTGCATATGTCTATATTTCGAAGCAATAGAGTTCTAATGCTTCTTAAAACGAGATATCGCATCTCATTCCTATGATTCATGATAAGATATAATATCCATTGCGAAGTGTCATGCATACCTCGTGCTCACTTCAGAGGAATGTACGTGCGACACATCATTGCTAGGTAGTAGCGTTTGCAGATGTCTACGTATCGGAGCAATAGAGTTCTAATGCTTCTTAAATCGGGATATCGCATCGCATTTCTATGTTTCATGATAAGATATAATATTCATTATTGCGAAGTGTTATGTATTCCTCGTCTACACTTCAAAAGAATGTAAATGCGCCACTTCCTTGCCGGGAAATTTTGTTTGCAGATGTCTACGTATCGAAGCAATAGTGTTCTAATGCATCTTAAAACGCCATATCGCATCTCATTTCTATGTCTCATGACAAGATATAATATTCATTGCGAAGTGTCATGTATACCTCGTATTCGCTTCAAAAGAATGTAAATGCGACACGTCCTTGCAAGGAAATAGCGATTGCAGATGTCTACGTATCGTAGCAATAGAGTTCCAATGCTTCTTAAATCGCGATATCGCATCTCATTTCTATGTTTCATGATAAAATATAATATTCATTGCGAAGTGTTATGTATACCTCGTCTGAACTTCAATAGAATGTAAATGACACACTTCCTTGCTAGGACATAATGTTTCCAGATATCTACGTATCGAAGCAATAGAATTGCAATGTTTCTTAAAACGCGATATCTCTTCACATTTCTATGTTTCGTGACAGGATATAGTATTCGTTGCGAAGTGTATTGAATACCTGGTCTACAATTTAAAAAAATGTGAATGCCACACTTCATTTCTAGGAAATGCGTTTCCAGATCTCTACGTTTCGAAGCAATAGACATCTAACGTTCTTAAAACGGGAACGCTACATCGCCTCTCATTTCTATGTTTCATGATAAGATGTAATATTTAATGGAACGCGTTATGTATATCTCGTCAACGTTTCAAAAAAGTGTAAATCCCACACTTCCTTGCGACGGAATAGCGTTCCGATATGTCTACGTATCGGAGCAATACAGTTCTATTCCTTCATAAAACACGATATGACATCTCATTTCTATGTCTCATGGTAAGATGTAATATTCAATGCAACGTGTTATGTATATCTCGCCTACACTTCGAAAGAATGTGAATCTCACACTTCGTGTCTAGGGAATAGCGTTTCTAGATGTCTACATATCGCAGTAATATGTATATTTACGAAATTACTTAAAACGTCTTATTCTCAAAAATAGCCTTTTCGTCACAAACGTGTAATAAATGAAGTCTTCGAAGATCCCACGTTTTATTAGTTCCGTCGATCGAACCATGTTCCCCCGGTTGAAAGACGGTGTCGATCAATCAAGATCGAATTGATCTGAATATCGCCGCGACGTCGATGGTTCACACTGTCGCCTCGGATGTGGGCAACTTCGCTAGCTGCTTGACGTTGCGTTTGTAGACCTCGTGACTGGTCCGTACGGTGACCGCGCGGATGATCTTATCTGGACCTGGGTGCACCTCTTCGTTTCGACCGCGGTGCCACTGCAAAGGCGGAAGGTAGTCATCCCTTAAGACTACGAGGGTTCCTTTCTTGATCTCGTGGTAGCCCTTTGTCCATTTTTTTCGCTCGTTCAGATGGTGGATAATCCTGCTGAACGTTCTGGATGTGTGGCCAGTGTGACAATCGGTTACGAGGAGTATCGCTGAAATCAGTCTCGGGCAAACTCGTTAACGACGTGCCGATCAGTGGGCCGGAGTTAGAGCTGATGGACCATTAGGATCGGATGATAATGTAGTAAGCGGGCAGGAGTTTAGGATCGCTTCGATTTCGATCGCGAACGTGTTGAACTGTACGAACGTAAAGAGTTTTTCCTCTACGACTCGTTTGACGTGGTGTTTGAAGGATTTGACAGCTGCCTCCCCAAGGCCGCCGAAATTGGGAGAAAGAGCTGGCCACGATATTTCCTTGCCCGTGAGGAAGTGTGTTACCTTATCGTCTGTTTGCAGTTTTAGGTACAGTGCGCTTAATTCGTTATTCACTCCAACGAAATTTTGTCCCGTTGTCGGAATGAATGTTCCGACAGATGCTCCTACGACCGATGAACCGTTTCAATGCCGCGATGATCGCTACGGTAGTCATGTCACCGACGACCTCAAGATGGACCGCTCTCGTTGCAAAGCACTCAAACACTGCTACATAGATTTTTACTCGCGCACAATTTCGGAAACGTTTTTCCTCGATATAAAAAGGACCGCAATAATCTGTTCTGCAGTTATAAAAGGGTTGGCATTCGGATTCGCGTGCCGCAGGTAGAGTGCTCATTACGTAATTCACGGCCGGTGGTTTTACGCGGAAGCACCTGATGGACTTTTTACCATCAATGGGCCAACACCTCTGCTTTAGTGTCGCCAGCGTGGTATTGATACCCGAATGATGTCCCTCTAAATGCGTGTGACGAATGATCAGATCGGTGATGTGATGTTATTTTGGAAGCAGATTCGGATGTTTCTGTCCGAAGGGAATGTTTGCGTTTTGTAGTCGACCGCCTACCCGTAGAATTCCCGTTTCGTGTAAGAATGGCTACAGCGAGAGCCGGTTACTCTTTGGATGCAGCTCTGTACCGTTCTTCAAATTTCGGATCTCTTTTTCGAACGCGGAGGCCTGCACGAGCTTCAAGATCCGATCATTAGCGTCGTGGACCTCTCGTACGGTTAGAGGTCCTGCGTTACAATGATTCTTGCGAAATCGGAGGCAATACGCGACGATCCTCCTCAATTTCGCGATGTCTGAATAGCGGCCGAGTATTTCGTTGCTACGGATGGTCGTTGCCAAGCATGTATGGGCACGAATATCGGGTATTTCCGAAACGAGGTTGAACGTAGATTTCGGTCAATCCCTGTTATCGTCGGCAAACCACGATGGTCCATGACGCCAGATGGAGGGCTTCAAGAATTCCGCCAGTGTTTGTCCTCTCTATATGAGGTCCGCTGGATTGTCGTTTGACCTGACGTGCCGCTATCGGTCTTCGCTTGGATTTCGGCCACTCTACTTGCCACGAATGTTCTTAGCGTGGCTGGTTCGCGTTGCAGCCAATTTAAAACTATCGTGGAATCCGTCCAGAAGTTAATCGAGTCGAATCGGCGTGCATTACTATCTCGGACGTTAGAAAATATTGACGTCAGTAGCACCGCAAAGTTCGAGACGTGCGAGGCTGACAACTTTTACTAGTGCGAACCAAAATTTCGCGCATAATAGTCCCGTTTTAATTCGTCCGCGATTGTGGACTGACCGTACATACACGCACGCTCCGTATGCTCGTTCGCTCGCGTCGCAGAAACCGTGTAATTCCACTCCTCGCACCTTCTATTGGCATACGTGTCACTCGAAGAATGTTTCGTTATGTAACTGGAATTCCTTCACGTACGTGGACCATTCTGTATGGAGGATTGTTGGTAGCGATTCGTCCCAGACCAATTGTAGTTTCCATAGGTGTTGCATAAATATTTTTCCCGTTATTATTACTGGCTCCAGTAAACCTAACGGGTCGAATATTTTTGCTATGGTGGATAAGATCGTGCGTTTGGTGATCCTCGTATCGATGTTTGGATCCACGGAATAGATGATTCGGTTGTTCTGCGCGTGCCACGAGACGCCGAGAGTTTTCATGGTGGCGTCTCCAAAATACTTTGGGTGAATTTCGCTTTCCGGAAGTCCTGCTAAAAGTTTCGTTTCGTTCGAGACCCATTGTTGAATGTGGATGCTGCCGCGGTTAAGTAGCTTGATTACCTGGTCCCGTAGTTGTCTAGCGTCTTCGTAATTATCTGTGCTGTCGACGTATAGATCTCGCTGGAGCACGGTCGATGCGAAAGGAGCATTCACTTTTTCGTCGTCCGCTAGCTGATGAATGCACCTGATGGCGAAGAAAGGCGCTGAAGGTAGTCCGAACGTGACCGTGTTCAGCTCGTACGTTTTCACCTTTCCGTTGTTACTTTGCCATAATATCGGCTGGTATCGGCGGTCTTCCGATCTTACGAGGAACTACCGATACATCTTCCCGATGTCTTCGGTTAAGACATAGGTGTGTTGACGGAACCTTATGAGAAGAGCGAATATGTCGTCCTGTATCATTGGTCCTGCTAAAAGCGTGCCGTTCAATGACAGTCCACTGCTCAATCTTGCAGATCCATCGAAGACGACACGAACCTTCGTTGTTGAGCTGGATAGTTTGATGACGGCATGGTGGGTGTGGTAGAAGCCATCCGAATCGCGTGGTTCTACCTGGCTCATGTGTCCCATCCGAGATACTCCTCGATGACGGCAGAGTATTCTCGTTTCAGCTCTGGATCTTTCATGAATTTTCGTTCGAGCGAAAGAAGACGGCTGAAGGCGTGCGACCGAGTTTCGCCTCACTGCATCTTCTTTTCATTGAACGGCAGTGCGACAATGTAACGACCGGTTCGTGTCCATTTAACATGGTCGTGAAAATGCTGCTCGCATTCCTGATCCGCGGAAAATAGGTGTCGTACGTGTGAATCCTCTTCTAGCTCCCAGAATTTTTGAAGTTCGAAATTCAGGGTTGTAACGAATGTTTGATGTTTTCTCCACGACGCCGATGTGGAGACGCTCCCCCCGATGATCCATCCAAATTGCGTCTTTTGGAGAAATAACTTAGGATCGTTGCGAGGAGAAAGTTTGTACTGGCCGATGCTAAGGGACGATAAAGCGGGACCGGTGCCGATTAACATATCCACATTTGCCGGTCGATGAAATTGTGAATCTGCTAGTTTTACGTTTGCCGGAATCGGAGTCTTCGCCTGATCGATTTGCTCTTCCGGTATCGGTCCAGCGATTCGCAGTATCGTAAAGAATGTGAGCTTCCGCGCGAAGTCCTATAACCGCGATTTGATCGTCGTTGAGGCAATTTATTCGCGAACTCGTGTAATTGGTTCAACGCTTCGATAGCTGTCTTGTTATTTTTCGTGGGAAGTCCAAGCTTCATTGCCAGGTCGTCTGTAATGAAGTTTGCACTCGAACAGGTGACGCTCAACGTTCTACACTCGATTGGCTTCTGGTCGCGATCGCTATCGCGGACGATCGCGGTGGCCATCAGCTCCGTTGTATGACTGTTGATGACTAAGACCGTGAAACTTGGTACGAGCTTTTCGAATTTCCGTTGCAGTCATGCATTTTCCGGTTGGTGGTCCTCGTGCAGATTCGCATGGTGTTGTTGGTTGCAGACACGTCATCCTCTGGCCCTGCAACGTATACAGTTCAATAGAATGTAAATGCCACACTTCCTTACTACGGAACAGCGTTTCTAGATGTTTACATATCGGAGCAATCGAGTTCTAATGCCTCATAGAAAGCTATATCGCTTGTTAATACTATATCTCATGGTAAGATGTAATCTTCAATGCAACGCGTTTTGTATATCTCGTCTACACTTCAAAAGAATATACTACGGGAAAGAGAATACGCTACGGAATAGCGCTTCTAGATGTTTACATGTCGAAGCAAAGGTGTTCTAATGCTTCGTAAAACACGACATAGCATGTCACTTCTATGTTTCATGATAAGATGTAGTTAATGGCAACGCGTTAACTATATCTCGCCACCACGTTAAAAGAATGTAAATCCCACACATCCTTCCAACGGTATAGCGTTTCTAGATGTCCACGGATCGAATCATTAGAGTTCTAATTCTTCATAGAAGGCGATATTGCATCTCATTTCTATGTAACATAATAAGATGTAATTCAATGCAACGCGTCATGTACATCTCGTCAACACTCCAAAAGAATCTAAGGCCTGTGGGCCATTTCAATTTCTCATAATAAGACGTATCATTCAATGCAACGCGTTATGTATATCTCGTCAACACTTCTAAAGAAAGTAAATACCACACTTCCCTGCTGCGGAATAGCGTTTCTAGAAGTCTACGTATCGAAGAAGTAGGGTTCTAATCCTTCATAAAACGAGATATCGCATCTCACTTCTATGTCTCGTTATAACATGTAATAATCAGTGCAACGCGTTATGTATATCACGTCTAAACCTCAATATAATACAAACGCAATTCTTCCTTGCAACGGAACAGCGTTTCTAGATGCCCACGTATCGAGACAATAGGGTTGTAACATTTTATAAAACGCGATATCGCATCTAATTTCTATGTCTGGTGATAAGATGCAACATTCAATGCAAAGCGTTATGTGTATCTCGTCTACACCTCAAAAGAATGTAAATGCCACACTTCCTTGCGACGGAATAGAGTTTCTAGATGTCTGCGTATCGAAGGAATGGATTTCTAGTGCTTCATAAAACGCGATGTCGCATTGCCTTTCTATGTTTCATGATAAGATGTAATATTCAATGCAAGGCGTTATGTATATCTCGTCCACACTTCAAAACAATGAAGATGCCACACTTCCTAGCTACGGAATAGCGTTTCTAGATGACTACGCATCGAAGCAATAGAGTTCTAATGCATCATAAAACGGGATATCGCGTCTCATTTCTATGACTCATGATAAGATGTAATATCAAAGCATCGCGTTATGTGTATCTCGTCCACACTTCAGAAGAAAGTAAATGTCATATTACCATTCTACAGAATAGCGCTTTTAGATGTCAGCGCATCGAAGCAGTAAAGTTCCAATTCTTCGTAAAACGCGAAATCGCGTCCCATTTCTATGGTTCATGATAACATGTAAATCAATGCAACGCGTTATGTATGTCTCGTCAATACTTCAAGAGAATGTAAATGCCACTCTTCCATGTTAGGGAATAGCGTTTCCATATGTCTACGTTTCGAAGCAATAGAGATCTAATGCCTCATAAAACGTGATATCGCACCACACATCAATGTCTCATGATAAGATGTCATATCAATGCAGCGTGTTATGTATACCTCGTCAAGGCATCAAGAGAATATAAATCCCACACATTCTTATGACAGAATAGCGTTTCTAGATGTCTTCGTATCGAAGCAATAGAGTTCTAGCACTTTATAGAACGCGATATGGCATCTCATTCCTATGTTTCACGATAAGATGTAATATCAATGCAGTGTGTTATGTATATCTTGCCAAAACGTCAAGAGATTGTAAATCCCACTCATTCTTGCAAAGAATGGCGTTTCTAGATGTTTAAGAATCGAAGCAATAGAGTTCTATTGCTTCATAGAACGCGATATCGCATCTCATTTCTATGCCTCACGATAAGATGTAATACACAATGCAAAGCGTTATGTATATCTCGTCAGCAAGCCAAAAGAATGTACATCCCACACTTCCTTGCGACGTAATAGCGTTTCTAGATGTATGCGTATCGATGCAATAGAGTTCTATCCCTTTATAAAACGCGATGTTGCATCTCATTTCAATGTCTCATGATAAGATGTAATACTCAATGCAGCGCGTTATGTATATCTCATCGATACTTCAAAAGAATATAATGCAACTCTTCCTTGCTACGGAATAGCGTTTCTATATGTCTACGTATCGAAGCTATAGAGTTCTAATGCTTCAGAAAACGCGTTATCGCATCTCATTCGTATGTCTCATGATAATGTGTAATATTCAATGCAACGCGTTGTGTATATCTCGTCTACAGTTCAAAAGATTGTAAATCCCACACTTCTATGCTACATAACAACGTTTCTAGATGTCTACGTATCGAAGCTGCAGAGTTCTAATGCTTCGTAAAGCGCGATATCGCATTTCATTTTTGTGTCTCATGATAAGATGTAATATCAATGCAGCTCGTTATGTGTATCTCGTAAACACGTCAAAGGAATGTAAAGCCCACTCTTCCTTGCAATGAAATAGCGCTTCTAGGTGTCTACGTAGAGAAGCAATAGATTCCTAATTCTTCAAAAAACGCGATATCTCTTCTCATTTCTGTGTCTCATGATAAGTTATAACATTCAATAAAATGCGTTATGTATATTCCGCTTATACTTCAAAAGAATGTAAATGCCACACCTTCTTGCGTCGGAATAGCGTTTCTAGATATCTACGTATCGAAGCAATAGAGCTCTAATTCTTCATAAAACGCGATATCGCATCTCATTTCTATGTGTCTCGATAAGATGTAATATTCAATGCAACGCGTTATGTATATCTCGTCTACATATCAAAAGAATACAAATCCCACACTTCCTTGAAATTACACAAGGCGAAGTTAGGGACGTAACAGCATGAATTTGTATTTTGTAAGTAATATTGTTCTTATAAATTATATTTTTAATTTATGACGGTTTGAAAGAAATATATACGACTCTCTCAATAACTGTACATATACGACAACGACTATCAAAATATATATCAATACTCATATGTTGTACATCTACTGACATCTAACGGTTCTAATTTGTATGAAAGCAGAGGTTCTCCGTTACCAAATATGGCGTAACGTCATTGCAGAGAAGATTCATGAATTGAGCGATGACACGCGTGTCATGATGGTTCTGGTGCTGCGTGATTCACGCAGCGTGTTATGCTTGTTTAGAAAATGCTGGTAACACGTTCTGACATTTTAGCTAGCGAATCCAGCCATAGATGGCTACGGATCAGCTGACACTCCTCAGAAGTGGCAATATAGTGCCGGTGTGGTGTCGCCGCCATCTTACCTTTGTTATCTGGGATGCTTTTTAGAGCATTATTCGGAATTGAATTTCAACATATAGCTACTTAATCGCGAATTTGTATGTACATAATTATACGTGACTGCATAAATACAATATTATATACTTTTATAACCAATGCGATATAAGAATATAAAACGAAGGATTATCCACTCTTATAAGGAGTAAAAGCAATGTTTGGTATGCAAGGTTCGTTGTAAAATATAATCAAGCAGTTAATATATCAAATCACAGCACATAATAAATCACTGAAAGTATAATGATATGAATAGTAAGAAAAACATATTTATTTGTTAGCTGTTTATAAATTCAAATTTAAAAGTCCAATTCACATTTAATATATTATTGTTTAACAAGGTGGTTTAATGTTGTTTCAAATAGGCTTGGAGAACTAGCTGGTACTTCTGCCAATGTAATTTCATTTCTGCTGGATACAGTAAAAACATATTTGCAATCTAAGCAAGGTTTCGTTAGATCTGGTGGATTTTCGAAATTTTAGAAATAAATGATGGCAATAGTAGTTGGTTCAGCGCCAGGTGATAAACATATACAACAAGCAAATCAACGTAAACGGATTTAAAATGTTCAAGATTATATAAATTAGACTGTTACACTTTTATAATCCATGTAGCGTTCCTGTTCTTTGTAACTTACAAAGAGTCTTAAGAATGTAACGCAATGTAAAGAAGTTTGGAAACAAAGAAAGCAGGCCTTAATCTCAGATAAAGGAACATTGGATCTGTTGTGTATCGTGGTTACCGGCGTGCTGTGTTAAGGGATATGTCATTCGGTTTTAAATTTCTAAACGAGAACAATTCAAATAAATCTGGAGTCGACACATTGGAAGAAGAATTCTTCCAGTGAAAAATGCTGTATGCTGTGCGACAGCAGCTTCACATCCCCTTGATATTCTACAAAAAATTTTATGCCATTTTACTCGATTTACTAGAATCGAAACTATGAAACCTACTATGTGGTATTTCTGCAACTGCTACCACACACACCTGCGCGCGCGCACACACACAAACGCACACGCACATACGAAATCCACCAAGCTTAAAGATACTGTGTATGTATTGGAGGATGCGTACAAAAAGAAAGGACTATTACATGGATAAACTGTAGAATTCCATTTGTAATTGATATTTTGGTTATAATCATTTATATGCTTTTATCAGAAATTTGAATAAGTCAAAATTGCAGCACGCAGGTGTGTAAATATCACTTTGCAATCCCATTTCATTCTGGTAGTTATACTTATATATAAGCATCCAACCAGGCATAAAGCTTAATAATCTTTCAACTACAAAATAATGATGAAACATTAAACTTTTTGCTGATTTTGGTCTATTTTATCATTTTCGGAACTTGTGAAGCAGCCAGAACTATAATAACAAAGTACTTTATATCTTTGCTCATTGTTTCCAAAGAAAATATTAAATGTGAGTAACATAATATAATAAATAACATAATAATAATATAATAAATAAATATATTCAAACGTAATTTATTTAATTTTTATCATTTAGCGTTACAAAATATATTACAATAATATATAAAAATATATTTTACTTTAGTTTTTTCAATATTTTTAATATTTTATATTATCATATTAAAATTTTAGAAAAAGTAACAAAATTTTTAGAAGTAGGAATAATTTTTCCTTAATTAGTTAATATGTTGGTTCTTTTTAAGAAGACGGTATTTAATTTTTCAAAGTAAGTTTCGACTTTAAATTGACCATTAGTTTCTCTAGTTTCATTGCTTTTCGTAGAACACCGCAAATTTTCAACTTTCCCATTACAGCTTTGTCCATGCAAGTTTTAATTCTCCGAAAGATATATATTATTATGTTATTAGTAAAATTATTTTGCATTTCTAATTAATTGAAACGTAAAAAATGTATTTTTTTTATGAGAAAGCATTGCGAGAAAATTTTGGGAATCTATTACTAATGTTATACCTAGTGGTTGACTAGGTTGTCCTCTCGCTGCCGCACCTCTTTACTATTTTTAAAATCCAAAAACCGTGTACCAACTTTGTCACCTTTAAAATTTACGAAATTTACATATTGTGAATTTTGCAAAAGTGATGTTAATTAACTCTTGAATTATGGTTGCTTGGGCGATTAATCAGACTGGTCTATGAGAAGCTGTAATGTACGAGGACTAATAAATTTTCTTTTACCATAATGAACAATACAGTATTTGAGCTTACACTTTTGTTAACAAACTATCTGTTCAAATTAGCTTGGATGACAATTAACATTTGCATGATCTTTTCCTCTGATTTATCTGTATAATTTGTTCGTTCTTTTCAATTGTCATATATAATTATTCAAATCTATACGTTCCAAATTCTTCTCTAGGAAGGAATCAGGCAACAAGTTATCTCATCAATAATATTTATATTCTGTAAAATAAATTGATATGTTTACTAAAATATAAATTATACATTCATGTATTAATTGAAACCTTTAGTTAATTATTCACACCTGGATTATACGCATAATGGGTAAAATCAGACTTTCCTTCAGTTTTTTTAATATTGCCTCATCGATTAAAGACTGATTAGTAACAGATTTACTGTCTTTGCAAAATAAAAGCGTACATTGCATCACACATTATTTCCAGCTTCCCACTATAATTTTGTTATTCTGAACCAACGAACATCTCTATTGCAGCCATATGTATACCTGAAGCAACGCGTGCGTAAGGCAATCTCAAATTGAGAGAATTATTTTTCTTAACAATGAAATTAGAAATATATATAAGTTACTGCAGTCTTTGACAAGAGTGCATTCACAGCAATACCATGATTCATCGGTCCTTCCAAGAGCACACATTAACATTCCAAACTTGGATATTATATAATCGACACGAGTTTGAAACCATATTCGTTTAATTTTTACACTTAGTGATGGGCTGATATTTACTATATGAGGATCTGTGCCTTTCATTGAATATGGTAAGCATACCTTAATATTATTCACAAGATCATAATTTTTCATACCAATGGATTCTATGCCTGGTTAAAGAAATAGCGCTAACAGCATTAACCCTTTCAGCACTGAGTTGTGTGGCAAATGGTTTTGTGAGAACCTATATGTGGCGTTCGTTGTTGTCAGACCGGTGGAGTCATCTCTGTGAAAACTGCTCAAGCTGTTCGCAATTCTGTTTCAGCACAGATTGAAGAGATGGCGAAACGAGTCAATACATGCCTACGGTTGAATGTTCCCATTAAGAATAACTTATAAGTTACCGATGGATGGTGCTGCTGGTGGTCGGTTACTCACAATCGACCGACGGGTAGTGCTGCTTGTGCTTAATGATCCATAAATTGTCGACGACTGGTGTTACCAACAGCCGATAGCGCATGCTTACACATATAGCTGGTGCAACCAATAGTAGGTAACTCAAGACTTATCAAAGATTGGTGTTCCCTGCGGTCGGAAACTTACGATATATCGATAGTAGGTAATGACTGCGGTCGATAACTTATGATATAATAAGGGCTGGTATTGCCAATAGTCGGGAATTCAAGAACTATCGAACAATGGCATTGCCAGCTATTGGTAATCCATCTCTTACTTGGCTTAACTTAATCTAACTTCCTCTAAACTTAATTTAAACCAAGCTAACCTCAGTTACACCTAATGTGACTTACCCTGCCTGCACTAAAATACTCACATAACTCAACACATAACTCAACCTAACACAATCTAACATTACCTTCCTTAAACATAAACAAATCGAACCTACACTTTCTTAAATCTAACCCAACATAATCGAGCAACCTACAAACAGTCCCAAACATATTTCAACCTAACCTAACCTAGCGTAACCTAACTAATTCTAACACAATCACAGTTCCATCTCGGGACGGAAGCAGCCTCCGCAACATTCCCAGGGAAGAGGCTATGCAGTAAGACTTCCGCAGTTACGGAATGGCAGATCCGCTCCGATTGAACGTTTATTCACGTAATATAATATAATAATCTGCGGGTTCAATCGGAGTGGGTCCGCATTGAATACAGGAACGTCTTCGGCTAAATGAAAACAAACAGTCCGAAAAGAATAAAACTTTTCTAACAAATCGTACGGAAATCAGATATTTCGACGCATATCCAATATACACCTAACCAAAACGTAATTCGAAAAATACAAAGAATAAGCGGAAATATTCTCCAATATGTGACATATACAAATCAGACAAGTAATGGTACAACGCCGGGTCCGGGATGGTGCAGAGAGGAAATGTGGAGGAGAGAGAACATAAAATAACAACAACGTAACTAAAGAGAAAGAAAAAGAAGATCTGTGGAAACATTGCATTTACTAAGAGGAAAGCCTACAAATATCAAACAACAGATTGTATACCATACCGTCCGGGCAAGGTACAACGAAATAGACGATATCGTGGGAGAAAATAAAAATATCGAGAAACTTAAAAAGAAAATAATACTTTAGACTGAACGAATCAATATCATTGATTCCGGCAAGCTTAATGGAAAACGCGACTTCGAATCGGTTAGAGTATAAGATAGATGCTGGTCGCGGTTCAAGTGGCTCTGCATTCCTTACCCGCATCAGTGCAGGCAGTAGGATGGAGGGGGGGGGGGGGGGCTGCAGCCCCCCCCTAACCCCCACCACCGGCATGAGCGAGGCTGCTGTGCATATGCTACTGAAAGGTGCTGCTGGTTCGCGATTCGGAATCAGCCCCATCGGGTCCTGGCAGAAAATTAATTGTTGGGCAGGCAGT
The DNA here is from genome assembly GCF_050948175.1 of Xylocopa sonorina. Lineage (NCBI taxonomy): Eukaryota > Metazoa > Arthropoda > Insecta > Hymenoptera > Apidae > Xylocopa > Xylocopa sonorina. The sequence goes on along the minus strand of NW_027490123.1, from coordinate 831,221 downwards.
TCGGAGTTCCCTGTTGATGACACCAAAGGATAGGAAAATATAAAGGAGAAAAAGAAAGCCTCGGAAGACACAGGCACGAAAGGAAAATCATCAGGAACCGAAGTAAGGGAACCAAAAAAAAAGGGCAGGATAATGGAAATGCTACCGATAAGAATTACATCCTTACTTTGAAATAGAAGAATAGGAAACCGCACATCAGACGTAATGATAGATATTATGAGCGAGGATACGACGAAGGTAATGACATATTAGAAAACGTTAATGGGAAGCATCAGGTATATAAAAAAAAAACTGAGATCGAACACTTGATCGAACTAGTGGCGAACGGTACAGGGAAAATTGAAGCAATTAAAGGAGCGGTAAGCATTCAAGGACAAACAACGGGATGAGGAAAAGCAGGAGAAACGACAGAAATACGAAAAGATGATGCAAGAAAATCGAGAGCGGAATATATAATCCTATAATTTAACAAAAAAACAGGTATAGAGAACATAATAAAGGAGATAAAAGGAACTCTAGAAGAAGAATTCGAAGAAAAACGTACGAGTGGGAGTATAATGCTCCAACTAAGGGACATATACCCGTTAGGTGACCAGAGAAGAAATTAATGATTACATAAGACGAACATTGAAAATAATCGAAGGAAAGGATAGCGGTATAAACGTCAAGTTGTTAAAACAAACGTAGAGAGTCAATCGAGTCGCGTTAGCTGAATTTGGACAGGAATATAGTAAAGAGCTGGAAAAGGTCAAACGACGCAGAATACCATTAACACCTTGTCTCTGCAAAGTGCTACCGAGAATAGAGAGATACTTCAAATGCCATAAACTGGGACATATCGGCAGAAATTCCGAAGAAGTCAAAGATAATAAGGGGATCTGCAGAAGATGCGCATCTCAGATTTATACGATGATCGGTTGCATCGTGAATAAACCGAAATGTATCATCTGCAGCGAGGCAGGAAGAAGGAATCCGTACATCAGACACGTTACCGGAGTTTTAACTGTCCGGCCTACAGAAAGGCGTTGATAGAGAAGAACGAGAAACGAATATGGAATTGAAAGTCCTACAAATCTATCTGAACAGATGCCGAATCTCGCGAAATATCATGCAGCAAATGCGAATGATTCAAGAGACAGACGTGGTAATAATATCGGAAGCACACAGGATGGAAGAATACTGACTGCGAGACGAGAACGGTGACGCTGCGATATGGATAACCGGTGTTAATCGAAAATGTTTCACATATGGCACCACATATTCCTCGACCGGAATCGTTCATGCAATGGTCGAAGGAACAAAAGCTATAAGCTGCTACTTCTCGCTTAACAGGAACGGAAAGAAATCGAAGAATATATAAACAAAGCTGAGGATAACGTAGAAAAGGGAGAGAAAGCAAGCAGAATAATAATCAAGGGTGACCTGAACGAAAAATCGGTAATCTGGGGTAGTAAGACGAGCAATCATAGAGAGGAAAAGATCATCAAAATGTCTCTAAGAAACGATCTAATCGCGACCAATCCGAAAGAAGGCTATACATACTTTAAGAACCGAAACAAATAAAAAATAGACATAATGTTGATAGGAGGTTGCATATACGCTAAGTTGAGTATAGCAGAAGTGTTTGAGATATTTTCAGCGTTGGACCATCAATACGTACTACATAACTTCTAAAGTACGAATTACAAGAATAACGAAGAGGGATTTGCAAGCCTCGATGGAAAGAAAGCGAACTCGAACGATGCAAATAAATGATCGACTTATATAATATATAGATATTTATTTTTATCTAGAAGAGATGATCTAGTTCTACGTAATTAAAATATATGATAAGTGTAACTATATAAACCATTTTCAAATATTCAATTAAAACATCATGAAATGATATGAAATTAGATAGGGTTTCAGATGTAATGGAGTATCATAAGGAGATATTGTATTTAGAAATAACTAAAATATAAAATATGTATTAATATTTATACTAATTTGAAATATTTACTTGAAAAATCATCAAAGCATATGGTCCAGCGAGTGGGGGATTAACGGATCGTTGCGAGGAGCATGCGGCTTAATGTGTGTAACTTGGATTTATGAATTCTCATATACAGCAATACATTAGTCCGGATATAGTACATATATGTATGTAAGAGGCTTAAAAGTAGAATACAGGTTCTGGTAAAGTCGGATCCCTGAATTGGAGGAGTCCCCATTGAGGTGATGGGCTGTTCGTTAACAAAACTGTAAGCTCAAATATTATCTATTGTTCATTATGTTAAAAGAAATTTATTGGTTTTCGCACATTACAGCACGTCATAGATCAGTCTAATTTATTGCCCAAACAACCATAATTCAGAAGTTAATTAACATTACATTTGCAAAAATTTACAATATGTAAATTTCGTAAATTTTAAAGGTGACGAAGCCGGTGCACGGTTCTTGGATCTTAAAAATGATAAAAAGGTGCGGCAGGAAGAGGAGAACCTAGTCAACCACTAGGTACAACATTAACAATGGATTTTCCAAATTTTTCCGCAATGCTTTCTCATGAAAGAAATATATTTTTTACGTTCAAATTAATTAGAAATGCAAAATAAGTTTACTAGGAATATAATATTATATATCTTTCGGAGAATTAATACTTGCATCGACAAAGTTGTGATGGAAAAGTTGAAAATTAGCGGCGATCTACGAAAAGCAATGAAATAAGAGATATTAATGGCCAATTTAAAGTCGAAACTTACTTTGAAAAATTGAATACCGTCTTCTTATAAGAAACCGACACATTAACTAATTAAGGAAAAATCATTCCTACTTATAAAAATTTTGTTATTTTTTGTAAAGGTTTAATATGATAATATAAAATATTTTAAATATTAAAAAAACTAAAGTAAAATATATTTTTATATATTTTTCTAATATATTTCGTAACGTTAAATGATAAAAACTAAACAAATTACGTTTGAAAATATTTAATTACGTAGATTGATCTTTACTCATACATTTGTAATAAAATGAACATAGTTATTCATATTTTTTTTTTCAAACAATGAGTAAAGATATAAAGTACTTTGTTGTTATAGTTCTAGATACTTTACAAGTTCCGAAAATGATAAAATAGACCAATACCTGGAAAAAGTCTAATGTTTTATAATTATTTTCTAGTTGATAGATTATCAAGCTTTATGCCTGAATGGATGCTTATATATAAGTATAACTGCCAAAATAAAATGAGATCGCAAAGTGATATATACACACCTGCGTGCTGCAATTTTGGTGTATTTAAATTTTCGATAAAAGCATATAAATGTTTCTAATGTAATTATCAAATACAAATGGAATTCTACAATTTATCCATGTAATAGTCCTTTCTTATTGTACGCATCCTCCAATACATACACAGTATCTTTAATCTTGATGGATTTCGTATGGTCGCGTGTGTGTGTGTGCGCGCGCGCGCGCACGTGTGTATATGGTAGCAGTTGCAGAAATATCACATAATATGTTTCATTGTTTCGATTCTTGTAAATCGAGTAAAATAGCATAAGATTTTCTGTAGAATATTAAGGAGATGTGAAGCTGCTCTTGCACTGCATACAGTATCTTTCACTGGAAGAATTTTTCTTCCAATGTGTCGACTCCAGATTTATTTGAATTGTTCTCGTTTAGAAATTTAAAACCGAATGACATATCCCTTAACACAGCACGCCGGTAACCACGATACACAACAGATCCAATGTTCCTTTATCTGAGATTAAGGCCTGCTTTCTTTGTTTCCAAACTTCTTTACATTGCGTTACATTCTTAAGACTCTTTGTAAGTTACAAAGAACAGGAACGCTACATGGATTATAAAAGTGTAACAGTCTAATTTATATAATCTTGAACATTTTAAATCCGTTTACGTTGATTTGCTTGTTGTATATGTTTATCACCTGGCGCTGAACCAACTACTACTGCCATCATTTATTTCTAAAATTTCGAAAATCCACCAGATCTAACGAAACCTTGCTTAGATTGCAAATATGTTTTTACTGTATCCAGCAGAAATGAAATTACATTGGCAGAAGTACCAGCTAGTTCTCCAAGCCTATTTGAAACAACATTAAACCACCTTGTTAAACAATAATATATTAAATGTGAATTGGACTTTTAAATTTGAATTTATAAACAGCTAACAAATAAATATGTTTTTCTTACTATTCATATCATTATACTTTCAGTGATTTATTATGTGCTGTGATTTGATATATTAACTGCTTGATTATATTTTACAACGAACCTTGCATACCAAACATTGCTTTTACTCCTTATAAGAGTGGATAATCCTTCGTTTTATATTCTTATATCGCATTGGTTATAAAAGTATATAATATTGTATTTATGCAGTCACGTATAATTATGTACATACAAATTCGCGATTAAGTAGCTATATGTTGAAATTTAATTCCGAATAATGCTCTAGAAAGCATCCCAGATAACAAACGGCAAGATGGTGGCGACACCATACCGGCACTATATCGCCACTTCCGTGGAGTGTCAGCTGATCCGTAGCCATCTGTGACCGGATTCGTTAGCTATAATGCCAGAACGTGTTACCAGTACCTCCTAAACAAGCGTAAAACGCTGTATGAGTCGCGCAGCACCAGAACCATCATGACACGCGTGTCATCGCTCAATTCATGAATCTTCTCTGCAATGACGTTACGCCATATTTGGTAACGGAGAACCTGTGCTTTCATACAAGTTAAAACCGTTAAATGTCAGTAGATGTTCAACATATGAGTATTGATAGACATTTTGAGAGTTGTTTTCCTATATTAATAGTTATTGAGAGAGTCATATATATTTCTTTCAACCCGTCATAAACTGAAAATATTATTTATAAAATAAAATATTCATCCATTGTCATTGGCGTGCCAATCGCTGGTTGTTTAGGTTCGTAATTTGCATCTGACTCTTTTGAAAGGCACGCACTTTACTTAACGTTTCCAGTGACTCGTTGAGCGGAGAAAATAAATATTCTACTTTTGATATTGTCGGCTCTTGTAATTCTAAGGCAAATTCATTCATCTGCCGACATCGTGAACACTGTTTTTTGGCTAAATTACAGAAAAACATATATATTATAAGGAATATAAAAATCGTAATATTAAATTTAACTTTGTTCATCGTTGCCTTGTTGGACACATCCATAACAATATACAGTGTGGGGCAGTAATAATTAGCACCTCAGATATCCTCGAAACTATAAGTTTCATAGAAATTTTTGCTGATATAAAATAGCACAGGACAAAGGTCCCATCGTTGATGAAAATAGTTTTGTTGTAAGTGGAGGTATGTTGGACATTTGAAGGTTACCTTCATTTTATAAAATGAATTGGTGTGTTCTTTTTTCCGTAATGCGATAGAGCATTTTGAAACGAGTTCAACAACCTGTAACATGAAGTCATTGAAGGTTACAAAAAGTAAACAAAGGTGATAATACTTACAGTTTTTATAGTAAATGCAACATACGTATTGTAAACAGTGGTGGAAGGCGTAACGTTTACCGTTTACTTCACTGTGAATAAACACATTCCGAAGGGCATTTTAATAGTTTGCAGAATAAGTTAAACATGATAAGATTAGTATTGAAAAATCGGTTCGATTACGTTTGGTTAGGCTGTTCTTTGTGTCGTCCATTTTATAAGTACTGAGCTGCGGATTCCTGAGGACAGCTCACAAAATTGTTGGACTATGGAAGATTATCACTGTGAAATTGAATCAAAAGGTAATTAAATTCCATTAGATTGTAAACAAATCTCAATATTTCATTTTAAATAGTAAGATATAATACTCTTTTCAAAATTACAAGAATGGATACATACCTCTCTGTTATTATTATTTCATAAAGAATTCTAATTGCAATTATATAGTTCACTACGATAAAAAATTATTTATAAGAATTAGATTCATTATGGTACAAAGTCTTCCACGACTTCACGCTTCTTCCAGAATCATTCAAGGAGTTCTGAACCTTAGTTACGCTTGGTTACTGACCAGTCAGAGTGGCCCTCCGCTTAGCGGCATTGAGCCACAGTTAGACTAAGGAGAAGATATCCATCGTTTTCCATATCTCTGGATCGGCAAACCAAAGCGGCGGTTTTGGAATCCGATTTGAATGCGCTGTTCCACTACGAATAAACGAACTCGACGCGTGGGAAGGAAGAACTTCCTGCGTTCTCTAGTGCGCGAATACGTGGGTACAAGCAGCTACTCCATCGTCCACCACTGCACTGTCTCATCTCCTGCTGTCTGCCGACCGGAGAGCCATTCCGCATCGGCGCCTCCGTCGCCGATCCGCACCAGAGGTCAGCCTGCCTGGGTACTCGTTCCATTGTCAATTCCGCCTCACAGCCCGTACAGAGGGACCATACCAGAGGACGAGCCTTGCCGACAACAATACCTGGAACGAAGTTAGGAATTAGCGGTTTCTAAGACTTCGAAAGGTAAGTTCCCTTTTTTATATACTCGCGTCCGTGACTTTCACGCAGTGTTCCGCGATCCAAAAAGAACCCCGTCTTCGACCCAAATGTGCGAGCCGAACCGTTCGAGACGGGGTGCTGCTCCGGCATACGGTTAATTTTCCGCGACCCGAGACGTGATACATCATTAAAAGGTAAAATATTTTCAAAACTTTAATTATAGTCTTTAATACAAGCAGTTGGACAGTATTTCAATTTTTGAGAAAATTGATGAGAGTCTATCATTTTCAAATGATCAGAATCTTTGCCGTTTGAGCAATAAGTGACTAACAAATAACTGCATAAATTTCAGGCTTATGAACATATTGATTAAGTCTCATGCAGACACGTTTATAACCGAGTTACTAAATAATAATCAACACTAAATAATCATCTTAGAACTTAAACGATTACACCTCGCATACATATAAAAATATTGCAAACGTGAAAAGTAAGTGGTTTATCAAGAACTCTTCTAAAAGAACGGACGAAGCCAATAGAAATCTTTGTTGAAGTAAGCAAGTTCTAAAGTTTTAAGCAACGCGATGACACTTATCTGTCTACGTTACATAGCAAGTAAGTTCTGAAGTTCTACGAAAGCCGATGGAGCTCCTCACTATCAACGTTTCAAAGGAAGGATATCTATGTAAAGTGATTGTCCCTATCAGTTTATACGTTCCAGAGTACGTAAGATGCAAAGTTCTATGCAACATGATTTCGCTTCTTATTTCTACGTTTCATAGTAAGCACTTCCTATATCTTCATACAACGCGATGCAGCTTCACAGTTCCGCGTTTCAAAGTGATTCCCAAAGTTCCACGAAAAGGGATGTCGCATCTGAGTGTCTACATGTCAGTGTGAATAGCTTTGAAGATTCCTTGCAACAAGATGGAGTAAGCAATAAAAGAATATTCTGTGTTACAAGATGGTGCTTCTCAGTTTCACGCTTCAAAGCAAGTATGTAATGTTCTATGCATCGCATTATGCTTACCTGCTTCTACATTTCAGAATAATGTGAATGCTACAATTCCCTCCAATGGAATGGCCCTTCATAGTGTCTACGTTTCAGAGCAATAGAGTTCCTATGCTCCATGCATTGCCATGGCGCATCTCATTTCAACGTTACAAAGTAAGTAAGCAGTAACATTCTATCCATCATATTATGCTTATTTGCTTCTACAATCCAAAGGAATGTGAATTATACAGTTCCGTGAAACGAGAGAGAAAACGTTATTGCTCTGAAAGGTAGATACTACGAAGTGCCATTCTTTTGCATGGAACTGAAGAATTCACATTCTTTTGAAGTATAGAAGCAGAAAATAATATTTCTGCGAGTAGAAGATTACAACTTACTTTCTTCGAACCGTTGCAACGGGATGCGCTTCCGCATTGCAAGGAGCATTAGATATTTATTGCTTTTACACGCAGACACTATGATGCGCTATCCCGTTGCAAGTAACTATGTTCTTCATATACTTTTGATGTATAGAGGGAGATGAAATCAATGCGTTGTATAGAACGTTAGAACTTACTAACTTTATAACATTATAATGAGATGTGTCACCGCACTGAATGGAGTGTTAGAACTCTATTGCTTTGACACGTAGGCATAATGATGCGTAATCCAGTTGGAAGGAACTGTGAAGCTCAGATTCGTTTAATGTGTAGAAGCAGATAAGAATGAATCAGTGCATAGAAGATTACAGCTACTGGAGTTTTTACAATGTCTATTCTGCTTAGATTTAGCTATAATATATGGAGAGTGTAAGTATATATACTAACTAGAAATGTTTATTTAAAACATCATGAAATGATACGAAATTATATGGAATTTAATTGTAGTGGAGCAATTGGAGGGCGGATTACCTATTTACTATTGACTAAAGTATATGATGAGTGTGAATATATATGCTAATTTGAAATTTTTACTTTGAATATCATGAAGTGTAATTTCAACAGAAACATTTAATTGTAGAACTGAGAAACACTATCGCGTTGCATGGACGTTTGGAACTCAATTACTTTGAGAAGTGGACACTATGAAGCTCTATACAGTAACATGGAACTATAGAAATAACATACATAGTAGTGTAGAAACTAATAAGCACGATTGTGTTGTGTAGAACCTTACAACTTACTTACTTTGATACGTAGAACTAAGAATTTCCATCGCGTTGCATAGAACATTGGATGTTAATTACATTGACAAGCTATATTACTACTTACTTACGTTGAAACGAGAAGCCATCACGCTACAAGGAACTGTAGAATTCACATCACTTTGAAGTCCAGAAGCAGATAAGCATAACGCAATGTATAGAACGTTACAGCTTACATGCATTAAAACGTAAAAAGGAGATGCGCCAACGCATTGCAAATGCAAGTAGCCACAGAACTTTATTGCCTTGACAACTAGACACTGTGCAGCGCAATCCCCTAGCAAGGAATTGTGGAATTCATATTCTGCTGAAGTGCAGAAGTGGATAAGCATTATGCTATGCATGGAACATTACAACTTACTTACTTTGTATCGTTGAAAGGAAATGTTGCATGGAGCATTACATGTCAATTACTTTGATAAGTTGAGACTTAGAGAAAATCTTCACATGTCTAGATGCGGTGCCCTCCGTGGCATACTGAACACTCTTGGGTTCTTATGGTTGTCCTGCTTGTTCCGCTTTCGGTGTAATCGTCATCAGAATGTCATCTGATTTCTCGTAGTACGTTGATTCGTGGAACGTGAATGGTCCGATGGTCTCCCGTCGACCCGAATTGCGGTTGAGCTTGCTCTTGCGTTCATCTCTGGTACACAGTTGGCCAGTTTCTCCAAAAACTCTAGAAGATCCGTGTAAGGCGGCACCTTGTTGTCTTTACTATGAGTTCCCATTGGAATAACGTATTAGCATTTATCTTTGCTCGAATGATGGAAAGCAGAAGTGTTCAATTGCGAGATATTTTCCTTGGAATTTTTCAATGCGCGAAGTAGTTGGTTGACGGTGTCGACGATATTGCCTAGTGTTTCTGCAATGTTCCTTGGCGGTTTAAGAATATTCCAGATTGCATCACAATATTTAGAGGCAGCCTGACTTCTACAGTCGTATTTCCCTTTCAATAACTCAATCGCGTCGAGTTATGATATCGAATCGGCGCGAGTTATGATAGAGAAGTAGTCGTTGTGAATTTTGTAAAGACGTGACGTTTCGGTTTCGTCTTATTCTTCGAGGTCAAATTGGATGCCATCGAATCGTTTCCACGTTTCAGTTAACGCGTAAAGATGGGTTTGTAGTAAACGTATATCCGGTTGTTCTGATGTTTTGCATGTGTTAAGAAGTCGCGTGAAGATAGTGAATAGACCGAATGTGGTACCACGTTTACGCCGCAGTGAACTGAGAATAATTTCATGAGGAATGGACTGAGCTTATTCGAGCGATCGGGTTGTCATCGTGGAACATGGATAAGAAAGAAATGGACGAATAAACGAGTCTACCTTTTCAATGTGAAGATATCAGGTATGTTAAGGTCTGCCATGATGTCTGGATCCCCTGGTATGTCCGACTTGTTGCTGCTGAGAATCTGAATTTGTCCTGGAGCGTTGGCTTGATCACTGGCATGATTCTTGGGCAACTGAATGTTGATTGATTGACACACATTGATTGACAGGTAGGCGTAACGCTACGTATAGAGGAGTACAACTTAATTACATCGAAGCGTTGAAATGAGATACGCCATCGCATTGCATGTAGCATTAGAAATCTACTGCATTGACGCACAGACACTATGAAGTATCATCTCCTTGCAAGAAACTGTGGAATTTACATTCTTTTGAAGCGTAGAAGCAGACAAACATAATCCTGAGCATAGAAAGTTACATCTTACATCGAAATGATGAAATGTGATGCGCCATCGCATTGCATGCAGCAGTAGAACTCTGCTGCTATAATACGTGAACACTATAATGCCGCAACCCGATGCATGGAACTATAGCATTCACATTCGTTAGAAGTGTATGAGCAGATGAGCATAATGATATGCTTAGAAGATTACAGGTTACATACTTTGAAACGTTGAAATGAGATGTATTATCGCGTTGCGTGGAGCATTAAAACTTCATGGTTTTCACACGCAGATACTGTGAAGAACCATCCCATTTCAAGGAACTGCAGAGTTTACATTCCTTTAATGTGTAGTAGCAGGCAAGCATAATGTTATTGAAGGATAATGAAATAATCTTAATTTAAAAGTTAATCAATAACTCAGGTTTAATGTCAATGTTATGTACGTGGAATATTCTAGAATGCGAGTGAGAGCGAATGTGCAAAGCAAATGAGTTTTTCGTGTGAATGTTTTAAAATAATGAAGCAGTTGTTCATTAGCAGCCTTTGGAGTAATATCTCAGTTGAAAAGTACTATTTAATGATATAAAAAATTTTATAATTGTCTTTTATTAATAAGTTTCCTACAATTTTGGGGTTTCGGGCGTAGTAATTATCAAGAAGATATTCAAGAATTAAATCGGATACGTTCTAAAGATTGATGTATTATCGAATATTTGAAGACAGAACGTTCAAGATAATTCCTTGACGGTCTAGAACGTTCGAGAAGATACTCAAGCGACGCGAATGTAGTTTTGAGAGATAGTGCGAGAACGAAAATTAATTTTTCGTGTGGAGATAATTCGAGTTTAAACGCAATTGTCGAGTGATAATTTTCACAATGATCGATTTGAGTAAAATTACAGTTACAGCGCTAAGAGAGATATTAATAGAGCATAAACTACTTACTGCTGGTTCGAAAGCTGAATTAATTTCCCGTGTTGATGGAAGTTGACTCAGACGGAACGTGAATTTCATGAAGATAATGAAGAGTCGTGTGCTGGTGTATCACCAAACGTGCAGTCATCAATGAATCTACAGCAATCTGAAATTGATCTTTTCTTAAAAGAAAAAGTATTAGCAGAACGTGAGTTAGCCGTGTTGCGCCTTGAGTTAGATCCGGTGCGACAGAAATTACAGGTTGAGTAAATTTCGGAAAATGAGCAACGAAGATCGACGCGTAATTTTGAAGGCGAACTATTTGATGTTATTAGTAGCGGTGACAATTTCTTAATAGTCTAAAGCAAATCTGGTGATTATAAAATTTGGGAGAAGCAGATCAAATTATTCAAGATGACATATAAATTGGAAGATGACGTTGCACGAATACTTATCGGTATGCTACTGAAGGGAAAAGCACTTGAATGATTTCTTTCTAAACCAGAATATATAACTATGGCATTCAACCAACTGCTGGAAGAATTATGAGTTGTGTTTTATCATCCACAAAGCGAAATTGAAATGAAGAAGAAATTTGAAGAGCGGTTATGGAACAGGAACGAGACATTTCATGAATATTTGCACGAGAAGAACATTCTTGGAAATCGAGTACCAATCAACGACGATGAAATACTTGAATATCTGATTGACAGCATTCCCGATGAAATGCTCCGGAACCACAAGCTTATTCTACAGTTTACAACAACCAATCAACTTTCGAAAGCGTTTGAAAAGGTAATTCTTCGAGATCGAGGTATGTCGAGTGTGCAGAGATCAACAAAGTTTGAGATGTGTAAAGACAGTTTCGTTAGAAATGAACGAAAAGAGATGGTCAATGTAGGTGAGATAAAAGAATTTATCGGTAATATTGTACGATGTTATAATTGTGGTGAGCATGATCATATTAGCGTGAATTATCCAACGAAAGATCGCGGTGTAAAATGCTTTATATGTCAAGAACGTGGACATATTGCGTCGATACGTTCCAAGAAATTTAAAGCGAGTGAAAAGAGCTGCGCGACATTAGGAGTATCGTACCGAAAGTATCTCACAAATGTTTTACTTAACGGATGCTAGATCAAAGCATTAATGGATTCAGGAAGTGATTTTAGTTTAATTCGCACAGACGAGTACATTAAGCTTGGTTCTCCGCAATTACGACGCAATGAATTACATTTCGAAGGTTCAAGGAATAATACAACATTAGGTGAGTTTCAAGCAGAAATTACCGTAGATGGGCACTCACATCTGATTTGTATACAAGTAATCTCTGATACCATTGTTCGACACAAGCTGTTAATAGGAACGAATTTCTTAAATGCAACCGATGTCAGCATTAGAGATAGTAATCATTCGTCCATTATCGAAAGTAACGCGCGAAATTGTTGAAAGAGAAAATATTGTACCGGAAATATTTTAAATAGATGTAACGAGTGTTAGAAGTAAATCAAGTTGATGTGTCTCGTGTATTAGATCCTAATTAGCGAGTGACGATAGAAAATCTTGTTAGTAATTACAAGCCGAGTAAAACCTTTGAACGTGAAATTGCAATGAAATTAATATTGAAAGGCGAAGAGTCTGTATATCAATTGGCGAGACAATTGTCAGCGTTGCTAAAAGTGATTGTTAATGCGCAGATAGAACAGTGGATTGTGGCTGGAGTCGCTCAGTTGTCTACTTCTGATTATGCGAGTCCGGTTTTTCTCGTTCGGAAGAAGAATGATTCGTTTGGATTATGTGTGGATAATCGACAAATTAATAAGAAAATTATTAAATATAAATATCCGTTACAATTGATCAAAGATCAATTAGATTTGTTACAAGGCGCGCGCAATTTTATTACTCTTGACTTGAGAAACGGTTTCTTTCACGTGTGACAGGATAAGTCAGGTCAAAAGTATACAGCATTTATTGTATCAGATGGTCATTATGAATTCTTACGAGTCCCTTTTGGTCTATGTAATTCACCAGCAGTTTTTCAAAGTTTTATAAATACCATATTTAGAGATCTTATTCGAGAGAGAATAGTTTTAGCATACATAGATGATTCGATTATTTCATCAAATGATATTAAAAGTAGGATCAAAAATCATGAAAAAGTTTGAATTATAGCGAGCGGAGCTGGCTTAATATTCAGTTGGGAAAAGTGTTGTTTTGTGCAAACTTCAGTCAAATTTCTTGGGCATGTATGGTTATATATATAACAATGGTTATGTTCGCCCCTCACTAAAACTGATGCAATCCGATGATTTCCAATGTTAAACACATACAAAGTTTTCTTAGACTAATCGAGAATTTTCGTAAATTTATACATGAATACCCTGTAATTTCGCGACATTTGTCTAACCTTCTGCGAGCGAATGCTAAATTTTGTTTTAGAGTGACTGAAATGGAAGCATTCATACGACTTAAACTTTTTCTGAGTGAGAACCGAATAGTGAATTTGTATCAAGTAGAAGTACAGACGGAGTTGCATACAGATGCTTCTGCGTTAGGGTACGGAGCAATTTTATTTCAAACAAATAACAAAGATCAACCTTTTCACCATGAATATTATTTTTTAGTGGTAATACAGCTTCTCTTGAATCTAAATGCAGTAGCTATGAGTTTGAGGTTTTAGCAATAGTAAAAGCTTTGAAGAAATTAGGAGTTTATTTATTAGGAATTTCGTTTGTTATTGTTACTTATTGCCGAGATTTTACTCTTACAACGAATAAGAAAGATCTTTGTTTGTGAGTTGCGTGATGGATATTATCGCTAGAAGAATTTGATTACCGAATATAGCATCGTCCAGAGAAGAACATGATACATGTTGCTGCGCTTAGTAGAAATGCACCTCCTGCGATTTTCTTAATCGATGAATCTGATACAAGCCTTACAGCACGTTTGCGGAAAGCACAGAAAGATGATCAGACTGTTATGAAACTTCGAGATTTGGTACTTCAAAACAAGAAGGATGATTATGTTCTACGGGGAAATTTTCTGTACAGAGCAAGAAATAAGGCGAGCTTATGAGTGTGGATACTTTTCTGTGGTCAAGACAGAGGCTATCGTACGTAAAGATTATTGGATTCCAAATCTTCGGCAGCAAGTTGGAAAGGTGATAAGGAATTGTGTTGCATGCATCTTAGCCGAAAAGATGCAGGGGACGCAGGAGTGCCATTTAAATCCGATTGAAAATGGGAGTATTCCTTTTGATACATTTCATATCGATCATCTTAGACCGTTGCCATCAACAAATAAACGTATCAGTACATATTTGTAGTGGTAAATGCTTTTACAAAATTTACATGGCTTTATGCTACAAAATCTACTACTACAGATGAAGTTTTGACACGCCTGAAGAAGCAAGCGACTATTTTCTGTAATCTGCATCGAATAATTTCTGATAGGGGAACGGCTTTCACAGCAAATGATTTCAAGCAATATTGTCAGGGAGAAAATATAGAACATGTTTCAACTACAACAGAAATTCCTAAAGATAATGGTCAAATTGAACGACTTAATAGAACATTCATACTATTGTCAGCAAAATTAGCTACACCTATGTCCTGTGAATGGTATAAGTATATGGAAGTAGTTCAACATTGTTTGAAATCAGCAATACATCGAAGCATTGGCACGTCACCGTTACATCTTCTCTTTGGGACACATCCACGACTTAACACGTTCCGTCCCGCGTAACCCGTACTTGGGTTACGGGCATGTTTCCGTGGGGCCCGCGTAACCCGTACTTGGGTTACGCTTTTCTTGTTCAAGTTAAATATGATTTTCTGTTGCATTTTGAAAACAAATTTATTGGAACAAGTTCTGGAGTATAAATATAGAATATACAACATGAAAATTTAAAAAATACACAAATAACACTCTATTTTTTATTAATTTATATAGGATAAGATATTACATTATACTATGTCGTATGATATTCGTTGAAACAGTCCAGGCACATCTGTGGCGATTTTGGGCAATTCAAACAATAAGTTGTCGTTTTTTTAAGGTTTTTTTTTGCTTGTTGGCGTCCTACGTTTTTCCTCTTCTTTTGGTAACACAGTACGCACATCCTTCTTACGGGCTTGCCCTGCTGATTCTTGCGAATCTCCAAGTGGTGAGACAGATTCCTTCTTTCGTGTCTATTAGTGTTGGGCACAGTATTTTTTGAGGACAACCATTCTGTCACTAAAGATTCACAGAATTTTCTTATCTCTATTTTTTTTTTTTTGTAGCTCTCTGATATACTATATGTGCGTTTACGATCGTTGTCCCTAAAAGTAAATATATTCCTAATTTGCGATACCATTTGATGCCTTTTCGTATATTTGTTGCATATGACGCCATCTGGTCGCTTCTGTCGATGCCACTTTTACCAATATTGTATTCTATTATCGCCAAAGGCTTCATTTTCGAAGCACGACCGCGATGTGTAGAATCAGAGCTTCGAGCCATGATGGGAGGATGTTTTGTAGATAAGATTCTGACATCGCGAACATCTCTCCATTTTAGTACTACAATACCATTATGATCTTCTCGTGCCACCATTTCACCTCTTTTCAACGGATACGACATTACAAAACTTGGCATATTTTTTTTATTACACCTTACCGTTCCAACCACATGCGTCTTAGAATTTAAAAATTTAAGTGCTAGCTCATAACTAGTATAAAAATTATCAACAAATAAAGTACGTCCTTCGTTCAATAATTTGTCTGCAAGTTCAATGCAGACACTTTCTGCTATGCCAATTTTTCTTTTTCCGCTGGTATCCCGTCCAGAATATATTTTTGAAGACCATGTGTATCCTTCGGTCGAGCACAGTTTGAACATTTTTACACCGTACTTATGTGACTTTGTTGGAATATACTGCCGAAATACTAGTCGTCCCCTCCACGGAACCATTGTCTCATCGACAACAATTTCTTTGCCTGGAGAAAAAACCTTCTGATAATTAACCATCAATATGTCTACAAGTGGTAAAACTTTTCCAAGTCTGTTATTTTGTACTATCGTTTCATTGTTAGCAAAATGCAAGTTTGATAGCAGTAATTCAAAACGATTGCGGGACATTATGCTGCGCGGCAATGAAAAATTGTATATAGGATCCGTTGACCAACATTTCTTTAGCGGTGTTTGTACTAGACCCATCCAAATCATCAATCCAATAAATTTTTTAATTTCTTCGGAAGTGGTGAGATTCCATTTATTTTGTCCAGCGTGACCAGTCATTTCATGTTCAAGTAATTTCTGCTCTGCATATCTATTAGTTTCTGTGACTAAAAGACTTATTACTGTTTCATTCAAGAATAGTGAAAGAACTTCACCTGGGCTAATGTCAGACGGCAAATCCAACAAAAGCCCGCTTTTTCCAGTGAACGGAAATGATTGTTGCCTACTACCGAACTCGTTCCATTGGATATTGTCCAATGAATCAGTACCTGTGTCCAATTCCTCTTCTTCGTCTAAAACTAGTTCTGCTAATAATTCTTCAATATCTTCACTTGCATATGATTCATCAGTATCCGAGCCTGAACTTGACGAAATTCTATTTATGACTTTTCTTCTAAAATTCACAACGTTTTCATCACTACTCTCACTATCAATTGTACTTTCACGCCGTCCAGTAAACATTTCTGGGATAAAAAATCACTGATGTTCGTTTCAGAAAAAGTATGCTTCTCAACTGAATGATCTAGGATAACTGTAGTGTGATCCATTGCAGATCTCTAGTCGAAACGCTTCCCCTGGGAAGCGAAAAGTGTGGTGTAGGGTTCGTTATTAGAATGATCTGACCAAGTTAGCCAATCATGTATTTGTTTATCTAGGTGCCGCCTCTTCTTGCGCCCTTAGCGCGTTTGCTTGGAAGGGCGGCAGCAGGTATAATGGGGGTGTTTTGTTATTTTAACATTTGGCAATGTAGCGGGGTTTCCGCTGGGTCTGGTTCCTCTCACGTCAAGGGTGTAGCCTCTTGACCGTGGCCTAGACCCTTTTTGGAAACCCTCGATTTATGGAGTCCGCGTGTGTTACTGAGGTCGTTGACTAAGATTTACAACTAACATGCGGTGAAAGTTCGCTAAGGACGTCTTCTCAAAAGTAACTTATTTGTGCGCATACCATACCTCGATGCTAGCCGCTACATAAGCGTTTCAAAATCCAAAATAAACTTACACATAAGATTATTTCGGAACAAACAAATTTATAAATTTCATAGGTCGATAGTAATGTAAATAAAAATAATCGACAATGCACGGACCTACTAGAGTTACATTGTTTATATTCCCGCATATCTCTCCGCTATTGTTCTAGCGGTGAGATCGGAGTTCTAGCGCGCCGACAGTAAAACTTGGGCCGGCAGGAAACTCAACGAAATCACGCTTGGTACGGAACGTGTTAAAGGTTATCTTGACATCTGAGACATACTTGAAAAGGAATGGCTAGCACCTTTTCATGATAAACGAGATGAAGTACGACTTCCAGCAAGCAAAAATATATCCCGGATCCGACAAGAGAATAAGAAAACTTTTAACAAGAGTAGACGAAATGTTAGAATTTATCGTGAAGGAGATCTAGTAGCAATTAAACGTATGCAACAGAGTCCTGGTCTAAATATAGCTCATAAATATTTTGGACCGTGTGAAGTTATACGAGTTTTGCGCAATCAACGATTTGTAGTTCGAATGGTAGGGGAAGGAGAAGGACCCTTACAAACATCTATGTCAGCAGATTCTATGAAATTGTGGATCGACGAAATCAATGTTGATTTATTTGAAATCGAAGACGAAATGAATGAAGACATTCAGAGCAAATATTCATGCAGGACGACCGAGTGAAGGATAACGAAATTATCTTAATGTAAAAGCTAATCAATCATTCAAGTTTCAAATGTTATGTGCGTGGAATATTCTAGAATGCGACAGCAGTTGTTTATTAGCAGTCCTTGGAGTAATATGTTGAAAGGAACTATCTAATGACTTACAAAATCTGGTAATTCTCTTTCATTAATAAGTTTCCTACATTATGCATAGAAGATTACAGCTTACTTAATTCGATACGAACAAATGAAATGCGCCATCGCATTGCATGGAGAATTAGAACTCTATTGTTTTGACAGGCAGATACTGTGAAACGCCAACCTGTTGCATGAAAGCGTATAATTCACAATCTTATAATGTGTAGAAGCAGAGAAGCATAGTGCCATGCATACAAGATTACAGCTCACTTATTTTGGAATGTTGGAATGAGATGTGCCATGGCATTGCATGGAGTATTAGAACTCCGTTGCATTGACACTTAGGCACTACGAAGCCCCATCCCGATACGTGGTACTGTAGAATTCACATTCCTCTGAAGTCTTGAATCAGATAAGAATAATGCTATGCATTAAAAATTACAACTTACTCCGATTGAAATATTGAAATGAAATCCGATATCGCGATGCATGAAGCATCACAAAATTAAATGCTTCAACACTTAGAAATCTGGAAACACTATTTCGTTGTAAGGAAGTGTGGGATTCAAATTCTTCAGAAGAGGAGAAGCAGATAAGCATGACGCAATGCATAGAGCATTACAACATACTTACTAACTTTCAACGGGTGAAATGAAATGCAATAAAAATCTTTATTTAAAACGTCATAAAATGGTACAAAATTAGATAGAATTTTGGGTGATGTAATGTATTTAGTGGGAATATTCTATTCCCAAATAGCTGAGATATATTATATGTGTAAATATATATACCAAATTGAAATGTTTGTGTAAAATATCATGAAACGATATATAATTAGGTAGGTAGGGTGTTAGATGTATTGTAGTATTTGGAGGGGATATTTTATTTACGTTTATAGAACGTTCTTGATGTGTTTAAATATATACACTAACCTGAAATGTTTACTTATACCTTTCGCTACGGCAGTCCTTTCCGCGCGAGTAGCGCCACTGAACGGGGCACCGCGCCGTGCAGTGTGCATATTGCGCATCTGTAGGTTTCGATGTTTGCACTTACGTCTTTCATTGGCACCTTGGAATTCTCTTGTGTATATACTTTTTTGAGAGTTATGTAACAACTGTTTCGTCATATTATATGAAAAATATAAAAATGAAATATAAAAAATTTTATAGAAATATACATATTAAAAATACATTTGAGTTAGTGAGATATCAAATTATACGTTAATTCTTAGTAATGCAACACAGTATGGTAAATTCTAAAGCAAGGTTCCACGCAGAGTCCAACATTACGATATTTACATTCATATCGAGACACGCGTCTCTTGTTTGTCGTAAAGACGATGCATCTTCTATTTCAGTTTTTTCTTCGTGGTTCATACAGTGAAGGAAAATGCCGTTCTGTTGGCCGTAATGGATTGTTGTTGTCTCTCTGATGATATTAAGAAATATTCATATGATAATTTTTCAGCATTTTTCGGATTAAATTTAAGTGAAATTTAGCCATAGATTTCGGTTTTCTTGTGTTATCCTTGTAAACACAATATGCATTCCATACTCATATGTTCAGCAAATGAAAAAATATTTACGTTACCATTTTAGAGATTTCCGTCGAATTTATAGTGATTATCACTATGTCGGCTTTGTCGACACAACCCATGCAAGTATTACAGTTAATGACGCATAGGCGTTTTTGAATAATTTCGTTTCCTCCATGC
Organism: Xylocopa sonorina; assembly: GCF_050948175.1. Classification (NCBI taxonomy): domain Eukaryota; kingdom Metazoa; phylum Arthropoda; class Insecta; order Hymenoptera; family Apidae; genus Xylocopa; species Xylocopa sonorina. The sequence goes on along the minus strand of NW_027490123.1, from coordinate 811,251 downwards.
CTAACAACCGTTGCAGACTCTGAAGTATAGTGGACATAAAAAATATATAAATATATAAATATATAAATATAGTATCATAGTGGATAGCATATATATTTCTTTTTTATCCAGCCATTTCACAACTAATAAATTTTTAGTTGGCCAGGAAGATGCCCCTCCTTTTCTCAGTGTATCAGTAATCTATGGTATTCCTTGTCGCTTTTTTGCTACGGTTTCTCACGCATTTGTATGATTATTATATAGTAAATTAAACAAAGCTGGACTTGAATACCAATTATCTAGGTAAACTGTATGTCCCTTTCCTAGATAGGGCGCCATTAGGGCTTCTGCTATCGTTCTCGATTTTCTAATTTTCTTATTTTGGCTGTTGATTATAGTCGACGACCCAGCGTAAACAATAAGTTCTTGCACAAAACCAGTTCGACAATCACAAAGAATACATGATTTTATCCCAAATCTACTTCTTTTCGAAGGAATGTATTGTTCGAATGAAAGCCGCCCTTTATATAGATGTATACTCTCATCGATGCATAATTTTTGGTAATGATAGAATGAATGGCAGAAATTTTTTGGAGCATATCAACCACGTTCCTTATTATATATAATTTATCATTGGTATATGTGATATCTTGACTGAAATGTAGCAACGATAACGATTTAAAATAGCTGTCTCTATGCATAATCTTAGCAAAAATGTCACTACGCAGGAGTTTGTTTACCCTCCAGTATTCCTTTAAGGACAACTTCTTGTTGCGTGTCATTAGAAATGACACAGCAAAAAAGCAGTAAATTTCGGACAGCATTGTCGCTTCACCATCTTTCATATTATTGTTATTTTTTTCCAATAGGCATTTGTTTCATTTAAAATAAATTGCACGAACTCGTCTGAAGCAAAGAGTTCAAAGTAATCAATTGCTTTTTCTGATCTGTTAATGTTTGGTATAATTCCTGTATTTTCTGGGGTAAATGGATGTAACTTAGGGATGAATGTGTTTGGCGTCCAGGAATCACAATGGTCCTTATTGTCTCGCTCATTGTTCTCTACTTCTGAGTCTGAGGTACTACATATATACTTTCTTTTTTTGTGCTCAGCGAAATGATCTTCGTTTTCACTCACGGTATCATTTTCGTAATCAGTTAATCCAATCAAGAATTGAATTCCTTTTGAACTCCGTCCAGAAATTGTAAGGAGGGTGCAATTAAAAATTAAAAAACAAATTTTACGCAAACATAAAACTAAAATTTTTAGATAATCATTTATAACCTTAGAATTTACCTCAACTGTAAAAGTCGACAATAATCTATTCAACTTATATGTTGTCCGACTTATATTGGTTCAAGTAAGATCTTATATTATAATCCCTGTTTTTTATTATAGTTTTGTGCCTTGCAAATACTTCGTATGTCGAATATGTGTTTGGCAGACTTTAGTACAGTACGAGCCACTAGATTCAAAAGATATTCCACCGATACGGTAGATTCTGTTTTAGCAACGGAGTCAGCGTAGGTGATCACGCGGCACCGACTATAGTTGGCACCCGTACGCACAGCAGGTCTGGCGAACATCGACTATAGCCGGCATCAGTACGCACAGCACTTCGCGCGGCCGCCGGCTATAGTTGGTGTCCGTAGTGAAAGGGTTAGAACATCACGAAATGATATAAAATTAGATGAGATTTTAAATGTAATATATGATATATAAAATATATGATAAGTGTAAGTATATGTACTGTGACGTGGTGGCGTCACAAGGCTCGCTCACCCCTCCCCTGCTTCGGTTAGACTAGCTCACAGATCACCACTCATGCGAGAAATGTGAAATACGCGATTATAGAACCTCCCCCCCCCCTTCCCCTCCCCGTTCTTTTCTCTCTCTCCGTTCTACGAATAAGACTGGCGAGCTAAAGAAGAAGCAACCCAGAAGACGCCCCTTCGGCGGATACGAAGACCGCAGGACCGCGGACGGGCTATGCGCCGAGGTAGCGTGACGGGCTCGACGGTGGAGGAGTCGGGAAGCGAACCAGAAGAGACCCTGAAGCCCGAAGGATAAGATCCAGAGCCCTGCACCGATAAGACCGCTGCCATAGTCCATGGAGACGGACAGGAAGGACCTCGGGTGTGAGAAGGACCTCCACCCCTCCCCTGAGCCCATGGAGAGGGAAACTCAAGATGAGCAGCGGAGCTGCAGGTGAGCCGAGGAAGCGCGGCGCGCGACACGCGCCGCAATTCAAATGATCCAGAGGACCCCCGCTGGACACACCAGAGGGAGCGATCAGGGAAGATCACCGAAATCCACCGATCGATGCCCCGAACAATCCCCACGCGCATAGCCCTACCCCACCAAGGAACCCTAGGAAGGATCCAAGGGGATCCGAGGACTCCTAGCAAAACTATATAAGAGCTAGCCAGCAGGAAGACATCCTCTTCTTCGCCTCTACTTCTTAGCGATTCTTAGCGAGCAACCGAGCCAGCGATCATACGGAGCGATTCGGAGGAGAGAGAGAGAGAGAGAGAGAGAGAGAGAGAGATAGACGGACTGAACGAGATCCAGACTTGCTGGAAGCGAGAACGTGAGTCCTTATACGCTAACGCGTCCCATTTTGTTCCCTGCCGCATTTGCGATATTGCGTATTGTAATTTTGTATTGTATAACGGGTGGTGATCCCCGGTCATTCGCGGCGTGTCGTATACCCTTTTGTAATACCGCGTCGAGGCAATCTAGAAAGAAGCCGTGAGTTCAGTATCCCGCGACCCTAATTTGCGCACTCGGCTAGGAGTAGTCGAGCTATAGAGTATTTCGAGATTTCGAGGGTTATCTCGCACCGGATTTCCCCGGGTTGCGTGGTCTAATAGTTTTCGCTACTCCTCGAGTAGCTGGCGCCCAAAAAGTCCCCGCCTCGCAGTTACGAAACACTCACTGGATAGAAAATTCTCTGCTTTGTATTTGGCGTTAGCGAATTCATCGACGGTCATACCACGTGGATATTTTGTGCCCCGATATTCTGTATCCCGGATCAAACTTCCGTATACCCCTTTATTATTGTGTCGATCTCCCCCCTTTCTTGCGGATTGTAACGGGAAAACCCGTCACAGTACCAATTTGATGTAACTAATTAAAACAGTATGGAATGATACAAAACTAGGTAGGACTTTAGGTGTAATGGAGCATTTAGAGGGGATATTATATATACACTTAAATAAAATTTATGATAAATGTGAACATATATACTAATTTGAAATACTTATTTAACACATCATAAAATGATATAAAATTACATGGGAATATGGATGCATTAGAGTATTTAGAGGGGATATTCTCTTTGAATTTAACTAAAATACATGGTAAGTGTAAGCATATAGATTGGTTTGAAATATTTACTTCAAACATAGTAAAATTATATAGTATTAGGTAGGAATGCAGATCTAATGGGATATTTAATGGGGATATTTTATTTAGAATCGACTATCATATATGATAAGTGTAAATATATGTACTAATTTGAAATATATATTTAAAATGTAAAGAAATAATACAAAATTAGATAAGATTTTAGATACAATGGAGTATTTAGAGGATATTCTATTTAGGATTAACTAAAACATATGTTAAGTTGAAGCATATATAATAATTTGAAATAATTATTTAAAGCGTCATGAAATTATATATAATGAGGCACAATTTTAGTTGTAATTTAATGTTTCGAGGGGAAATCCTTTTTACAATTAAAATAAATGTCTGCAAATATTTGTACCAATTTGAAATATTTATTTAAAATATCATGAAATAGTACGAAATTAGATGGAATTTTAGATGTAATGGACTATTTAGAGAGGGTATTCTATTAGCAATCAATTAAAATATATGATAAGAATAAATATATATACTAATATGGAATATTTATTATTAGAAAATCATAAAATAATGTAAAATTAATTAGGATTTTGGATGTAATAGGGTATTTAGTAATGGTAATCTATTGACAATCAACTGAAATACACGATAAGAGTAAACATATATAATAACTTGAAACATGCACTTAGAATATCATGAAGTGCTATTTCTACAGACACGTTCAGATGAAGAACTTTGAATTGTAGAACTAAGAAGCGCCATCGCATTGCATTGAAAGTCAATTACTTTGACAAGCTGATACTTAGAAGTGCAGAATAGTTATACGGAACTGTAGATATTGCACATTTTGTAACGTAGTACCAGGTAAACGTAACTGCGTTGTGTAGATACCTACAACTCGCTTACTTTGAAACGTAGAACTAAAAAGCTGTATGGACCATTGGAAGTCAATTACTATGTCAATTTGACAGTTAGAAGAGCCAACAGTTACATGGATCTGTAGGAACTGCATACATTGTTATGAAGTACCTAGTAAGCAAAATTGATATGTATAGAAACTTAGAACTAACATACATTGAAACGCTGAACTGAGAAACGCCATCGCATTGCATGGAGCATTATAACTCTATTACTCTAACACGTAGGCACAATGAAGCGCCTACTCACTGCGTGGACCTGTAGACGCCACATCCTTTAGAATTGTAAACGGAGTTAAGCATATTGGAATGCTTAGAAGATCACTTCGAAACGCTGAAGCTAAACGCGACCATTGCGATATATAAAGCATTAGACCCCTATTGCTTTGAAACGCAGACACTATGAAACGATAGCTCTTTACATTCAGCAGGAGGATTCACTATCATTTAAAGCGTACAAGCAGATATGTTTTATGCGATGCATAGGAAATTTGAACCTACTTCCATTGAAACGTTAAAATGACAATCGTCACAGAAATGAATAAAGCTCCATTGCTTTGAAACGCAAATACTATGAAGCGCCATCCAGTTGCATGCAACATTAGAATAGATTCCTTTTACGCTTTTCTTATCAATAGGGAAAATTTTTGGACTTGGCTCACCTGTAAAATCTGATGTGGTAGGAATTTTATCGACATCTGACCATTCTTCGCTGTAACTATACAATCCTGTGAACATTACACAATGACTGGAATCATCGGAATCACTTGAATGCTGTAGTGGAATGGCTGTTGATCTTATTCTTGGACCCACATCAATATAACAGTCCTCGACTTTTATATCAAAATCTTCTGAATGTACCGAATAATCCGATAGAGAGTCAGCAATATACTCATCAATAGTATCACTCATATTATGTGGGTAAAAAGTTACAAAATAATAAACCTTGTTATACTGGTAAACTAGAAGCGTAAGCCTACGAAACGGAAGATGAAATGCAATGTTCTAGAATAATTCTTGCTTTGATTGTTTCCAAATTATCGCATAAGTTTTATGTCTTGGGCATAAGAAATGAAGATCGGCATAACCATGGCAAGTACATACAAATCGATGTACAAGATACTCAAACCTGTAAAAAAATTGCACATCATAGTGGGATCAGCGCACAAGCGTCAGACTCAGAAACCCGCGTTTTCACGGGACCGGCGCTCAAGTGACATACTCAAAAACCTGCGTTATCGCGGGGACGGCTGTCAATGTGTTAACAGCTTCAGGTTTTCAAAAGAATGTGAATTGTACAGTTCCATGCAATGGAATGAAGCTTCATAGTGTCTGCGTGTCAAAGCGGAAGAGTACTAATGCGATGGCACATAGCATTTCATCGCTTCGAGGTAACTAAGCGGTATACTTCGATGCATGGCATTATGCTTATCTGCTTCTACATTTCAAGAGAAAGTAAATGCTAGAGCTCCTTGCACCTGGATTGCGCTTCATAGTTTCTGCGTGGCAAATCAATGGTGTTCTAAAAAACACCATGCATTCCAATGGCCCACCTCATTTCAACGATTCGAAGTTAGTGAGCTGTAATCTTCTATGAATAGCATTATGCTCATCTGCTTTTGCACTACAACAGAAAGTGAATCGTACAGTTCTAAGCAACAGGGACGAGTTTCATAATGTCTGCCAGTCAAAGCAACGGAGTTCTAATGCTCCATTCAATGGTGTCGCGCATCTCATTTCAACGTTTCAAAGTAAGTAAGTTGCAATCCTCCATACATAGCATTTTGTTTATCTATTTCTACATTTCTAAAAAATGTGAATTCTACAGTTCCAAGCAACTGGATGGCGTTCCACAGTGTCTCGGTGTCGATACAATAGAGTCCTAATGCTCCATGCAATGCGATGGCGCATCTCATTTCAACGTTCTGAGTAAGTAATTTGTAATTCTCTATGTATAGCATTATGCTTATTTGCTTCTACAATTAAAAATTTTCTTTTCTTCTAGGCACCAACTGGCCTGGCAGCCAATGACAGAAAACGAAGTGAACATTTTTATTGGTGTCCTGCTTATATTGGTTGTAGCGCCACTGCTAGAAATTAGATTATATTGAACTCAAAAAAAGGATATGTATACAAGCGTGGATATGAAAAGCGCGACCGGTTTACATCGATACATAGATATTTACACTTATCCTACATTTTCACGGCTTGGACTGAGGACCGTTTAAATAAACTTAGAAATACTGTTAACGAAATTGTCGACACTTTCAAAATTACTGTTAAGACTTGTAAAAATATTGTAATCGACGAAACCATGGTTTCGTGTCGAGGACGCCTCAGTTCTTGCCAATATATCCCAAGAAAGCGGCATAAATATGGTATAAGACTTTGTAAACTGTGCCTTCCGGAAGGATACAGTCACAACATTCTTATTTTCGTCGGAAAAAATGCAACCATAATAATTAAAGCACATGCGCATGCTGTTGTTATGACGTTGGAAGTTGAATTATTATTTGGAAGCCGCATATTATACGCAGATAGTTTTGACAATAGTGTCCCATTGGCCGAGGAACTTCTGCAAAAGGGAACATTTATTTGTGGTACAGTAAAAATTAATAAAAAATTTCCCCAGCTGCATGCCATACGAAAACAGCAACGGTGTGGCTTTATGTATTTTCAAAATCGGAGCGGCTTTAAATTTTTAAAGTGGACGGATAAGAGGCCGGTATGCATACTAGCCACTTCTGAAAACCACAAATGTGTTACTGTCCAGGGTAGTAACAATAAGTTAAAGCCGGACATTGTGTTCCTTTATAATAAAGCTAAGAAGGGGTTTGATCGTCTGACCAGATGTCTTCCTATCACAGTTGATTACGCAGAACAGTAAAGTGGTATAGAAAAATAGTTATCGAATTAGTATGCGGGGCTTCTCTCGTCAATGCCTGTTATATATATAGAAAATGGAGTACTAAAGGTATGAAAATATTAAACTTCCGCGAAAAAGTTATCGATTATCTCTTCAATACAGTGGATCATCACGGTGAACAAACGTCATCTGAAACTTAAGCAGTGCCTAAGAAACGTACACATTTTCTGCGGTGGTTCCAAGGACGCGCGAGAAAAACGAGATAGGGATGTAAAGAATATTATAAATGGATGTCTAGAATAAATGGTAGGCAGTATGCCGCAAATAAGGCGATAAAAGTAAAAACCTGTTGTAACCGATGTAAGGACCAACCGAAACTCTACCCAACATGTATTGAAAAATTACATAAAAAGATTAAATAATTATGTTAGGTTTATAATATTGATTTGTTATGTTTTAAGTATTGAAAGTTTGTTTACAATGCGGAGAATTATATCACAACAGCTTTGACAAGCAGACAATAAGAATCCCCAGCCCGGTGCAAGGATCAGTCGAATTTACATTCGTTTGAAGTGTAGAAATAGGTAAGGGTAATGCGATACATAGAACATTACAACATTCTTGCTTTCGAACGTTGAAATGAGATACTGCACCGCACCGCATACAGTATTGGAACTCCATTGTTTTTACACGAAGACACTATGAAACGCCGTCCCGATGCATATGTCTGTAGAATTCAGATTCTTCTGAAGTGTAGATGCAAATAAACATAATGCTATGCGTAGAAGATTACAGCTCACTTACTTTGTAACGTTGAAATGAAAAGTGCTATCGCATTGTGTGGAGTAGTAAACTCTAATGCTTCGACACGCAGACACTGCGATCTACCTTCTTGTTGCATGGAACTGTAGAATTCACATTCTTTTGAACTGTAGAAGCAGATAAGCATAATTCTATGCATGGAGGATTACAGCTTACATAATTTGAAATCATGAAATGACATGCAGGGACAGTTCAGAACTTCTATATATTGGAAAGGATGGGTCATCGAGTACTTGCAGGAAAGTGTAAACGGTACTGTCCCTCTAGTGGCGAGTGCCGCCACAAAATAATAAACAATGGTCGCTTTACATGCTCCATATTCTTTACCTTTTCGAATGATAACCGTGCTTGCTTACCTTTAATGCAAGCCTCACATAAATTATCATTCGGCACTATCATTTCAATATGATTTACATCATTGATCATTTTTTTTATTCTTCAATTCTACGAATTACCTTTGATTATTTTCTGACCAGTTTTCATCTGACTGTTTCCATCTGTTACAAATACGATGTCCATTCCTGCTTCTTGCATCCCTCTATCGGACAGCACCTTTCTGCCACCGAAATCTTCAAGGGTAGACTCAACTTCTCGAATGTCGAAAAGACATTATCACATTTGACAATGTGATCCGACGCTCCGGAATCCAACAGAAACTTTAATTTGTTTTTATCGTCTTCCCCATTTTCATTGTACCCCGTCTTAAAGGCAAACGAGGATGACCAAATCTTTGCAATATCCAATTCTTCTGTTACTTGAGCTGCTTGGGCGATCACCTTTCTCTTTTCCGCGGGCTGGACCGTTCTTTTATAATTAGCAACATTCTTTTATTTTATGCCCTTTCGCCCACTATCATGGCATTTTATATTTATCGTTTCTTTGGCCATTTAAATTATCTCTATCTGTATGTATCTTCTCAGTATGTAATACTTTCGCGCTTGTCGAGCAGCCTGTTCGTAATTTTACTTCATGGACCAATAAACCAGTTTCTACAAATGCTAATGTTAGATTGTCCTCGGGAAATGTTCTATTGCCGTAATTACTCGCCATAGCACGTTGGAAGGATTAGTAGTAAATGAAAAGCTTTATCCGTTTCTTCTAATTTTACATACGCTACTAAAAGTTCCGTGATTATGTCGTTGAGTGGTGTAAAATGTTTGATCAAGGGCTGCTCTCCCTGTAGTTTTAAACTTAATAGTTTTTTTCTAACAGCCAATTGCGTTGCTAAATTATCCCTTTCATATATGCCATCCAATTTCTGCAAAACTTCAGCAGCAGTTTTCGCATTATTTGCGATGCTCAAAATGGAATCTGCTAAATATTCAGCATCCTCTCTGCTCTCCTCCAATTTTCAGTTATTTTTACTGGAATGGGTTCATCAATAATTATCCAATTCGCTTAACAGTGCACCAATTCTTAATTGCAACGTACTGTAGCGATCACCATCAAATTGTTTAATGTTCCTCTTGGTTTTTGTACTTTCCATATTTCTCTTTTTTTTCATAAGGAAAGGTTTATATTCGCTAACAATGTTCCTTTAATAGTTTAAACACTTATATATACTTCTGATATTACACTTATAATCACATAATCACGTACACAAAAGTTATCACTAAAAAGAATATCTACTAAAGTGTCAATAGTATTAAAATACGTAAACTGTGCCCATAACCTATTGAATTATAGGTAAATATAAATGAAAAGCTGTCCAAAGTTCTTTATAGTCTGTAACTTTATTCTTAAGGTTTGAAGGTACGTCTTTACGTTTTAAACGCTCTAATAATTGTGAGAACACCGCATAGGAAATATAGCATTCTCCCTCCTAAAGAAATAGACGACGCAAAGTCTGCACGTGTTTTCCTTTCAGGCCACTAGGTATAAACAGTCGTGAACTCTACTCGAACCGACAGAACTATTTCACAGTTTATATACTGGATTCTATTTCCTAACTCAAGATTCATTTTTGTTTCTCCGTTGACATTTGAAATAATGCAACAGCAGTAAGCTGTTATGTATAGCATTATAATTATCTGCCACTACACTTCAAAAGAACGTTAATTCTATATGTCCATGCAACAAGATAGCCCTTCGTACAGTCTGCCTGTTGGAACAACAGGATCCTAATGCTCCATGACATGCAGTGGCGAATCTCACATCAATGTTTCCAAGTAAGTAAGCTGAAACATTCTATGCATAGGATTACGCTTGTCAGCTTTTACACTTCAAAGATATGTGAATTCTGCAGTTTCTTGAAACAGGATTACGCATCGCATTGTCTGCGTGTCGTAACAATAGAGCTCTAATGCTACATGCCATGCAATGGGCCATTCCGTTTCAACATTACAAACCTTGTAAGCTGTAACCTTCTGTGAATAGCATTATACTTGTCTGCGTGTACACTTCACAAGAATGTGAATTGTATAGTTCAATGCAACGGGGTCCGTCTGCATAGTGTCTGTGTATCAAAGAAGTAGGGTTTTAATGCCCCATGCCATGCGATAGCGCATCTCATTTCAACGTATAGAAGTAAGTAATCTGTAATCTACTATGCATGGCATTATGCCGGCTGCTTCTACTCTAAAAGAGTGTAAGTTCTACAGTTCCATGCAACAGGAAGGAGCTTCATAATGTCTACGTGTCAAAGCAACGAAGTTCTAATACCCCATTCAATACTGGGGCAAATCTCATTCCAACGTTTCAATCAAAGTAAACTGCAATCTATAGAATTATGCACATCTGCTTTTACACTTTAAAAGAAAGTGAATTCTACGATTCGATGCAACGGAATGGCGCTTCACAGTGTCTGCGTGTCAAATGAGGAGAGTCTTAATGCTCCATGCAATGCGATGTCGCAGCTCATATCAACGTTTCAATGTACTTATCTGCTTCTACAATCTTCAATAATGTGAGTTCTATAGTTTCATGCAACGGTATGGTGCTTCACATTGTCTGCGCGTCAGTACTACTGTACTAATGATGCATGCATTGCGATGGCTTATCTTGTTTAGCGTTTCAAAGTATGTTAGCTGTAATCTTCTATGAATAGCATTATGTTCATCTGCTTCAACACATCAGCAGATTGTGAATGCTACATTTCCATCCAGCAGGATGGCACTTCATAGTGTCTGCGTGTCAAAGAAGTAGATCTGGAGTGCACCATGCAATGCATTAGCGCATCTCATTTCAACGTATCAAAATAAGGTTGGTGTAATCTTTCATGCATAACACTATGCTTATCTGCTTCTACACTTCAGAAGGTTGTGAATTCTACATTTCCATGCAACAGGGTGGCGTTTCACAGTGTCTACTTGTCAAAACAATGGAGTTCTAATCCATGCAATGCGACTGTGCATTTTATTTGTACGTATCGAATTAAGTAACCTGTAATCTCCTATGCATATTGTAGGAAACTCATTAATTAAAGACAATTACAAGGTTTTGTAAATCATTAAATAGTTCCTTTCAACTGATATATTACTCCAAGGAGTGCTAATAAACAACTGCTTCATCGTTTTAAAACATACACACGAAATATCATTTATTCCGCACATTCGCTCTCGCTCGCATTCTTTAATATTCCACGCACCTAATATTTAAAACTTGAATTATTGATTAGCTTTTAAATTAAGATAATTTCGTTATTCTTCACTCGGCCGTCCTGCATGAATAATCGTTCCGAATGTCTTCATTCATGTCGTCTTCGATTTCAGATAAATATCATAGATTTCTTCGATCCACAATTTCATAGAATCTGCTGACGTCGATGTTTATAGGGGTCCTTCTCCTTCCCCTACCTTTCAAACTACAAATCGTTGATTGCGTAAAACTCGTGCAACTTCATACGGTTCAAAATATTTGTGAGGTATATTTGGACCAGAACTCTGTTGCATACGTTTAATTCCTACTAGATCTCCTTCACGATAAATTCTAGCTTTTCGTCTACATTTGTTAAAAGTTCGCCTATTCTCTTATTGGATCCTGGATATATTTTTACTTGCTTGAAGTCGTACTTCATCCCGTTTATCTTGAAAAGGTGCGATCCATTCCTTTTCAAGTATGTCTCGGATGTCAAGATAACCTTTAAGTCGAGGATGTGTCCCAAAGAGAAGATGAAACGGTGACGTACCAATACTTCGATGTATTGTTGATTTCAAACATTGTTGATCTACTTCTAAATACTTACATCATTCACAGTGCTTAGGTGTAGCTAATTTTGCTGACAACAGTATGAATGTTCTATTACGACGTTCAACTTGACCATTAGCTCTAGGATTTCCAGTTGCAGTTGAATCATGTTCTATATTTTCTTCTCGAGAATATTGCTTGAAATCCTTTGCTGTGAAAGCCGTTCCCCTATCAGAAATTATTCGACGCAGATTACAGAAAATAGTCGCTTGCTTCTTCAGGCGTGTCAAAACTTCATCTGTAGTAGTAGATTTTGTAGCATAAAGCCACGTAAATTTTGTAAAAGCATTTACCACTTCAAATATGTACTGATACGATTTATTTGTTGATGGTAACGGTCTAAGATGATCGATATGAAATGTATCAAAAGGAATACTCCCATTTTCAATCGGATTGAAATGATACTCCTGCGACCCCTGCATCTTTCGGTTAAAATGCATGCAACACATTTTCTTACCACCATTTCAACTTGCTGCCGAAGATTTGGAGTCCAATAATCTTTACGTATGATAGCTTCAGTCTTGACCACAGAAAAATGTTCACTCATGAGCTCGCCCTATTTCTTATATCTGCATCCGACATGGTGCTACTAGTTGAATACCACCTGCAGACTCTCTGTACAGTAAATTTTCCCGCAGAACATAATCATTCGTCTTGTTTTGAAGTACTAAATCTCGAAGTTTCATTACAGTCTCATCTTCTTTCTGTGCTTTCCGCAAACGATCCGTAAGTCTTGCATCAGATTCATCGATTAAGAAATTCGTAGGAGGAGGTTTTCTACTAAGCGCATCAACCTGAATCATGTGCTTCTCTGGACGAACAAAGATCTTTCTTATTTATTGTAAGAGTAATAGCTCGGCAATCAAAAACAATAACAAACGAAATTCCTAATAAATGAAGTCCTAATTTCTTCAACGCTTTTACCATTGCTGAAACTTCGAACTCATAGCTACTGTATTTAGATGCAGTAGAAGTTGTCTTACCACTAGAAAATAATATACAGGGTGAAAAGATTTATCTTCGTTATTTCTTTGAAATAAAATCGCTCCGTACCCTAACACAGAAGCATCTGTATGCAACTCCATCTCTACTTCTACTTGAACCAAATTCAACATTGGTTTCTCACTCCATAAAGGTATAAGTCGTATGAATGCTTCCATTTAAGTCGCTCCAGAACAGAATTTAGCATTCGCTTGCAGAAGGTTAGGCAAAGGTCGCGCAATTACAGGGTATTCACGGATAAATTTACGAAAATACCCGATGAGTCCAAGTAAACTTTGTACGTGTTTAACATTTGTCGACTCTATAAATCGTCTGACTGCATCAGTTTCAGTGAGGGGCGAAAACAACCATTGTTTATTATATGCCCGAGGAACTCGACAGAAGTTTACCCGAAACAACGTTCTTCTCAACTGAATATTAAACCGGCTCCGCACGCTACAATTTAAACCCTTTCAAGAATTTGATCCCACGTTCAGTATCATTTGATGAAACAATCAAATCATTCATGTATGCTAAAACAATTTCCTCACGAATAAGATCTCTAAATATGGTATTTATAAATCTTTGAAAAACTGCTGGAGAATTACATAAACCAAAAGGGACTCGTAAGAATTCATAATGACCATCTGGTACAACAATTGCTGTATATTTTCGACTTGATTTATACTGTCGCACGTGAAAGAAACCGTTTTTCAAGTCAAGAGTATTGAAAATGCGCGCGACTTGTAACAGATCTAATTGATCTTCAATCAGTTGTAACGGATATCTATATTTAATAATCTTCTTATTAATTTGTCGATAATCTACACATAATCTAAACGAATCATTTTTCTTCCGAACGCGAACAACCGGACTCGCATAATCAGAAGTAGATAACTGAGCGACTCCAGCCGCAATCCTCTGTTCTATCTACACATTAACAATCTCTTTTTTGCGACGATAGCAATCGTCTCGCCGATTGATATACAGACTCCTCGCCTTTCAATATTAATTTCATTGCAATTTAAGGTTCAAAGGTTTTACTCGACTTGTAATTGCTAACAAGATATTCTATCGCCACTCGCTAATTAGGAACTAATACATGAGACACACCAACTTGATTTACATCTAACACGTCACTCGTTACATCTATTTTAAATATTTCCGGTACAATATTTTCTCTTTCAACAATTTCGCGCGTTACTTTCGGTAATGGACGAAAGTTTACTTTACAACCTCTAATGCTAACATCGGTTACATTTAAGAAATTCGTTGCTATCAGCAGCTTGTGTCGAACAATAGTATGAGAGATTACATGTATACAAATCGGATATGAGTGCCCATCTGCGGTAATTTCTGCTCGAAATTCACCAAATGTTGTACCATTCTTTGAACCTATACCATCGAAATGTAATTCATCGTGTCGTAATTGCGGAGAACCGAACTTAATAAACTCGTCGGTGTGAATTAAACTAAAATCACTTCCTGAATCCATTAATGCTTCGATCTCGTATCCGTTAAGTAAATCATTTTTGAGATACTTTCGGTACGATACACCTAATGTCGGGCAACTCTCTTCACTCGTTTTAAATTTCTTGGGACATTTCGACGCAATATGTCCAGGTTCTTGACATATAAAACATTTTACACCGCGATCATTCGTTGGACAATTCACGCTAATATGATCGTGCCCACCACAAATATAACATCGTACAATATTACCGGTGAACGCCTTCATCTTACCAACACTGACTACCTCTTTTCGTTCATTTCTAACGAAACTGTCTTCACACTTCTCAGATTTTGTTGACATTAGCACACTCGATAAACCTTGATCTCGAAGAATTACGTTTTCAAACGCTTTAGAAAGTTGATCGGTTGTTGTAAACTGTTGAATACGCGCCTGGTTCCGGAGCATTTAATCGGGGATGCCGTCAATCAGATATTCAAGTATTTCATCGCCGTTAGTTGGTACTCCATTTCCGAGAATGATCTTCTCGTGCAAATATTCATGAAATGTCTGGTTCCTCTTCTATAATCATACTTCAAATTTCTTCCTTATTTCAATTTTGCTTTGTGGATGATAAAACGTAACTCTTAATTGTTCCAGCAGTCGGTTGAATGGCATAGTTATATATCCTCGTTTAGAATGAAACGATTGAAGTGCTTTTCCCTTCAGTTGCAAACCCATAGGTAATTATGCAACGTCATCTTCCAATTTATATATCGTCTTGAATAATTTGATCTACTTCTTCCAAATTTCACTATCACCAGATTTTCCAACAAATTTAAAAAGTAAATTTGCAACTGCCGAAATATTCGTTCGCGGCTAACAGAATTGAGATAAAACATTGCATTCATTGCCATTATTCAATGCCAAGAGATTGTCACCGCCACTTACGACATCATATTGTACGCTTCCAAAATTACGCGTCGATCGTCGTTGCTCATTTTCCAAATTTTGCTCAACCTGTAATTAAATGAATTGTCCTTCGTATTGCATCTAACTCAAGACGCAGCATGGCCTCACCTTCTGCTAATTCTTTTTCCTTAAAAAAAAATCAGTTTCTCGTTGCTGTAGATTCATTGCTGACTGCACGTTTGATGATATATTAGCACACTACCCTTCATTATCTTCACGAACTTCTTTCTGCTTGCCATCTATCCTCGTTCCGTCTGCGTCAATATCCATCAAACGGGAAATTAATTTAGCTTTCGAACTAGCAGTTGATAGTTTATGCTCCATTAATATCTTTTTTAGCGCAGTAACTGTGATTTTACTCTAATCTTTCATGGTGAAAATTTATACTCGACACTCGCGTATAAACTCGAATTGTCTCTACATGAAAGTTTATTTTTCATCCTCGCAATATCTCTCAAAACTGCACTCGGGTCGCATGAATAACTTCTCGAACGTTCTAGACCATCAAGTAACTTTCTCCAACGTTCTGTTTTCAAATACTCGATAATATTCCAATCTTTAGAACGTGTCCAATTTAATTCTTGAATGTCTTCTTGATAATTACCACTCCTGAGCCCAAAAACTGTAGAAAACTTATTAACTATAGACAACTACAAGGTTTTGTAAATCATTATATAGTTCTTCTCAACGGTGATATAACTCGAAAGAATGCTAATGAACAACTGCTTCATCGTTTTAAAATATTTATATGAAAACCTCATCTATTCCGCACTCTCGGTCTCGCTCGCAATCCAGAATATTCCACGATCGCATCTCACTTCAACGTATCAAAAAAAGTAAGATGCAATCTGCTTTTACCGTTCAAAAGAATATGTATTATACAGTCCCATGCAAAGAGATGGCGCCCCATAATTTCTGCGTGTCAATGCAGAGGTGTTACACTACTAGTTCTAATACTTCCATCGACGCGATGTCGCATTTCATTTCAATGTTTCATGATAAGATGGAAAATTCAATGCAATGCTTTATGTTTATATCTTCAACACTGCAAAAGCAAGAGAATGTGAACTGTGGCGTCAGACGTACCGCCTGCTATGCCCAGACGCTTGCCACCGTCCTTGGCGTCCCCAGATCGGCATCCGCATCTCCTACAGCATCCGGATCCACTGTATGCGGGCAACCCGCCTACTCGCTGCCACAGAACGAGGTGGCGACGCCACATACGAGGCGATTCGAACAGAGCAATTGACTCTAAGGAGTTTTGATCTCCGACACGAACAGAACAGTTGTACCTCAGGTATACGAGCTCCCAGCTCAGTGCATCCAACTCATTCACATCTACCATAGTGGAGTCCTTATTTTATTCTATTTCCATTTTCGTGATGAATGAAGTATTAGAAGTCTATTGCTTCGTCACGTTGGCATCTGAAAACACTGTCCACATGCATGGAAATTTAAAAATGGCATTCTACTGAAGTGTAGATGCAGATAAGTATAATGAGATGTATATAGCATTAAAATCTATTAACACACTTCGATCTGTTGACATGAAATGCGATATGGCGTTTAATGAAGCATTAGAACTCTATTGCTTCGATACGTAGAGATTTGGGAACGCTATCCAGTAGCAAGAAACTATTACTGTGAATAGTGTGGAAAACACATTTGCAATCTAAGCAAGGTTTCATTAGATCTGGTGGATTTTCCAAGTTTTAGAAAGGGATGGTGGCAGTAGCAGTTGGTTCAGCGCCAGCTGATAAACGTATACAACAAGCAAAGCAACGTAAACGGATTTAAAATGTTGACGATTATATGAATTGAAATATTACACTTTTATAATCCATGTAGCGTTTCTGTTCTTTGTAACTTACAAACAGTCTTAAGAATGTAACGCAATGTAAAGAAGTTTGGGCACAAAGAAAGCAGGCCTTAGTCTGAGATAAAGGAACCTTGGATCTGTTAAGTTTTGTGGTTACCGCCGTGCTGTGTTAAGGGATATGTCATTCAGTTTTAGTTTTCTAAACCAGAACAATTCAAACAAATCTGGAGTTGACACATTGGAAGAATAATTATTCCAGTGAAAAATGCTGTATGCAGTACAATAATAGCTTCACATCCCCTTGATATTCAGCAGAAATTCTTATGCCATTTTACTCTATTTACTAGAATCGAAACTATGAAACCTATTAGGTGGTACTTCTAAAGATATTGTGTATGTATTGGAGGATGCGTACAAAAAGAAAGGACTATTACGTGGATAAATTGTAGAATTCCGTTTGTAATTGATAATTAGATTATAAACATTTATATGCTTTTATCAGAAATTTTAATGTGTCAAAATTGCAGCACACAGGTGTGTAGATATCACTTTGCGATCTCATTTCATTTTGGCAGTTATATATATAAGCATCCATCCAGGCATAAAGCTTGATAATCTTTCAACTATAAAATAATTATGAAACATTATACTTTTTGCTGGCGTTGGTCTATTTTGTCATTTTCAGAACTTGTGAAGCAGCTAGGACTGTAATAAGAAAGTACGTTATATCTTTGCTCATTGTTTCCAAAGAAAATATTAAATGTGAGTAACATAATATAATAAATAACATAATAATAATATAATAAATAAATATATTCAAACGTAATGTATTTAATTTTTATCATTTAGCGTTACAAAATATATTACAATAATATATAAAAATATATTTTACTTTAGTTTTTTCAATATTTTTAATATTTTATATTATCATATTAAAATTTTACAAAAAGTAACAAAATTTTTAGAAGTAGGAATAATTTTTCCTTACATAGTTAATATGTCGGTTCTTTCTAAGAAGACGGTATTTCATTTTTCAAAGTAAGTTTCGTCTTTAAATTGACCATTAATTTCTCTAATTTCATTGCATTTCGTAGATCACCGCTAATTTTCAACTTTCCCATTGTCGATGCAAGTTTTAATTCTCCGAAAGATATATAATATTATGTTATTAGTAAAATTATTTTGCATTTCTAATTAATTTGAACATAAGAAATATATTTCTTTTATAAGAAAGCATTGCGAGAAAATTTTGAGAATCCATTGTTAATGTTGCACCTAGTGTTTGACTAGGTTTTTACCATTTTCAAGATCCAAAAACCGTGTACCAGCTTCGTCACCATTATAATTTACGAAATTTTCATATTGTAAATTTTTGCAAATATGATGTTAATTAACTCTTGAATTATGGTTGCTTGGGCAATTAATCAGACTGATCTATGATGTGCTGTAATGTACGAGGTCTAATACATTTTTTTTTAACATAATGAACAATATAGTATTTGAGCTTACAGTTTTGTTAACGAACTGGCTGTTTAAATTAGTTTAGATGACAATTAATATTTGCATGATCTTTTCCTCTGACTTATCTGTATAATTTGTTCGTTCTTTTCAATTGTTATACATAATTATCCAAATCTATATGTTCCAAATTCTCCTCTAGGAAAGAATCTGGCAACAATTTATCTTGTCAATAATATTTTTATTCTGTAAAATAAATTGATTTGTTTACTAAAATATAAATTATACATTCATGTCTTAATTGTAAACCTTTAGTTAATTATTCACACCTGTATTACCCGCAGAATGGGTAAAATCAGACATCCCTTCAGTTTTTTAATATTGCCTCATCGATTAAAGACTGATTAGTAACAGATTTACTGTCTTTGCAAAATAAATGCGTACATTGCATCACCCATTATTTCCAGCTTCCCACTATAATTTTGTGATTCTGAACCAACTAACATCTCTATCGCAGCCATGCGTATACCTGAAACAACACGTGCGTAAGGCAATCTTAAATTGAGAGAATTATTTTTCTTAAAAATGAAATTAGAAATATATATAATTTACTGCAGTCTTTGGCAAGTCTGCATTCACAGCAATACCATCACTTTCATATTCATCGGCCCTTCCAAGGGCACACATTAAGATTTCAAACTTGGATATTATATAATCGACACGAGTTTGAAATCATATTTGTTTAATTTTTATACTTAGTGGTAGGCTGATATTTATTATATGAGGATCTGTGCTTTTCTTTAAATATGGTAAGCATATCTTGGACCTGAAAATAATTATAGTGTCATATTAGTGAATTTTAATGCTACAACTAAAACAGAACTTTTATACTTACACTAGAAATGTACCTCTAGAATTGATATTATTCATAAGATCATAATTTTTCATATCTATGGATTCTACGCCTGGTTAAAGTAATGGCGCTAGCATTATTAACCCCTTCAGCACTGAGGTGTGTGGCAAATGGTTTTGTGAGAACCCATATGTGGCGTTCGTTGTTGTCAGACCGGTGGAGTCATCTCTGTGAAAACTGCTCAAGCTGTTCGCAATTCTGTTTCAGGAGTGATTGAAGAGATGGCGAAACGAGTCAATACATGCCTACGAATGGGTGCCCCCATTAAGAATAACTTATAAGTTACCGATGGATGGTGCTGCTGGTGGTCGGTTACTCATGATCGAACGACGGATGGTGCTGCTTGTGCTTAATAATCCATAAATTATATACGACTGGTGTTACCAACAACCGATAGCGTATGCTTTCACATACAGCTGGTGCAGCCAATAGTAGGTAACTCAAGACTTATGAACGACTGGTGTTGGCTGCGGTCGGTAGCTCACGATATAACGACAGTAGATGATGCCTGTGGTCGATAAATTATGATATAATGACGGCTGATATTGCCAATAGCCAGGAATTCAAGAACTATCGACGAATGGCATTGTCAGCTATCGGTAATCCATCTCTTACTTGGCTTAACATAATCTAACATACACCAAACTTAATTCAAACCAACCTAATCTCAGTTACACCTAATCTGACTTAACCTGCCTTCGCTCAAATCTAACCCAACCTAACACAATCTAGCATTACCTTTCGTAAACATAAACAAATCAAACCTACGCTTTTTTAAATCTAACCCAACATAACTGAGCAACCTACAAACATTCCCAAACATAACCCAACCTAACATAACCTAGCGTAACCTAACTAAATCTAACATAAGCACACTTCCATCTCGGGGCGGAAGCAACTTCCGCAACTTTCACAGGGATGAGGCTATGCAGTAAGCCTTCCACAGTTACGGTGTGGCAGAGATCCGCTCCGATTGAACGTTTGTTCACGTAATATAATATAATAATCGGCTGGTTCAATCGGAGCGGGTCTGCATCGAATACAGGAGCGCCTATCGTGAAATGAAAACGAACAGTCGGAAAGGAATAAGACTTTACTAAAAAATCGTACGGAAGTCCGATATTTTGACGCATATCTAATATATATCTAATTAAAACGTAATTCGAAAAATACAAAGGATAAGAGGAAATATTCTCCAATATGTCACATATACAAATCAACGGATGCAAGGGAGAACATTCGATCTCGGGGTAGCAAGACCGGGGCGCCATCATGATGTAATCGTATAACGCCGGTTCCGCGATGGTGCAGAGAGGAAATGTGGATGATAGAGAGGATAAAATAACAACAACGTAACTAAAGAGAAAGGAAAAGAAAATCTGTGGAAGCATTGCATTTATTAAGAGGAAATCCTACAAATATCGAACAACAGATTATATATCATACCGTCCGGGCAAGGTACAACGAAATAGACGATATCGTGAGAGAAAATAAGAAAATCGGGAAACTTAAAAAGAAAATAATACTTTAGACTGGACGAATCAATATCACTGATTCCGGCCAGCTTAATGGAAAACGCATAACTACGAATCGGTTATAGTATAAGATAGATGCTAGTTGTAGTTCAAGTGGTCCTGGGAGTCCCTCGCCCGTATCAGGGCAGGCAGTAGGATGGTGGAGGGCCTGCAGCCCCCCCCCCCCCCCCCCCTACGCCCGAGTCCCCACTGCCGAAGTGAGTGAGGCTGCTGTGCATATACTGCTGAAAGGTGAGGCTGGCTCGGGATATGGAATCAGCCCCATCGGGTAAAGGCAGAAGATTAAAGATTGAGCAGGCGGTTCGTAGCCCCCAGTCGATAACACAAAAGGGTAGGAAAATAGAAATGGATACGAAATGCATATATAAAGGAGAAAAAGAAAGCCTCGTAAGGTACAGCCACGAAAGGAGAAGCATCAGAAGCCGATGTAAGGGAACCAAAAAGAAAGACCAGGATAATGGAAAAGCTACTGATGAGAATAACGTCCTCACTATCAAATAGAAGAATAGGCAGCCACACATCAGACGTAATGATAGATATTATGAGCGAGGATACGACGAAGTTAATGACATATTAGAAATCATTAATGGGAAACATCAGGCATATAAAAAAAACTGAGATCGAACTAGTTGCGAACGGTACAGAAAAAAATGAAACAATTAGAGAAGCAGTAAGCATTCGGGGACAAACAATGGGATGAGGAAAAGCAGAAGAAACGAGAGAAATAGGAAAAGATGCCGCAAGAAAATCGAGAGCGGGAGATATAATCCTGGAACTTAACAACAAAACAGGTATAGAGAACAAAATAAAGGAGAAGAAAGGAACTCTGGAAAAAGAATTCGAAGAATCACATACGAGTGCGAGTATCATGCTCCAACTAAGGGACATATACCCGTTAGGTGACTAGAGAAGAAATGAAGGAGTACATAAAGTGAAGACTGAAAATAATCGAAAGAATGGTCAAGTTGTTAAAACAGACGTGGAGAGGAACGGAGTCGCGTTAGTTGAATTTGGACAGGAATACAGTAAAGAGCTGGAGAAGGTCAAACGACTCAGAATAGCATTAACACCTTGTCCCTACAAAGTACTACCGAAAATAGAGAGATGCTTCAAATACCATAAACTGGGACATATCGGCAGAAATTGCGAAGAATTCAAAGATAATAAGGGAATCTGCAGAAGATGCAGATCCCCTATCTATACGATGATCGGTTACATCGCGAATAAACCGAAATGTATCATCTGCAGCGAAGCAGGATCGAAAAATCGGTAATCTGGGATGGTAAGAAGAACAACCATAGAGTGGAAAAGATCATCAAAATGGCTCTAAGAAACGATCTAATCGCGACGAATCCTAAAGAAGACTATACACAGTTTAAGAACCGAAGCAAATAAAATATAGACACAATGTTGATAGGAGATTGCATGTACGCTAAGCTGCGAAAAGCAGAAGTGTTTGAGGTATTTTCAGCGTCGGACAATCAATACGTACTACATACCTTCTAAAGTATGAATTATAAGAATAACGAAGAGGAATTTGCAAGCCTCGATGGAGAAAAAGCGAATTGAATGATCTATTTTTAAGTAACTAAAATATATGATAAGTGTAATTATATAAACCAATTTCAAATATTTAATTAAAACATTATGAAATGATATGAAATTAGATAGAATTTTAGATGTAATGGAGTATCTTAAGGGGATATTGTATTTTGAATTAACTAAAATATAAAATATGTATTAATATTTATACCAATTTGAAATATTTACTAGAAAAATCATGAAAGCATGTGGTCCAGCGAGTGGGGGATTAAGGGATCGTTGCGAGGAGCATGCGGCCCAGCGAGTGGGGACTCGCGTCTCCTGGTGGGACTAGGGGCGCGTCTTTCGCGTTTAACTTATGAAATAGTATAATGAAGTAGTATAGCATGAACTTACAATTACGTGTGTGTTGTTCGCGTCTTGCATTCTTAACGTGTGTAACTTCGATATATGAATTCTTATATGCAGGAATACATTAGTCCGGATATAGTATATATATGTATATATATACGCTCAAAAGTTGAACACAGGTTCTGTTAAAGTCGTCTCCCTGAATTGGAATAGTTCCCATTGAGGTTATGGACTTCGACTGTCCCTTTCAGCAAGACGAAATCACCCGTGCGAGGTAGACAAGGGTGTTCGTCTTTGGTGCGAGCGAGGCAGATATACTCATTAGTGGGAGTGAGACAGTAGTGCTTGTCGGTGAGATTGAAACAGCGATGCCAGAGCGAAACAGAGATTGAATCGCGATGTTGCATCTCAATTCAGTGTTTAATGTAAGATGTAATATTTAACTCAAAGCGTTATGTTTATCTCTTCTACACTTCAAAAGAATGTGAGCACTACTCTCCCTTATAAAGGAATAGCATTATAAGATGTATACTGTTCGATGCAATATAGTTCTATTACATCATTCAACGCGAAGTCGCATCTTATTTCAATGCCGCATGATAAGATGTAATATTGAATGCACCGCGTTATGTGTATCTCGTCTACACATCAAAAGAATGTGAATCATGCACTTCCTTCCTAAGGTATAGCATTTCTAAATGTGTACCTGACGAAGCAATAGGGTTCCAGTACTTCATTCATTGCGATGTCGGATCTCATTTCAAAGTTTGAAGACAAGATGTAGTATTCATCGCAACGCGTTACGATTATCTGTTTCTACACTTCAGATGCATGTGAATATCTACACTTTCTTGCTAAGTCATAGCGTTTATAGATGTCTGCGTGTCGAACCCTTGGAGATCCAATGTTTCATTCATCGCGATGTCGCATCTCATTCCAAAGCTTCGTGACAAGATATAATATTCAGTGCAACGCGTTATGTTTATCAGCCTCTATAGTTCAAATTAATGTTAGTCCTACACTTCCTTGCAAAATAATTGCGTTTCTGGATGTCAACGTGTCGAAGCAATGGTATTGTAATGTTCAATGTAACGCGTTTTGTGTATCTGCATCTACTGTCAGGTCCGGCGAAATAACTTTCCGTTTATCCGGAAGATTCACGACACTAGCCTTTTTGTTCGAGATTCGGTCTGCGGAAACGCGTTACGACCGGGTCCGACTAATTCAGCTTACGTGGCAGGGGCAAAACACCTGCGATTCGCGGATAATAGGAGTAGTAAATCCTACCTTTCGCTGGTGTCGTATTCGATACCTTGGTAGCATTTTCGCCGTGGATCGTTGACAGTTATCGAAGTAGATGTTGGCCTGTTGATGGAGGCTGATATATCAGCTTCCAGTGATGCTGGAAACGGCGGCTCGGATGCGAAGCGAATACATCAGAGACCGTGGTTAACGCAGCAATCTCTGCTGCGGAAACAGGAGACTTCGGAGAGCTGCGACTGAAGCGGTGCGAAGAAGACATGTCGGTGGTATATGGGGATCCAGGATACGTTACCCACGTACGGGAACGAAGGAAACTCTTCCTACCCGCGCGTCGTCTGCTTCGCGAACAGGGATAACGTCCCATTCACCAAGTTATTCTGTACTAACAGACAATGCTCGGAAGTATATGATGCGGTCCGCTCTATCGCAACTCTGCAAAGCAGAGTTCTATACCCATTCGAGGTGTTGGAAAGCAACCCAGCAGTATGGAAGAGACACGTGGAAGTATTCGTACTTAAGCATTTTATTAAACGCGAGAAATAGTATTTAGATATACTAGATTTAGGAACTAGTAAATATGGGAATGAACTTGTAAACATTGAGGTAGCTAATGGCTCGAGCATATGAAATGGTACTGGAGGACTCAACTCCTCGGAGTGTAATCTCGATATAATCTGACTATCTGGAGTCGCGTCTCAGACCTCCTCGGTTCGCTATGCGCTTCGGTCGCGGTCGCTCGTAGTGGGGACCGCGTGGTACAGCGAGTGGGGACTCGCGGCTCGTGGTGGTCTTAGCTGCGCATGTCGTTGGCGCAGGTGCGTCTTAATATCTAATCTTATACGTACGGACTTAGAATTACGTCTGTGTTGAAGTGTGTTGCAATATGTGTCATGAGTACTTAGATCTAGGAGTATAATAAAAGTGCATAGATATAACACTAGAAATAATATACAGGTCTTGGTAATGTAGGTTCCTTGAACTGGTACAGTTCCCATTCCAGTGACGAGCTGCGTCTTCATACATCTAAACAAAGACCTCGATGCAAGGGAGGCGGGGATACGCGTGGCGGGAGCGTGAAGGTGATGCGTATAGGAGCGAGTAGGACAGAGCTGCTCTTTGGTGCGAGCGAGACAGAGCTGCTCGTTGGAAGAAGCGAGGCAGCAATACTTATTGGCGCGAATAAGACAGAGGTGCCCGTTGGTGCGAGCGAGACAGCGGCGCGTATTAGTGCGAACGCCGCTAGTTGCTGGATCTGCAGGCGTGTGCAGCAGGTTGCCTGCATGCAGGGACTGATGCTGAAGGCGGTGAAGAGGCTGATGGGTAGCAGGCGCTACGCCTGATGTCTCATTATACTTCAAAAGAATGTAAATCCCACACTTCCTTGCTACGGCATAGCGTATCTAGATGTCTACGTATCGATGCAATAGAGTTCTAATACTTCATTTGGGGCGATGACGCATTTCATTTCAATGTTTCATGATAAGATGTAATGCTCGATGCAATGCGCATTCGTACCTACACCTACATGTCAAAAGAATGTAAATCCCACACTTGCATGCTACGGCATAGCGTTTCTAGGTGTCGACATATCGAAGCAATAGAGTTCTAATACTTCATTTGTGGCGATGTCGCATTGCATTTCAATGTTTCGTAATAAGATGTAATGCTCAATGCAACGCAATCTTTGCATCTGCATCTGCACTTCAGAAAAATGTAAATCCCACACTTCCATGCTACGGAATAGCGTTTCTAGATGTCTACACGTCGAAGCAATAGAGCTCTAGTGCTACCTAAAACGCCATATTGCATCTCATTTCTATGTCCAATGACAAGATGCAATATTGAAAGCAACGCGTTATGTATATCATGTCTACACTTCAAAAGAATGTAAAGCTCACATTTTCTTAGAACGGAATAGCGTTTGTAGATTTCGACATATGGAAGCAATACAGTTCTAATTCGTGATATATCGCAATATCGC
Source organism: Xylocopa sonorina (assembly GCF_050948175.1). Taxonomy (NCBI): domain Eukaryota; kingdom Metazoa; phylum Arthropoda; class Insecta; order Hymenoptera; family Apidae; genus Xylocopa; species Xylocopa sonorina. Next base: position 784,844 of record NW_027490123.1, on the reverse strand, counting down.
ATCTCATTTCTAGGTTGCATGATAAAATGTAATATTCATTGCAAAGTGATATGTATATCTCATCTACACTTCAAAAGAACGTAAATGCCACACTTCCTCGGTACGGAACAGCGTTTCTAGATGTCTACGGTTCTAAGCAATAAATTTCTAGTGCTTCATAGAACGCGATATCGCATCTCGTTTCTATGATTCATCATAAAGTATAATATTCAGTGGGAAGGGTTATTTATACATCGTCTACGCTTCAAAAGAATGTAAATGCCACACTTCCTAGCTACGGTATTGCGTTTCTAGATGCCAACGGTTTTAAGCAATAGAGTTCTAATGCTTCATAGAACGCATTGTCGCATCTCATTTCTATGTTTCATAATAAGATATAATGTTCAATGCAACGCGTTATTTTCATCTCGTCCACCCTTCGAAAGATTGTATATCCCGCGCTTCCTTGCTACTGAATAGCGTTTCTATATGGCTACGTTTCGAAGCAATAGAGTTCCAATTCTTCACAAGACGCGATATCCTATCTCATTTCTATGGCTCATGATAAGGTGTAATATTAAATGCAACGCATTGTGTTTATGTGCTTGCACCTTTACAAGAATGTGAATCCCACACTTCCATGTTATGGGATAATGCCCCTAGGTGTCTGGATGTCGTAGCAATAGGGTTTCAATTCTTCATTCAACGCGATGTCGCATCTCATTTTAATGATGCATATTAAGATCTAATATTCAAAGCAACGCATTTTGTTTGTCTGCTTCTACATTTCAAAAGAATGTGTGTGCTACACTTTCTTGCTTAGGTATAGCTTTTCTCATGCCTCATGCATCGCGATATCGCATTTCATATCAACAGTTCAAAGGAAGTTAATATGTTGTGGAGCTTTATGCATCGCATTATGCTTGTTTGCTTCTACACCTCGAACGAATGTGAATCATAAACGTCCTTGCAATGGGATAGCGTTTCTAGATGTTTATGGGCCGAAGCAATAGAGTTATAATACTCCATTCATCGCGATGTCGATAATATTAATCGACGATAATATTCATCGCAACGCGTTATGTTCATCTGCTTCCACACTTCAAATGTATGTGGATTCTACAGTTCTATGCAACAGGGTGGGGCTTCGAAGGTTCTACGTATCAAGGCAATGGAGTTCTAATGCTCGATGCAATGCGATGGCTCATCTCACTCCAGCGTTCTAAAGTAAGTAAGTTGTATTCTTCTATGCACGGAGTTATGCCTGTCTGCTTCTACGATTTGAAAGAATGTGAATTCCACAATTCTATGCAACTAGATGGCGCTTTATTGTTTCAAGGGGGGGGAGAGGTTCTTTTCACATCCAAAAACCATCCTATGCATCTCCATGGACGATGGCAGCGGCCATATCTTCGCAGGGCCTTGGATAATATCCCTTGGATTTAAGGTTCTTCTTCTCTTCCTCACTTTCCGACTCCTCCACCGTCGAGCCCGCCCCGCTACCTTGGCGCACAGCCCTTCCGCGATCCCGCGGCCTGCTTATTCGATGAAGGGACGTCATCTTGATCGTTTCTTCCATCAGCTCGCCAGTCTAATTCTTAGGATAAAGAGAGAAGAGAAAAAGGGGGTGGGAAGGGGAAAAGGTCCTAACATCGCGTGCCTCACGCTTCTTACAAATACAGCTATCGCGATGGTCCGCGTCGCGCTTCTCGCATGGGTGGTGATCAGCGAGCTAAGCTAACCGAAGCGGGGGGGGGGGGGGGGGGATGAAGCGAGTCTTGTGACGACACCACGTCACAATATGTTCCTTATAATATATTTGGTTTTCTGTAATTTAGCCAAAAAACAGTGTTCACGATAACGGCAGATGAATGTACTTGCCTTAGAATTACAAGAGCCGACAATATCGAAAGTAGAATATTTCTTTGCTCCGCTGACTGAATCACTGGAAACGTTAAGTAAAGTGCATGCCTTTCAAAACAGTCAGATGCAAATTACGATACAACGTTTCCAAGAAATGGTACGTGTCACTTTTTTCATCTCCGTTTTTTTAATCAAAGGAAATTTAATTGAAATATCCGCAAAATTTAAAGACAAAAAGTCATTATAATCTTATGCAACATATATGATGGTGATAAAGGATAAGTATATAGAACTGAGAATAGAAAGTAGCGAGCAGAAAAAGAAACTGATAGAACTGCAAAGTAGATCGATACACCCCTCAAATGATGCCTTCTACGTCTATAAAATTTGTTAAATAAACAACTATTGTAAAAATCAGGTATAATCAATATTATTCCTACTCAAAAGCTATAAAAGAATTGGATCGAAATGGATATAAAACAGGAATTTATATCTATACATTCTATTCTATGCAAAGGCAAATATTTCAAACAGAAAAAATGTATTACTTACAAATTACTTATGTTCGTAGAGATCTTACTAATTCAGGCTTCTCGTCTTGCAGAACTAATCATTCCTTTAACATGGATAGGGGTTGTGGAATAGGAAAAGGTTTTCATATTTCATAGCTTTACTCGATATGTCGATTGGATCACATAACACGGGACACTAATTACATCTACACCTCTAGACATTAAATATATAATTGCAACAACATATTTAATACCGTTTTAATAGCATTGTCTAATTACTTCCATCTATGCCTAATGAATATATGTTAATAGAATAAGTTGCTTTACAAAAGAGTAAAAGAATCTGAGGATTACAACTTTGAGCATTACATAACAAAAGTGCATTACATATGTAATGTTACATGTAACAAAAGATGAAGACCAAAATATCATACGTAAGTAGAATCCATAATGCGGACATAGAGATACAGAAACGGCAAAAATTCCAAACAGTAGTTAACAAAATTCAAAAAGGGGGAGTGAAAATCTATCTCCTTGATGATGATAAGAAACAAGTCTGCCTCATGCACTACAATATTCCAAACAACCAGCGATTGGCACGCCAAGGACAACAGATGGAACGAATTCCGTGGCAGAATTGTGCAAAGACAATGCCCCTACTCAGTTCTCGTAACGGCATACTCTCAGTACTGTGGCGACACGCGTATCACGGCACTATTAATGTACCGCGATATAGCACACGGGCTACACGGTCGTGGCAATGATACTATCAGCTGACCATAGCTACATGCGTGGTAGTGGCGTAGGCTGACATTTACTAATGGGAAAACTGATTCCATAAAAATTATAAGCGAATATGAAAAATGACTAAACCAGGCAATTTATTTATTTTGATTCCAAAATAGATACACAGGCACGAAACAAAGATGTAAGAACTCGATTTAATTGTTTTCTATAAACTAGCTCAATACGGCGATTTTTTCGATAAAGTCGTTAATTACTTTATCATAAAAATATATACATTTATTTTATATGTATTTTTCTCAATTCATCGTTACAAATTCATGCAATTGAGGGTTATATTAAATACGATGACAGCATGTTATTTAAGAAATTATAAAAGGCGAAGTTAGGGATGCAACAGCATGAATTTTTATTTTGTAAGTAATATTTTATTTTATAAATAATATTTTTAGTTAATGATGGGTTGAAAGAAATATATATGACTCTCTCAATAACTATAAATATAGGAAAACAACTATCAAAATATCTATCAATACTCATATGTTGAACACCTACTGACATCTAACGGTTTTAATTTGTATGAAACCACAGGTTCCCCATTACCAAATGTGACCCAACGTCATTGCTGAGAAGATTCATGAATTGAGCGATGACACGTGTTTCATGATGGTGCTGGCGCTGCGCGATTCACACGGCGTTTTATGTTAATCTAGAACGTACTGGTTACACGTTCTCACATTTTAACTAACGAATCCGGTCACAGATGGCTACGGATCAACTGACACTCCTCCGAAGTGACAATATAGTGCTGGTATAGAGTCGCCAGCATTTTGCCGTTTGTTATCTTGGATGCTTCTTAGAGCATTACTCGGAATTGAATTTATGCATAACTGCATAGAAACGATATCATATACTTTCATAATCAATGCGATATAAGAATATAAAACGAAGAACTATCCACTCGTATCAGGAGTAAAAACGGTGTTTGGTACGCAAGGTTCATTATAAAATATAATCAAGCAGTTAATATATCAAATGACAGCACATAATAAATCACTGAAAGTACAATGATATGAATAGTAAAAAAAACATATTTATTTGTTAGATGTTTATAAATGCAAATATAAAGGTCCAAGTCACATTTAATAAATTATTGTTTAACAAGGTGACTTAACGTTGTTTCAAATAGGCGTGGAGAACTAGCTGGTACTTCTGTCAATGTAATTTCATTTCTGCTGGATACAGAAAAACACATTTGCAATCTAAGCAAGGTTTTATTAGATCTGGTGGATTTTCCAAATTTTAGAAAGGGATGCTGCCAAAAGTAGTTGGTTCAGCGCCAGGTGATAAATATATACAACAAGCAAAGCAACGTAAACTGATTTAAAATGTTCAAGATTATATAAATTAAACTATTACACTTTTATAATCCATGTAGCGTTTCTGTTCTTTGTAATTCACAAAGAGCCTTAAGAATATAACGCAATGTAAACAAGTTTTGAAACACAGAAAGCAGATCTTAATTTAAAATAAAGGAACCTTGGATCTGTTGTATCGTGGTTACGGGCGTGCTATGTTAAGGAATATGCCATTCAGTTTTAATTTTCTAAATGAGAATAATTAAAAAAGATCTGGAGTTGAAACATTGGAAGAAAAATTCTCCCAGTGAAAAATGCTCTATGCAATGCAATAGCAGCTTCACGTACCTTGATATTCTATAAAAAATCTTATGCCATTTTATTCGATTTACTAGAATCGAAACTATGAAACCTATTAGGTGGTATTTCGGCAACGGCTACCATACACACATACGCGCGCGCGCACACACACGCACCCGTACACACGAAATCCATCAAGATTAAAAAGACTGAGTATGTGTTGAAGGATGCGTACAATAAGAAAGGATTATTACTTATTTATTTATTATTATTTATTTATATTATTTATTTATTACTATATTTATTTATTTATTATTAATTGATAATTTGATTATAAACATTTGTATGCTTTTATTAGAAATTTAAATACGTCAAAATTGCAGCACGGAGATGTGTAAATATCACTTTGCGATTTCATTTCATTTTGGTAGTTATACTTATATATAAGCATCCATCCAAGCATAAAGCTTGATAATTTTTAAACTATAAAATAATTATGAAACATTAGACTTTTTGCTTGCGTTGGTCTAATTTATCATTTTCGGAATTTGTGAAGCAACTAGAATTATAATAACAAAGTACTTTATGTCTTTGCTCCTTGTTTCCAAAGAAAATATTAAATATGAATAACTACTGTTCATCTACCTATATTTATCTATCAATCTATCTATCTACATATTTATAACTGAATGTGTGTCTGTCTGTCTGTCTGTACTCGATAGATTCAAAAACCATACATCCAATCGCCGTGAAAATTGAAAATTTGGGAAATTATTAAGTATATCTCCGGGAAGGTTTTTGAAAATTTTTTTTAAAATCAGGTTTGGGGTTCTAGGTACTCCCGAACAAACATCCCAAAAATATCAAAATAACATTTAATTAGTAATATTATATTTGTTAAAAGTGTAACCATGAATAAATTGAAAAATTAAATTTTTACACATGAAATTTACTCATAGAATTTACTTTTTTAAGTCAAATTAAACTGTAAAAAATAACATACCCATAATAATAGTTGAAATAAAAATAAAAGTATGAGTCACAAAGTAAGTAAAATATTGAATCGTTTTATTTATATCTTTTCAATTATTGTTTAAATATTACAAATTATATTAAAATTTAAAATATTTTAAATACATAAATTGTTTCCTTTAAGATTTCAACAAATTAATTTAAATTACAAAAAACAACATTAATGCGTTTGACGTTCGATTTTCCGTCAGCAAATTCTAATAAATACAAAAATGCAGTCAAAAAACTTTTGCAATTATTAATACGAGAATAAATTATTAATACGTGAATAAATAAAAATGTTATTGATTTCCAACTGAAGAAAATAATTAGAAATACGTTTTATTTAATCCCACAATTATGCCATCAAAGCGAAGTGCCATTGGTCGATCTACAAATCAAGCAAAAAGGAAAAGAGAAGAACAAGTTTCAGAAACAAGTGAGCAGAGAAAAACTAGGCAAGAAAGAGATTGAGATCACACTGCTCTTGCTCGATCATTAGAAGCGAGTGAACAGAGACAAGCAAGGCAAGAAAGAGATCGAGTTCACACTGTTCTTGCTCGATCATTAGAAACGAGTGAACAGAGGTAAGCAAGGCAGCAAAGGAATCGCATTCGCAGGACACAGATAAGACGAATGATACATACTGATTTGAATTTATGAAGTTTCAATTACAATTCCCTTTATAATTACTGTCTTCATCCAAGTGTAATTACTGGAAAAGCGGATAAACAGTGTACGTATTATGGTGCTCAAAAATCTAAAAATGAAACACCAGGTATGTGATGTGCAGGTGGAAAAGTAAAGTTACCAGACTTGCGTTCACCACGTAAACCATTATTAACTTTAGTATCAGGTGAAACAAGTCAATCAAAAAATTTTTTGAAAAATATACGCAAGTACAATTCATGCTTCCAAATGACATCGTTCCGAACAACGAATATCGTTAGCGCAAATTATATGCCAACATTTAAAGTACAGGGGTGAATTTATCACCATGCTGGATCACTACTACCCTTGCCAAATGCTGATCACAAATATCTTCAGATATATTTTATGGGAAATACTGACGAACAAATCAACAGACGGTGTCAACTGAATATGAGTACTAAACAAAAGATTGTCGCTAAATTATTAAATTTGTTTGAACAACATAATGAATTAATTAAGTTATTTAAAACTGCCATTGAACAAATGCCATCTGACGATTACAAAGTGATAATAAAGGCAGATAAAATACCTATTGGTCAACATCGAAGACAATTCAACGCACCAACGATTGATGAAGTGGCAATTGTCATAGTTGGTGAAGAATTTAATTTTATAATTCTATAATTCTTCATCCTAGAAATGATGACGTCCAGCAAGTATCAGAAACACATCGTTCATATGATGCATTACAATATTCCATTCTATTTTGGCAAGGAGAGCATGGATATCATTTTAATGTTAATATGAGAAATCTTACGACTAATGTGGACATTAACAATAAGGTCAGTGCCATGATTTATTATGCATATCGAACGATGATTCGTGAGAATACTGATAATCATATATTGAAATATAGACAATTATTTCATCAATACATTGTTGACATGTATGCAAAAACAGAAAGTGAAAGACTTCTCTACATACGACTAACTCAAGTCAAATTGCGTTCTGAAGAGTACATCCATTTACGTGATGTAGTTGTAAATGATGGCAATCTCAGTAAACTGGGAAAAATTGTCATTTTACCATCCACATTTACAGGCAGCCCAAGACACATGCGCGAATATGCACAAGATGCAATGACGTATGTTTGAAATAATATGCGCCACTTATCGGTTTGTACGATTCAGAACAATATGAATTTTGCAGTTCTCTGTAACCGGATGGCGCTCCATAATATCTATGTCTCTTTGCAATAGAGATCTAATGCTCCACGCAATGCGAGGGCGCATTTCAACTCAACGTTTCAAAGTAAGTAAACTATAAATTTATATGTATAGCATTATGTTTATCTGCTTCGACGCATTATAAGAATGTGAATTCTTCACCTTCAAACAACGGGACGGTGGTTCGTAGTGTCTGCGTGTCAATGTTATTGATTCCTAATGCTCCATGCAATGCGATGGCGAGAACCATATCAACGTCTTAAAGTAAGTAAGTTGCAATCTACTATACACATATTATGTTTATTTTCTTCTAAACTTCAAATGAGTGTGAATTCTGTAATTCCCAGCATCGGGATGGGACTCCATAGTATCTACGTATCGAAGCAACACAGTTCCGATGTTCCTTATCACTTTCACAACCACATGTTTGCGCAGTGAAACATCGCCATGGACCGGAAATATTTTTGTAGAAACACTTTGCCGTCTGCACTATTTGTAAACATTTCTTCGCTTGAAAAAAACTTTACGTAAATTCATGAAATAATTCAACATTATTATACAACAATATTTATTCCTTTGTGTGATAAATATTAAAACGTACAAATATAAAACAAAATTCATAACAGCTTTATAAACTTAACTGCTTTTTATAAAATAACTCCATTTAATTAAATTCCGCATTCATTTAATATTTCTTTATTTGATGAGAGGTGGCAAAACAATTCCCCAAGTGTAACGTAACTTTACAAGTTTTGCATATCAATCTTGTGGTTTTTCTAATACAACGTAAATAGCTGCTACTGCTCCATGAAATGCGATATCGCATCTCATTTCAGTGTTTCAAAGAAAGTATACTGTAATCCTCTATGCATAGCAGTATGCTTATCTGTTTCTACACATAAAGAGGTTGTGAATAATACAGTTCCATGGAACGGGATGACGCTTCATAGTCGCTGCGTGTCAAAGCAGCAGAGTTCTAACGCTCCATGCAATGTGATTGCGCATCTCATTTCATTGTTTCAAATTAAGTAAGTTGTATTTTCCCATGCATAGGATTGTGATTATCTGCTTCTGCATTTCTAAAGAATGTAAATTTTACTCCTCCATACTCGAAGACGGCGCTTCGCAGTGTCTGCTTGACAATTCAGTAGAGTTCTAGTGCGTCATGCAATACGATTGCGCATCTCATTCCAACGGTCCAAAGTAAGTAAACTATAATCTTCTATGCATAGCATTATGCTTATGTATTTCTACATTTCTAAAGAATGAGAGTTCTACTGTTCAATGCAACGGGATGGCGCTTCACAGTGTCTGCATATCAAAACAGTAGTGTTCTAATGCTGCATGCAATGCGATGGTGCATCCCATTTCCTCTCATTAACCTTCTATGCATTGCTTTATGCTTGTCTGCTTCCACACTTCAGAAGAACGTGAATAGTAGTAGCTATTAACGCAGTACCGTGGTAGTATGATATTATGAGTTGCTGTATTTGGGTTGGGTGGTTAGGGTACTCCCTCCGATTACCCATCCGAGCCTTGTTCTTTGAAAATATAAATCTATAACAGCGCTATGGCGACTCCAGCGTCGAGATACAGGTTAGCTGACGCTGGATAACAAAAAGTTTGTTCGGCTAGTTATCGATTTCTCGGAATCCTGAGCGGAATATCCAAGCGATCAATGGGTTGATCAGGATTGGATAATGAGATATCTGCAACTGTAAGAAAGGTCAGATCTCCTTCATAATCGTTGACCCTTGACTTAAAGGTTACTGTGATGGAGTGTCTTGCTATTGCGTACATTGTGATTAGAACACCGATGGATACAGTGCAGCATTTTCTTGGAATGCCGAGATTCTTCGTGAGGGCCTCTGACATGAAATTTATAGTTGTCGCACGTGTCGATCAACGTTCGACAGTTGACTAATTGTTGATCGTTGTCTAAAATGTGAATTTGTGTGGTTACGAATAATTCGCTCGTGACTGAATCGACGGCAAACACGTTTTGATGTCCCCCTTCCTTCGGCGCCTCAACGTCCTGAAATCATTCGGACATTGAAGATTCTCCGTTCGTTATCGGTTCCTATTCTTTGGATGGAGTGATGATTGGCGGTTTAGAAGTAGTCTGTTTCCAGGTTCTTTGCGCTTGGTGATGTATTGTGTGGTATTGCTGGTTACATACGCGATAGGAGCCGCTGTTGCACAGGTTATATTTGTGTTTCTTGCGCAAGCAGTTTATTCATAGTGAAGAATTTTCGACAGCTGCCTTGCGGTCCTGGACTGAGAGCCCGTGAAACTCTTCACATGCCCAGATGCTGCGTCCTCCGTGGCATACTAGACACTTTTGGGTTCTTATGATTCTTCTGTTTGTCATTAGAATGTCCTTGTGGCAAGAACACCTGGTTTCGCGTCCGATGTTCTTCCGTCGACCCAACTTGCGGTTGAGCTTGCTCTTGGGTTCATCTCTGGTACACAGTTGGCCCGTTTCTCCAGAATCTCTAGAAGATCCGTGTAAGGCGGCACTTTGTTGTCCTCTACCGTGAGTTCCCATTAGAACATCGTATTAGCATTTATCTTTGTTCGAATGATGGAAAGCAAAAGTGTTCCATTGCGAGATATTTCCTCTGAAATCTTTCAGTGGTGAAGAAGTTAGTTGACGGTATCGATAACATTGCCTAGTGCTTCTGCAGTGTCCCTTGGTGGACTTGGAATATTCCAGATTGCATCGCAATGGTTAGAGGCAGCCCGTCTTATACAATCGAATTTAATATCTCGATCGCGTCGGTGTAATTTGCGTCCGTTGTGCTAAGGCATCCGATGCAGACAGCGGCCATTCCGGTTAATGTCGACCGCAGGTATTGCAATTTTTGAACTGGAGTTAGGTTCTCGTTACGATCGATGATCGATGAGAATACATCATAGAACGATGCCCAAATTTCATATGTTCCGTCGAATGTTGGAAGTTGCATTTCTGGTAATTTAATGGCATATGGGATGGTTGAGGAAGTGGCCGATGATTCGAACGTGTTTCTCCTCGTGACATTCGGAACACTTCTCTCGATTAGAGATTCGGCGCGAGTTATGATAGAGAAGTAGTCGTTTTGAATTTTGTAGCGGTGTGACGTTTCTGTTTTTTCTAATTCTTCGAGGTCAAATTAGATGACATCGAATCGCTTCCATGTTTCAGTTAACGCGTATAGGTGGGTTTTTAGTAAACGTATACTCGGTTGTTCTGATGTTTCACATGTGTTAAGAAGTCGCATGAAGACAGTGATTTGACCGAACATGGTACCGCGTTTACGCCGCAGGGAACTAAGAATAATTCTAGGACAAATGGACTGAGCTTGTTTGAGAGATTGAGTTGATATCGTGGAATATGGATAAGGAAGGAATTGACGAATAAACGTCAATTCGAGTCTACTGTTTCGATGTGAAGATGTCAGATATGTTGAGATCTGCCATGATGTCTGGATCCCTGCTGGCTTGCTGCTGCTGAGGATCTCAATTTGTCCTGGAGCGTTGGCTTGATCACTGGCTTGATTCTTCGGTCGCTGAATGTTGATTGAATGACACTGTAGTTCGGGCACTCACATCACTGATTTTAACTGTTCGTTTAAATAACTCGCAGTCCACAGGATTTTGAATCAGGCTCGGACGACCAAAATGCACGCGTTACGACGAGGCTTCTTTTCGGATGATAACTCAACGATGGACGTAAATTTTCGTCACGAACCTTTTCGTCACCATTGCAACGTGCACTCTAATACGTGTTATAGTAATAGGGAAGTAGATAGATATAATTGGAATTGATACGATTCCTTAACAAAGAATTATATTTAACGTAAAATGAATTAATGAAAATTGAGTGTTTTTCATATTCTCTGATGTGTCCGAATCAGAATTTCTACTAAGCTCTTCAGCCATGAAGTGTTGTTGTTTTAAAGTGAATTTGTGGGGAGGAGTGGTCATGGGTGTGGCAATCAGATGAGACGTTATTGGTGAAAAATCTGAAAATTTGCTTCTTTTTCAGAAACTGTCAGATGACAAGAAGGCGCGAAGGGTGGGACCAAGGATTGTAGGTCGGTTGCGACCAATGAGAGGAGCAGGCAATAAAGCAGTAAAACGGCCAGCTATATGCTATATACAATTTTAAGATTCACTACGACGACTTAATTTTGAAATTTATGATGAGACGACATCCTGCTGCTTTAAGAGCTTTTTGCTGTTATGTGTTTAACAGCGATTTTGTAGTATCTGTGCATTAGGTGTTTGGTAGCCAGATATTTCGTTGAGTAAATTATGACGAGTGTTTGAACAAAGATAAATGGCTCAATTATTATAGCATAAATCGTATGTATGTCGCAAGACACATTGCATGCAACATTACAACTCTACTGCTTTGACACGCAGTGCTTTCAAACTTCATTTGAAGTGTAGAAGAAGACAAGCATAATACTATGCATAGAAGACTACAGCTTACTCACATTGAAACGCTAAAATGAAATGCGACATCGAATTGCATGGAGCACTAGATCTTTACTTTCAAGACACGCAGATACTACTATGTGTATACAGTGAAAACTGAATCACCCATACCGTGCATCGCCAAACGCTCAATCAGTTCTGAAATCGCGAAAATATACGACCCATCAGGCCTCCTTGGTCCAGTTCTAATCGTAGCCAAGAGCCTGCTGAAGAAGATTTCCACCCTGATGGTGGATTGGGAAGAATCACTACCGACGGCTATTCGTACCGAGGGGATAATGTACTGTGCTCAACTGCCACTGCACATCTTTCAGTTATCAATAAGACAAAATACATGGAGATTCATGGATTCTGTGACGCCAGCAAGGAAGCCTATGGACCTTCTATCTGCCTACAATCCGTCGATAAGTAAGGGCCAGCAAGTAATATACCAGCAGAACTCCTCATGCGAAAGCAAAAGTGGCAACCGTAAAAAGCCAATCGATTCCACGACCCGAATTGTGCGGAGCACTACTGCTTACGTTGTTAATGATCACGACTCGCCAGGTCCTACAGCTAGAGTGCAATCGCACGGTTCCCTGGACAGATTCCACCATCACTTTACATTGGCTCAAAAGATCGTCACACACCCTATAAACATTCGTAGCAAGTCGCGTATCGGAAATGCAAACAAGAATGAACATCGACGACTGGCGACACGTATCGACGGGTTTGTCACGATCACAGGTTCGACAGCAGAAAGATCTCATACCGAGAAGGGAGTTTGAACGGTAGCTGAACTCAATCACTCCAATTCTTATCCAAAGACTTTCTCGAAGGCAACATGCCGCTGACACTCGGGGTAAACCCCAGGTACCTGCGGCTATTTTTATGACCTACGAAAAACGGGACCGGTGGGGCACGGTCCCGAAGCAAATGTCTTCAAAGAGAATATTTTCGAATATTATAATATTATCCTAGGAAACATTTTGTAAATAAATATTCTCGACTGCCAAATCGCTACTGGAAATAACACCTGCCACGCGAGGTTCCGGCTCGAGTTTAGATGTCGGGGAACTAGCGGCTATCTCTCGCCGACCGGCCTACTCGCTTCCCAAGGTAAACGTGCACATATGACCTGGCTCGTATTTGGCTGAGACATAAAAAAAAGGGGTCTCGAACGAGCCAAGTGGCCGCAATACGAATCTTCCAGGCGGTTAACCACGTACTCGACCGTCGCAAGGGCCCCAATCGACCGGCCGAATATTTTCAAGTATTTTCGATAAATATTTCTCAATGTTTGACGGACGATCAGCAGACACCCAATTTCGAATACGAGACCCCAAATTCCGCCCACGGACGGCCCGCTTTCGTTAAGACCTTCGATAACTCGTCCCGATATACCACCGGAACGAGGAATCAACCGCGTATACCCTCTGCTGTGCGCACAGCAGGAACGAGGTACACTAAACACACACACTTACACACGAACACAAACATCTGTGTAACGAGGCCCCTGCGAGTGTCCTGACTCATACAGAACCGCGGCCTCCACCGGTGACTCTTGCGAGAGAGCCTAAGCATGAGCTGGACCTCTCGCGGAAGCACGGGAGGGAGCATGGCCGGACCGCGGCTCACCGGAAATAACGAGACTTGCGTGAGTTCAAATCCTCACAGGAACAGGACCGCGATCTCCTCCGAGGAGCCCTGGCGTGAGTCCTCGTCATGTATAACGTATTAATGTACAACTTCCAGAGGAGGCTCCAGCGAGTGTCCAAAAATTGCCAGACTGCGGCCACCGACGAGGCTCTTGCGTGGGTTCTATCAAACAGGACCGCGGCCTCGAAATAAAAATATACGAGTCCCAAAAAAGACTTAAGTAGAAAAACTTAAGTAAAACGTAAACATACAGGTGAATAGCTCGAAGCTAGTCATCGCAAGGGTCCCAGCTACCTGCCGAACGCCGTAAAGGGTGCCGCAGGTAGACCAGGGATACCCTAGTTCGATGTTGGAACTCGAAAATCGTCGGCGGACGATCTACAACACACTAAAATACTACACACGTATATCCTCGGCAGTGTTCGCTGCAGAAAAGATATACCTCACACATACAAACAGGAACATAAAACAGAAGCGGCTCTAGCGTGCGTCTCCCTTGCGTATTAACCGGAAAATCGGAAAACCGGAGGCCGCGGCCCGGGCAGGGCAGCGCTGGTGCGCGCTGATGGGGAGCGACGACCCTACCCCCCCCCCCCCGAAACATAAAAAAGCACCACGAGGCAGAGCGGCGTCCGACGCGCGCCGATGGGAATCGACGACCCCACCTTTACTCGAAGTAGGAAGCGTTAACCCCCCTTTTCTCGAAAAATCATGATGGCCACATCTGGTTCTAAATATTCCGGAGGTAAAATAGCCCTCCGTGCGGATCACCGGGTGAGGGCAGGACTGGGTGAGGTTATCGTGGCGATGAATAGGTCAAGGCGGGAGAAAAATCTTCGGCCCGTGACCTCGTCCCCTGGTGTTGGCCCCATTGTCGAGCAGCATAGCCGCCCGGTAACGCGCTCGATGACGGCCACCCTCAGGCTTCATCGCCATGCCGCGGCTGGGTGTACTCCTGCGAACACTTTGGCGCGGCCTCAAGGTTACAGCCTTCGCGCTGTCCAAGTCCGCCTAATTAGATGCGACGAGGAACTCAGGTCGGATTCGGAATCTCCGGCTGAGTCCAAAGTAGAAAACCGCGAAATCGAATAAATATAGGCGAATATTAGCGCCGCGATACCGCCCGGACCGCGACCCAATCCGATCCCATCGCAACCGCGACCGCGACCGCGACCGTACCGACGTCGACGCAGACGTCCGCGTCCGTAATTGCGTCCACGGGAATTAGAATCCTACAGCTGAATATGCAGCATTCAGCTACAGTATCAGGAGAGGTGCGTCAGCTCGTAATCCAGAAGCGTTTAGACGTCCTGCTATTACAGGAACCATACAATAGAACGCTGGGCTCGAGCCACACCGTGAGCGGTTTAGGAATCGGAACGAAGGTGGCGGCCATCGGCTCACAATACCCGTGGGCGGCGGTCGCCGTTTGCAACCCTCGATTCGAAATGGTTTTCGTCTCGCAGCTTAGCACCCCGCACTCTGTTTGCGCGGAGGTGTTGGCGCCCGGCTTCTCGGTATACGTCGTGTCATGCTACTTCCAGTTTAGCGACGATATCGAGGGGCACCTCAGGCACCTCGAAGTGGTGTTTCGTTCCCTGAGGGGGCAGAGGCTCTTAGTTTCGCTAGATGCCAACGCTCGGTCGTCACTCTGGGGGCCGCAGATCACAGACGATAGAGGAGCTCAATTCGAGGAGCTCATTCGAGCGTTCGGCATGGAAGTTGTGAACGATGTTGAACAGCCGCCTACCTACTGGTCGACCAGGGGTTCGTCTTTTATCGATGTTACCCTAGCGTCGCCATCCATGCTCCCCTTTGTTCGGGGCTGGAGGGTCAGGAGTGGCTGGGTAAACAGCGATCATAACGCCATAGATATCGGGCTAAGAGTGCCGAGAGCCGAAGCGGCGGGACGGGGCGAAGCGAGCACTCGGTTCGACACTCGTCGGGCCGATTGGGAGCTCTTCTCCGAACGCCTGGCCGATCAATCTAGATCGAGGCTCGAAACCTTAAGGCTCGAGTCTATGGCAGAAGTCGAAAGGATGGCAGAAACGCTCACAGAAGTCATCTCCGATGCCTGTGCCGCGTCAATACCACGGAAAAGAATTTTTAGAAAGTCCAACCCGTGGTGGACCCGCGAACTTATGAAATTAAAGAAGTCCGTGTACCGTCTACGTCGCGCCCACCAGGAGGAAAGAGAAGAAACCGCTCGCCATGAAAAACTACGAAAGTATCGCACTTCTTTGCGAGAATATAGTAGGAAGGTGAAGCGGACGAAACTCGAAAGCTGGCAGCGATTCGTAACGTCGAACGGGAACTCGGGGCCCTGGAGTATCGTATATAAACTCGAGGCGAACAAACTTCGAGTCGAGAGAGTACTCAGTACCCTCCGGCGTGGTAGTGAAACAACGCATGATAGCCGCGAAACCGCCAGCTTGCTCCTGAGGGTCCACATTCCAGACGACCGGGAAGTAGAAGACACGCCGGCGCAGCGTGAAATCAGGGAGAGTGCACGCATCGCACCCGACACTCCCGACGCCGCTCCCTTCACGGAAGCGGAAGTCGCGAGTGCAGTTAGGACATTCAATAATAAAAAAGCACCAGGACCCGACCACATCGAGGTCGGCGTGCTGAAGGCCACTGTTAGAGTCATCCCCGGTGAAATTACACGGCTTCTCAACGGATGCCAATACAAGAGGCACAACCAAATCAAGGGAAATTGACAAGATTGAATGCATTCCTTTACGAAGATGGAATCCTGAGAGAGGGTGGTCGATTGCACATTCACCACTACCATTCTCCCAGAAACTCCCCATAATTCTGCCGAAAACTCATGTAACTATACGTATCATTATAAACGAACATCTCACATATTTACACGCTGGAAACCAAACAGCATTATACAGCATAAGCTGAAAACATTGACCCATTGACAGCCAAAGCCAAGTCTGGAAAGCAATACGGGGTTGTGATCTTTACTGCCGCACCAACCCACCAGCATACAATTACTGTATGGGCAATCTACCGAAAGAACGCATCACCCAATCTCGACTCTTCATCAATGTAGGCATCAATTATTGCGGACCCTTTTTCATTAAAGAGCGGCAATACCATAATTATAGAAGAAAAAAGAATTATGTGGTTGTTTTCGTCTGCCTGGCAGTAAAAGCTGTTCATCTCGAAATTGTCCACGACCTCACTAGTGAAGCTTTCATCGCTGCTCTACAAATATTCATCGCAAGACGGGGATTACGCATAAATCTATACTCTGACAATATCTCAAACAAACTTAGTCGGAGCAAATAATGAGTTTCAAGAGATTAAGGAGTTACTACGTTCAGAAGAACACCACAAAGAAGTCACGTTATTTTTATCAAATCAATCAATCAACTGGCACTTCATCGCACCAAAGGCACCATATTTTGTAAGCCTCTGGGAGGCCGCAGTAAAACCCTCCAAGCACCATTTAACGAGCGTTGCAAAAACTGAGCTGTTCGCAATAGAGAAATTTACAACCCTTATAACCCAAATCGGAGCTATCCTTAATTCCCGCCCACTCACTCCAATTTCCTCAGATCCAAATGACCTGTTAGTCCTCATCCCGGGACATTTCCTAATTGGCGGTGCTCTCACGATTCTACGGAAACACAACTATATGAAGACACGCAATCCAATTGTTCATCTAGTTGGCAACATGTCCAAAAGGTGCGATAATGCCTTTGGACTCGTTGGCATCGCGAATATTTAAACGAGCCCACTAGCCGCATCAAATGGACGATGTGTAATCATCGGATTACGTAGGGAACGATCTTCCTCCTTAGACAGAAGAAAACACGCTGTCCATGCAATGGCCACTAGGACGAGTGATCTAAACCTATCCCGGTTTTAATAGCATCAAGCACGCAGTCACCGTTAGGACGGTTTCGAACACGTTTGACCTAAGTGTCAAAAAACTTGTTCCATTGCCGATTCAAACAAAGGGAGGAGATTTCGCGGAATCCATCAAGGATGCAACTCATCCGAAGACCAAAGCAACAGTAAGTACGTAAGCACACGATCACACATACACACACTATTACCTCTTATTACATCACATATTCATTTAGTTGCTCACTAGCCTTTCAACGGGAGGAGGATGTCTTGCGGAAGACATGCTTCTCATGCTATAATAATTAAACCGTTCATCCTTATTCAGCCACTTGTCATACTTCACTCAACGAAACATCTGATTGCCAGACACTTCATTTCACAAATCCTGCAATAACACTAGCCGACACGTTGCAGTAATAAACTCGTAATGCAACAGGATGTCGCACCATCATAAATATCAAAATTAAGTATTCGTAGTGATCTTTCAAATTGAATATACCATATATCTTGCTGGCCGCACCCTTAATCACTCCTCCACACGAATTTACAATAAAACATTCTGACTTTATCGATTAAGAGCTTAGTAGAAGTTCGCATTCAGGCACATCAAAAAACATGAAAAGCACTCAACCTCTGTCAATTTATTTTAAGTTAAATATAATAGTTGATCGTTGAGATACCGAGTCAACTCCAATTGTATCTACCTACTTCCCTATTACTGTAACACAAATTAGGGCGTACTTTGCAACGGTGACGAATACGTTCGTGACGAAGATTTAAACCCATCGTTAGCTCAACCGAAAATAAGCCTCATCATTACGTGTACTCAAACACAATGCGACAGCACAACTGGTTTCATCGCTTGAACATGAGTAAGCTGTAATATTTAATGCCTAGCCATATGCATATCTACTTCTACACTTCAAAAGAATGTGAATTCTGCAGTTCCTTATAACGATGTGGGGCTTCATATGGTCTACCTGTTAAAGCAATATGGATCGAATGCTCCATGCATTGCGATGGCGCTTCTCATTTCTGTGCATCGCATAATGCTCACTTGCTTCAACAGTTCTAAAGAATGCGATATCTACAATTTTATGCAGCGTTCTTGAGTTTGACATTGACTACAATCAAAGGAGAAGAGTTCTAATGCTCCACGCATCGCCATTGCGTATCTCAGTTTAACACTACAAAGTAAATAAGCTCTAGTGTTCTATGCATTGCATTAAGCTTACCTCCTTCTACACTTCAAGAGAATGTGAATTATACGATTACATGCAACGGGTTGGCGCTTCAAACTGCCTGCCTGCCGATGCAATAGATTTCTAATACTCCATGCAATGAGATGTAACATCTTATTTCAACGATTCGAAATAAGATCTTTGCAATAGTCTATGCACAGCATTATGCCTATCTGCTTCTACGTTTCAAAGGCATGTGTATTCTACTGTTCTATGCAACAAGAATTCGCTTCATAATACCTGCGCGTCAAAGCAATGAAGTTCTAATGTTGCATGCAATTTAGAAAACGCACCACATTCCAAAGTTTCAAATTGATTAAGCTGTAATCTTGTATACATAGCATTATGCTTAGCTGCTTCTACTCTTCAAAAGAATGTGAGATCTATAGTTCCATGCGACAGGATGGAACCTCAACCTGTCCGCCTGTGGATAAATTAAGTACACTTTACAGGGATGTAAATTCTACAGTTCAATGCATCGGAATGGCGCTTCATAGTGTTTGCGTGTCAAGGCAATGGAGTTTACATTATTATATGTGAATTATCCATGCAATGCGATAGCGGATCTCAATTCAGCGTTTCAAAGTAAGGAATCTGTAATATTCTATTAGTAACATTATGATTATCTGCATCTACTCTTCAAAATAATGCGAAACATACAGTTTCATGCAAGAGAATAGCGCTTCATAATATCTGCGTGTCAAAGTCGTAGAGTTCTGATGCTCCATGCAATGCGTCTGTGCATCGGATTTCAAAATTTCGAAGTCAGTAAGCTGTAATCTTTTGTGAATATAGTTATGCTTATCTGCTTAAACACATCCAAAAAAAAGTGATTTCTACAGTTCCATAAAATGAGATGGCGTTTCATAGTGTCTGCGTGACAAAGCAATGGAGTTCTAGTGCTCCATGCAAAGCGATGGCGCATTTCATTTCAACATTTCAAAGTAAGTAAGCTGTAATCCTCTATGCATGGCCTTATGCTTGACTGTTTCTACACTTCAAAACAACGCGAATTCTATTGTGCCTGTCTGCGTGTGAAATAATTAAACTTCTACTGCTCTATGCTATGCGACGGCGCATTTTATGCTATATTTTTCTAATATTATGATATTATCTATTTACCTTGAAACGTGAACATGAGGTGCGACATTGCATTGAATGGAGCAGTAGAACTCCATTGCTTTAAGAGATAGCCACTATGAACCCCCTTCCTGTAGCACATAACTGCAGAATTCACATTCTTATGAAGTGTAAAAGCAGATAAGCGTAGCGGTATTCATAGAAGATTACAGCTCACGTACTCTGAAACGTTGGAATAAGATGCGTCATCGTATTTCATGGGGCAGTAGAACGCCATTGCTTTAGACGCAGGCAATGCGAAGCGCCATCCCGTTACATGGAACTGTATGATTGACATTCTTTTGATGTTCGGAAGCAAATAAGTATAATGCTATGCATAGAAGGTTACAGATTACTTACCTCGAAACGTTATAATTAGATGCGCCATGACATTGCATTGACAATTAAAATTCCGCTGTATTAACACGCAGACATTGTGATGGCCCTTGTTGTTGTATTCTTTTGAAGTACAGAATCAGTCAAGCATAATGATATGCATACAGGTTTACGAGATGCGACATCGCATTGCATGGAGCAGTAAAGGTCTAAAGCTTTGACACGCAGACACTGTACTGTACTTTACCTATACGCGTTGCATTTAATATCTTATCTACTAACTGTATTGCTTCGATACGTAGACATCTAGAAACGCTATTCCATCGCAAGGAAGAGTGGGATTTACATTCTTCTGAAGTGTTGACGAGATATACATAACCGTGTGTGATAGCATACTTTATCGGTTGTTGGTAACTCCAGTCGTCGATAATTTATGGATTATTAACTACAAGCAACAACAGCCAGTATCACAAAATTATAGTAGGAAGCTGGAAATAATGGGTGATGCAATGTACACTTATATTTTTTCAAAGACAGTAAATCTGTTACTAATCAGTCTTTAATCGATGTGGCAATACTAAAAAACTAAAGGAATGTCTGATTTTACCCATTATGCATGTAATCCAGGTGTAAATAATTAACTAAAGGTTAATATGTAAATTTCGTAAATTTTAAAGGCGACGAAGTTGGTACACGGTTTTTGGATCTTAAAAATAGTAAAGGGGTGCGGCAGCTAGAGGAGAACCTAGTCAACCACTAGGTACAACATTAGCAATGGATACCCAAAATTTTTTCGCAATGCTTTCTCATAAAAAAAAATATATTTTTTACATTTCAATTAATTAGAAATGCAAAATAATTTTACTAATAACATAATATTATATATCTTTCGGAGAATTAAAACTTGCATGGACAAAGCTGTAATGGAAAAGTTGAAAATTAGCGGTGATCTACGAAAAGTAATGAAATTAGAGAAATTAATGGTCAATTTAAAGTCGAAACTTTCTTTGAAAAATTAAATACCGTCTTCTTAAAAAAAACCGACATATTAACTAATTAAGGAAAAATTATTCCTACTTCTAAAAATTTTGTTATTTTTTGTAAAATTTTAATATGATAATATAAAATATTTAAAATATTAGAAAAAACTAAAGTGAAATATATTTTTATATATTTTTGTAATACATTTTGTATCGCTAAATGATAAGAATTAAATAAATTACAACAATTTGAAAACATTTATTCATGTAGATTGAACTTTACTCATACATTTATAATAAAATGAACATAGTTATTCATATCTAATATTTTCTTTGGAAACAATGTGCAAAGATATAAAGTACATTGTTATTATAGTTCTAGCTGCTTCATAAGTTCCGAAAATGATAAAATGGACCAACGCTAGCAAAAAGTCTAATGTTCCATAATTATTTTATAGTTGAAAGATTATCAAGTTTTATGCCTGGATCGATCCTTATATATATGTATAACTGCCAAAATGAAATGAGATCGCGAAGTGATATTTACACACCTGCGTGCTGCAATTTTGACGTATTTAAATTTCTGATAAAAGCATATAAATATTTATAATCTAATTATCAATTACAAATGGAATTCTACAAGTTATCCATGTAATAGCCAATAGATATACAGATCTTGATGGATTTCGTATGTACGTGCGCGTGTGTGTGTATGCGCGCGTGCGTGTGTATGGTAGCAGTTGCAGAAAAACTACATAATAGATTTCATAGTTTCGATTCTAGTAAATCGAGGAAAATGACATAAGATTTTCTGTAAAATATCAAGGGGATGTTAAGTTGCTATTGCACTGCATGCAGCGTTTTTCACTGGAAGAAATTTTTTTCCAATGTGTCGACTCCAAATTTATTTGAATTGTTCTCGTTTAGAAAATTAAAACTGAATGACACATCCCTTAACATGGCATGCCAGTAACCACGATACCCAACAGATCCAAGGTTCCTTTATCTGCGATTAAGGCCTGCTTTCTCTGTTTCCAATCTTCTTTACGTTGCGTTACATTCTTAAGACTCTTTGTAAGTTACAAAGAACAGAAACGGTACATGGATTATAAAAGTGTAATAGTTTCATTTATATAATCTTGAACATTTTAAATCCGTTTACGTTACTTTGCTTGCTGTATATGTTTATCGCCTGGCGCTGAACCAACTACTACCGCCATCATCCCATTCTAAAATTTAGAAAATCCGCCAGATCTAGTGAAACCTTGCTTAAATTGTAAATGTGTTTTTACTGTATCCTGCAGAAATGAAATTACATTGACAGAAGTACCAGCTAGTTCTCCACGCCTATTTGAATCAACATTAAATCACCTTGTTAAACAATAGTATATTAAATGCGACATGGACTTTTAAATTTGAATTTATAAACATCTAACAAATAAATATGTTTTTCTTACTATTCACTTTCTATTCTGCCACGGAATTCTTTCTATCCGTTGTCATTTGCGTGCCAACCGCTGGCTGTTGGAGATATTGTAGTGCACGAGGCAGACTTGTTTCTTATCATCGTCAAGGAGATGGATTTTCACCCCCACCCTTTTTGAATTTTGTTAATTATTGTTGGGAATTTTTGCCGTTTCTGTATCTCTGTGACCGCATTGTGGATTCAACTTATGTACGATCTTTTTGGTCTTCATCTTTTTTTACATGTAACATTATGTATGTAATGCACGTTTGTTATGTAATGCTCAGATTTATAATCCTCAGATTCTCTTATTCTTTGGTAAAACAACTTATTCGATTAATATATATTTATTAGGCATAGATATAAATAATAGGAAAGTGTTATTAAAACGGTATTAAATATGTTGTAATTATATATTTAAGGTCTGAAGGTGTAGATGCAATTAGTGTCCGATGTTTTACATGATCCAATTGACGTATCGAGCGAGACTATGAAATATGAGAATATTTTACTATCCGTCGACCCCTTCCCATGTTAAATGAATGATTAGTTCTGCAAGACAAGAAGCCTGAATTAGTGAGATCTTTGCGAACATAAGCAATTTGTAAGTAATACATTTTTTCTCTTTGAATATATAAATTCCTGTTTTATATCCATTTCGGTCCAATTCTGTTATAGCTTTTGAGCAGAAGTAATATTGATTATACCTGGTATTTGCAATAGTTCTTTATTTAACAGATTTTATGAACGTAGAAGCATCATTTGTGAGATATATCGATCTACTTTGCAGTTCTATCAGTTTCTTTTTCTGCTCAATACTTTCTAGTCTCAGGTCCATATACTTATCGTTTATCACCATCATATATGTTGCGTAAGATTATAATAAATTTCTTGTCCATAAATTTTGCG
The DNA here is from genome assembly GCF_050948175.1 of Xylocopa sonorina. Lineage (NCBI taxonomy): Eukaryota > Metazoa > Arthropoda > Insecta > Hymenoptera > Apidae > Xylocopa > Xylocopa sonorina. Next base: position 761,163 of record NW_027490123.1, on the reverse strand, counting down.
GATATTTCAATTAAATTTCCTTTGCTTGAAAAAACGGAAATTAAAAACGAGTGACACGTACCATTTTTTGGAAACGTTGTATCGTAATTTGCATCTGACTGTTGTGAAAGGCACGCACTTTACTTAACGTTTGGAATGATTCGGTTAGCGGAGTAAAAAAATATTCTACTTTCGAAATTGTCGGCTCTTGTAATTCTAAGTCAAATATATTCATCTGCCGACATCGTGAACACTGTTTTTTGGCTAAATTCCAGAAAAACAAATATATTATAAGTAATATAATAAACATCGTAATATTAAATTTAATTTTGTTCATCGTTTCCTTGTTGGACACATCCATAACAATATACAGGGTGGGGTAGTAATAATTAGCACCTCAGGTATCCTCGAAACTATAAATTTCATAGAAATTTTTGCTGATATAAAATTGCACAGTACAAAGGTACCATCCGTTGATGAAAATAGTTTTTTTGTAAGTGGAGGTATGTTGGACATTTGAAGGTCACCTTCATTTTTTAAAATGAATTGGTATGTTTATTCTTCCGTAATACGATCGAGCATTTTAAAACGAGTTCAACGACCTGTTACATGAAGCCACTGAAGGTCACAAAAAGTAAAGAAAGGCGATAATACTTACGGTTTTGATAGTAAATGAAACATACGTATTGTAAACAGTGGTGGAAGGAAGTGAATAAACATTTTTCGAAGGGCATTTTAATAGTATACAGGATAAGTTAAACATTATAATATTAATAATGAAAAATCGGTTTGATCACGTTTGGTTAGGCTGTTCGATTGTCGTCCATTTTATAAATACTGAGCTGCGATTCCTGAGGACAGCTCACACAATTGTTGAACTACGGAAGATTAACATTATGAATTTTAATCAAAAGGTAACTAAATTCCATTAGATTGTAAACAAATGTTAATGTTTCATTTTAAATAGTGAGATTAAATACTCTTTACAAAACTACAAGAATGGATAGATTCCTCTCTGTTATTATTATTTCATAAAGAATTATAATTGCAATTATATATTTCATTACGATAAAAAATATTTCTCAGGAAATTCTAAATATTAAATTAAAGAACCAAGCAAAACATTTTCAATAATTACGAATATGAAAAATACTTGAACATTCCAATGGAAAGATGTTCTAAACAGGAGTTAGAAAAATCAAACAATCACCTTCAATTCCAGAATTTATCTATATGAGGTAAAATATTTTGAAAACTTTAATTACAGTCTTTAATGCAAGCAGTTGGACCGTATGTCGATTTTAAGAAAATTGATGAAAGTCAACCGTTTTGAAGTAGTCAGAATCTTTGTCGTTTGAACAATAAGTGACTAACAAATGACTGCATAAATTTCAGACTTATGAACATATGGATTAAATCTTATGCAGACACGTTTATAACCGAGTTACTAAATAATAATCAGCAGTAAGTAATCATTTTAAAACTTAAACGATTACACCTCGCATACATTTAAAAGTATTGCAAACGTGAAAAGTAAGTGGTTTATGAAAAACTCTTCTAAAAGAACGGACGAAGGCAATAGAAATCTTTGCTGGAGTAAACAAGTTCTAAAATTCTAAGTAACGCGATGGCCCTTATCTGCCTACGATTCATAGCAAGTAAGTTCTGAAATTCTATGAAATCCGATGGAGCTCATCACTATCAACGTTTCGAAGGAAGTTCTCAAACTCTCAGTTCTGCGTTTAAGGCTATGTATGTTCTATATATCTATGTAAAGTAATGGTCCCTATCAGTTGTGACGGAAACCTATCTACAGTAAGTCAGGGAAGCTCGAAGGGGTTAATTATTCAAATACTTTAAGGTGTAAAACGTACTTTAATCTAAAGCGATCTGTCGTTACAATGTATCCACTTACGTACAACATTTCGCGGGCTCGCGAACGCAAAAATAATCACCGAAACGGGAGGGTATTTCGAAACTGCGAGACTATAGTTTCTTGGGCGCCAGCTGCTCAGAAAGCACCAAAGAAATAGACTACACGACCCCGGGAAACTTGGGGCGGAACAATGCTCGAAACCTCGAAATGCTGCTCCTCTCGACTACGCCTAGCCGAGTACATACACTCGGGTCGCGGGATACTGAAGTCACGGCTTCTTTATTTATGGCCTCGAGGTGGGTTTAACTAACAAGGGCTATAGAAAACTACGCAACACGCCGCGAATGACCGGGGATCACCACCCGCTTCACGATATAAGATATAATATACAATATGCGATACATGAAATGCGGCATGAAAATAGGACGCTTTAGTGAATAAGCTCTCACGTTCTCTTCTTCAGATTCCTTGAATTCGCTGGTGATCCTCGGATCTCCTGAATCCTCTTCGGGGCTCCTTGGTGGGACGAGCTGTACGCTTCGGTATTGTTCGGGGCCATCGATCAGTGGATTTCGGCGATCACCTCTTCTCGCCCCCTCGGGTGTCTCACCTGCAGGACCGCTAGATTTTCAACTTCTCTTTAGGCAGTTAAGGGGGGGGGGGGGTTGAGGTTATTCTCGCATCCCAAAGCATTATAAAGCATAGAAGCAGATAAGTATAATGCCATGCATAATTGCTTACAGCTTATTTAATTTGCATCGTTGAAATGAGATGTGCAATCGCATGGTGTAATGCTTTAGGTATCTATTGCTTTGAGACGCTGACAATATGAAACCCCATTCCGCTGGAAGAAACAGCAGAATTCACAATCGGTTGCTGTGTAGGAGCAAACAAGTATAATAACATGAATAGAAGATAACATGTTACATACTTTACCATCTTCGGAATACGGAATACCACCAAGGAAATACGTTTGTTTGACACGTAGAAACTGTGAAGCGCGATCCCGCTTTATGGATCCCTTCTATTGACATTCATTAAAAGTGTAGAAGCATATAAGCATATTGCTATGCATAGAAGGTTACAGGTTACTTACCTTGAAACGTTGAAAAGAGATGCGATATCGCATTGCATGCAGGCTACGAACTCTAGTGCATTGACAAGTAGACCCATTAAAGCGCAATTCTGTTGCATGGACTGCGGACTTCACATTCTAATGAAGTATAATATATCTGATATTATCTTATCTAAGCATAGTGCATGCATATAGGATTCCATCTTACTTACATTGAAACGCTGAAATGAGATGTGCTATTGCATTGCATGGAGCATTAGAAATATACTGCTTTGACGCGCAGACACTATAAAGCGCCATCTAGTTGCATAGAACTGTAGAATTCACATTCTTTCAAATCGTAGAAGCAGGCAGACATAACTCTATGCATAGAAGAATATAACTTACTTACTTTGGAACGTTGGAGTTATACAGCATCAGAACTATATTACTTCGATACGTAGACTTTTAGAAACGCTATCTCGTATCAAGGAAGTGTGGGATCTATATTATTTTGAAGTGTAGGTGCAGATAAACATACCGCGTTGCATTGAATATTACAACCTATCATGAAACATTGAAATGAGATGCGACATCGCGTTGAATGAAGTAACAGAACTCTATTGCTTCGACAAGTAGATATCTAAAAGCGCTATCCCTCTGCAAGGGAGTGTAGTGTTCACATTCTTTTGAAGGGTAGAAGCAGATAAGCATAATGCGATGCATAGAGCTTTACAACCTACTTACTTACTTTGAACCGTTGATACGAAATGCGATATCACGTTTTATGAAGCATTAGTACTGTATTGCATCGATTTGTAAACATTTAGATACGCTATCTCGTAGGAAGGAAGTGTAGGATTTATATTCTTTTAGAGTGTAGTGTGACGTCAGGCGTAGCGCCTGCCACCCATCAGCCTCTTTGCCGCCTCCAGCATCAATCCCTGCACGCAGGCAACCTGCCGTACACGCCTGCAGATCCAGCAACCAGCAGCGTTCGCGTGCGTGCTAGTGCACGCGCTCACTCGCACTTTTACGCATCGCCTTCTCGTTTCCATCTACGAGTATCCGCGCCTCCCTCGCATCGATGACTTCGTCTAGAAGGAAGAAGTCGTAGCCCGTCACCAGAATGGGGACTGTTCCCCATTTTAAGGAACCTCGAGACCAAGGCAGTCGAGGAACCACCTGCTAACAGCTGGCCAGGCCCGGCGCCGACGCAAAGTCTGTTCCACCGGGTAGTTTGACCGAGCTTGCGGCGGGCTAGACGCACGTACATTCGAGAATGGACTGGTTGCGGCCCGATACCGTACGTGTACCGTCGCGCAGCCGGCCGGGCGACCGAGGGTCTGCCACGTGCGCAAGATTGCGACGCCACAGGCGCCCACTCGGGCCGTAGACCGACGCGCAACGGGTCACGACGTTCTACTAGGGGAGAAGTGCACGACTACATCACCGGAACGTTCGCCGACGACGACGTGCCGCTCGCTGTGGAACCGCGATGGTACCACCGGGGCATCGCGCGCCATCGGGAGCCAGTATCGTCGTCGATGAATCTCTCCATTTGATCATTTGGGTTTCTCAGGTTTACCCCTGAACGGTTTCACGTACTCTTGAACTCTCTCTTCAAAGTTCTTTTCAACTTTCCTTCACGGTACTTGTTCGCTATCGGTCTCGTGGTCGTATTTAGTCTTAGATGGAGTTTACCACCCACTTAGGGCTGCACTCTCAAGCAACCCGACTCTAAGGAGAGATCCTCCCGAAACGCGTACCGGTCGGTACGGGCCTGGCACCCTCTGTGGATAAATGGCCCCATCCAAGATGGACTTGGACGCGGTTCGTTGTCTCAGGATAAACGGATCCTCCCGAACACTAGATTTCCCAGCGGCGGAACCGCCGGATTCAGTGTTGGGCTCATTCCTGTTCGCTCGCAGCTACTAAGGAAATCCTGGTTAGTTTCTTTTCCTCCGCTTAGTAATATGCTTAAATTCAGCGGGTAATCTCTCCTAATTTGAAGTCGTCTCTACGTGACGCACGAAATTCATTCGTGCCATCGAACTCGGTTACGGAGAGAAGGTAAAGAGATTCGTATGTATAATATATACAAGATGAGGAGAGAGCATCGGCGAACGGGGACGGCAGACGACGAAAAGAACTTTCGTCCATCTCCGACACAGCGATCCTTTGATTTACCGCTCGAGAAACCGGCGAGAACTACACGCACCTCTTCGTTGTTGTTCTCGTCGAGGCGTTTTGTGCACCTCGCCAATGTCTTTCGTGTGTCGGTATTTCTTTTATATAAGATTCGTAAAAAATATAAAAAAAATGTGAGACTCTCGCTAGACGACCAAGCTACTGGCGTTTCTTTAACATCCGTCCTCTTTATCATCGTAGCTGCGAACGATCAACACCGTTTATACTCTCCAGCGGTTCCAACATCTGCGCGTAACACGCAGACATCGAAACGGAGCGGCTCCTTTTCCCCCGATTTTATTACCCTGATCCTTCAAAACGAAGGACACGCCGAGTTGGAGCGCCCTCACGAATAACGTTACGACATTACAGCGCAACGACGGCCTATGTTCGAGTGACATTCCGCGCGAGAGATCCTTTTTTTCCCTCGCGGAACATGTTATACACACGCGGAGAAAACAGAGAGAACGGGTTATTTTCATCGAACACCCTGGGGCTGTACGAGGAGAACTTCGAACGATCGGATGCGCATCATCGTCCCTCGCGTTACGACGATGTCGCTCTCTCTCTTGTATATCTCTTCTCCCTCGACCGAGTATTCTTCCTCGGTCTTGCGGCATGAAAAAAATTCATTTTAAGCGATGTCGGGCGCGCGCATGTTCGTATCGTGCGCTAAAGGCAGGCGAAGGCGATGCGTGTGGCGGGTGCGCGAATTCGGAACGCGGAACAAAATCGGCGATCGAAACACGAAGCGGTTCTCCGTGGGCGATCGTCTGTTTAATGGACGACTCACGACGCCACGAAGAACTCACGCGAGTTCGTGATCGACACACCGTCGAGTTCCATGAACACGATTACGCACGTCGCACGCGCACACACGTTGCCAATCGCAGATTGCCTCAGCACGGCCACAGACGACCCGGACGAACGTCCAACGATCGCTTGTACGTCGCGTATCGCTTCTCTTCTTCCCTTTTTCGGTGCCGCCCGAACTCAGAAACGTTCGTAATTTAATTCGAGAATGAACGACGGTGGGCAGATTCGAGCACCGTGGGGAAAGAAGATTCGACGAAACGCAACGCAAGCAGTATTTTGGTTACGTGAACGACCCTCAAGCTAGGCGTGGTTCAGGAATTGTATCCGTGGACCGCAATGTGTGTTCAAAATGTCGATGTTCATGTGTCCTGCAGTTCACACGTTGACGCGCAATTAGCTGCGTTCTTCATCGACCCACGAGCCAAGTGATCCACCGTTCAGGGTAATCGTACATGTATATTTTATTGATCTTTAAGTCTCTTGGTACTAAAGTTCGAACAAGTCGATACCCAATCGTCTCCAGTGAAAGAGACGCGGGCTTCGCCGAACCGTGGCGACTTTCACCGCTCGACGGAGGTCGAGGCAACACGATATATCGGTCCTACGGATGAAACGCATACGCCGATGGTTGGCGCGTAATGTCTCCCTCAAAGTTACGAAAAATGCACACGCGCGTCCAGGTATGAAGAAAAAAAAATCTTTCAAAAATTCATTAGGACTCCTCCGCGTACCAGCAGCCTCGAGGCGGTCTTTTTCCTCCCGACAAAGCGAAGCGAGCATAAATTGTTCGAGCTCGCAACGGCGGGATTACAGACTCTCGACAACGAGGACAACGGGCAACGCGGAATCGTCCCCCCTGGAATAAACGTGCGCGTCAAACTAAGAAGAAAAAAATCAAACACCAGCGGCGTATTGCTTTCGAGATCGGCAAGACGCTCTCATTCGAGTGAACATAATAATGTTATCATCGATGGGACACTCGTCGCCTTCGTGCACAGTCTCGAGGCGGTCTATAAAAGCTTTCCTCGGCAACGCGAAGCGAGTATAAAATTATTCGATCTCGCAACGGCAGGTTTTTCTCAGAGTCTCGACAATGAGGCTTAGCGCGAGCGACGATTCGTCCCCTCCGAACAAACGACGACGACGACGGTCTCTTCAAAATTCCAATACCATCTAGTCGTGTCGATTCCAACCAGGCTGAGATAAACGAAAAAAATTCATACATTCGTTAGGACACTCTACCGTTCACCCCACACAGCCTCGAGCGGTCTATATTTTTCCCGACAACGCAAAGCAAGCAAGTAAAGTTCGATCTCGCAGCGGCGGGTTTCAAGACTCTCGACAACGAGGTTATGGGTGAACGGCACGGAACGGATCCCCTCTGAGCTCAACGGAACAATTCTGCGAGTGGAAAAACGGCAAAGTGCCAGCGGCGTATTACTTTTTGAAAAAATGGCATAAAAAAGCGGACCCGACGAGTTCTCGATTACGAGAACTCGAGGGGTCCGCTAATGTACCGTAAACAACGACCGGGTAAATGGAAAAAAAATTCGTTGGGACGTTCGCTGGTTGTACAAGCCTCGAGAAGCGGTCTATATATTCACCCGACGACACGAAGCGAGCATAAATGATTCGAAAGCTCGCAACGATCGCTGGGTGTCTTAGACTCTCGACAACCGAGGCTATTGCCGACGAATCGTCTCCTCCGAAAGGAACAGTACGATCGACCATCTTCAACAGGTTACGCGCGACGACACCACGCACGCTCCTAGCACGAATTCAAACCCCGTACAACGTGAAACTTAAACTCAAATCCTGTATAACTTGAACCTTAAAATCGAACCCCGTATAATTTGAACCTTAAAATCAAACTCCGTATAACATGAACCTTAAACTCGATACCCGTATAACTTGAACCCAGAATAACTTGAACCTAATATAACTTGAACCTCATCTAATAAAACCAAACCTAAAACTAGCCTCTTTTTAACGTGGGGAAATCCTCATGGATCTCCCGGAGCTGGAGAACTGCGGGGGTATGTCAGACTCTTACCGGCTAAAACCCCACGGTGACCGTCCTCGGCGCTGCTGGGAGGGGACCGGGAAATCTGGACGAAGACGTCCGGTCCCCTCCCGCGCCGGGATCCTCCATGGTGACTGGGAGGACCCCCTTCCCGGAGAGGAGTGTGGTCGAAGAGACATACTCCCCCGCCCGAGGAATGAGCGATGGCTGGATCACGCAGCCACCACTCCCGTCCCGGGGGACGCGTGCAATGGTTGGTACAATCCCCCAATCGCACCGACCGCGCCTCCCGGACGACACCCCGTGCAAAGATGTGGGGCACGACCTAAGTGGTCCACCCCGCACGGGCGTCGTCGATGCCTCGGGCCAGGCGTGGCCCGGACGCACTAGGTGCCCCTGGTGCGTCAGACTCGATATCATGGCCCGACAAATGCCGAATCGTGGCCCCTGAGGCGTAATGGCTACCATCACGGCCCGTAGGCGCGGCGATGGTGGCGAAGTCCCGCCCCCCGAAGGGTTCTTGGGAGCGACCTCCACCCGAAGGTGGAAGACTCTAACCCCCCCCCCCCCCCTTCCGTGAGGCGGAACGGGGCAAACGTCTACGACGCCGACCCCGCAGGCGATGTCGAGCTGGCAGGGATTGCTCCCTAACCCGCTCGGCGGCTTCCTTCGCGACGATGACCTCCTCGCAAAAGGAGATCATGGCCTGCCAGACGCTCCCGCGACCAAGCATCCCCGATAGAATGCTCGCCAACGAGAGGTCCGACCCACCTCCGCCGCTAACACCCAACGCGGCACCCCCAGGCTGGACACTCCTGAAGAGTGTGCCGCGCCGAGTCCTCCGCGGCGCCACGGTGGTGGCGGAACGTCAGCCGCTCGTTGCTACGACCTACCCATCTATCTAAGATGGGCAGGATCGCCTCGACGGTCCAATGGGTTCCGTGACGAGACAGATCGTCTCGCCACTTTGACATGGTGGACCGCCGGGCCTGGAGCCTAAGCTCGTCCCGACTTAATGTCTCCCCTGGCGGGGTGGAGTCCTGACGCTCAGGATGAAGACGCCCATAAAGGTAGGCGTCTTCGAGCGCCAGGAACTCTAAAGGTGGCAAACCCGCCAGGGTGGTAGCCGCCTCATAGGACACTGTACGGTAGCCACTTATGACGCGAATGGCTGCCGACAATGCGTCGGCTTAAATGGGGGTACCGTACAGTGCCACACTCCTCATTACACCACAGTAGAGGCAGCGCACCCGCTCGTCTGGACCGCCAAGGTTGGGCATCATGCTACTCAAATGAGTCGTGAGTTGGCCCAATCTGACGGTCAGACGAGCGAAGTGCGGGACGAAACTGCAGGAGCCGACCAGGTAGACACCAAGATATTTAATATCCTGGACCACCCGGACGTCGGACGACCCGATCCTCACCAGACATGGAGCTGAAGTGCCCCTCCTACGAGGATGGAAACAGACTATTTCCGTCTTCTGAGGGGACAACTCCAACCCCATGCCCGAATCCGCGAGGCGATGGACGCAACAGCGACCTCCGCTCGACAGATGGTCCTCCCCAAGTCCCTGCCGGTGGCTAACACCATAGTATCGTCGGAGTAACACGTTAAGTGTACGCCTGCCAACAGGGAGACCCGCAGAGCCGTGTCCGTACCTCAGGTTCCACAATAAAGGGCCCAAGACGGACCCCTGGGGTACTCCACGGCTGATGTCACGCCTGACAAACCCATTGCGACCACCGTAAATGATGGCCCTGTCCCGGAGGTAATCACCGACCACCATCCGCAGGTGAAGGGGCACCTCGTGACTATCCAGGGCCCCGCGGATGGTCACCCACGAAAGGGAGTTAAAGGCATTCTGAATATCTAAGGATACTGCCAAAGCAACTCCCCCCCGGGACGTAGCCGAGTCCGAGAGGGACTTGACGCGCGAAATCGCGTCGATGGTCGACCGTCCCTCCCGGAAGCCGAACTGGCACTCGGCCAAGTTGGGTCCTACACGAGACAGGTGCTGGACAAGGCGACGCTGTACGATGCGCTCAAAGAGCTTACCGACCTCGTCCAGCAACACGATGGGCTTGTAGGCGGAGGGCGACTGCGCGACCCCTGTTGTCCTTCTTGAGGAGAACCATCCGTTCACACTTCCACCGAAGTGGAATCGTCCCCGTCTGGAGGCAGGCGTTAAACAGCCTGTACAGACGGGGATCGAGGACGCTGGGTGCCATGACCCAGGCACCGCCAGGTATGCCATCAGGGCCGGGGGCGATGTTACGCTCGCTCATGCGTCTGACGGCATAGGCCAGCTCCTCCCCGGACACCTCCAGCTCCTGTGACCATAAGGCACGGTCGATGGTGTAAACGAGGGCCAACACCTCCCCAGAAGGGAACAGGGTGCCGACCACCAGCTCCAGGAGCGGAGGGTCCATCGTCTCCGCGAGTAGAGACGCCCATGGACGTAACTTGTCCATGACAATTTTATACGGGCGCCCCCACGGATCTTCACGGAGCTTCGAGAGAAGTCCGTCCCAGGCCTGAGCCTTGGTACTCCTGATGACCAGCTGCAGCTGTTTCGTAAGCGTACGATATGATTATACAGCTGTGCCGTTCTCGTCGCGTCGGTTGTGTGTCGACGCCTCGCCCGGGTGTACTGGCGGCGAGCGACCCCGCAATCAGTGTGAAGGCGCTGTATAGTGTCATTCCACCAGTACACCGGGCGGCGGGGCGGATTGGAGCGGACACGTTGCATCCCCACGTCGCAAACAGATGACATGATGTCCGCGAACCAATCCGCCTCCGCGTTCACATCCACTGGCTCAGCCGGAACGCCCGGCCAGGCCACTGCGAGAACGGCCGCCATCAGGGCGTCCTCATCCAAGCCCCTAGGGGCCCACCTCTCCTGGTGGTGTGCTGATGGGCGGGTCGGGGGAGGCGTGGAGACCTATATGCGTATGTACGCATGATCAGAGAGAGTCTGCACGTCGTCGACCGCCCACACCGATACACGGCGCGCGGCCAGGGCGTTGACGAAAGATAGATCGACGATGCTTTCGTCCTGGTACCGTACGCACGTGCTGGCTGAGTCCTGATTTAATAACCAGAGACCCAGGCCAGCCGCCCAGTCCAATACCGAGTGACCCCTCTGGTCCGTCCTCGGGGATTGCCACGCGGATGCGTGAGCATTAAAGTCCCCGAGGGCGAACACTGGACGATCTGCGTGCGAAGAAACAATATTCTGCAGCTCGTCCAGTAAGATGTCGAAACGACTGAGGGGCCATCTCGGTGGCGCGTACACGCCCACTATCAGACAATCGGCCCAGTCGACCGCCACGAACCCGTGGCCGCGCGCAACGAGCGCTATCGGCTGGATCCGTGACGGGACCGACTGGGCGACCACCACGGAGTCCTCCAGGTCCCCAGCCCAGGACGGGCGCTGGAGAACTCGGCACGGCTCCGCAGCGACGACCAACTCAACCATGCCACCGCAGAGAGCCTGAACCATTAGGCCCTGTGCTGCAATGGCAAGGTTGAGATTGGTCTGGATGATGTGACCGTGAGGAGGCGTGAACGTTAGGCCGTGTCCATGGCGTCCCCCCGGCCAACATCATACATTTGAGCGGGATTTGCGGCCCGCTCGACCTCGTCCCCAGTGTCCACAAGTCTGGAACATCCCACGGTGGAGGATGATGCGGACGCACCACCCCCGCTGGAACGTCCCACGTTATGGACTTTATGGACACTGGGGATCTTGGTCCTCTTATCACTTTCCTTCATGCCCTTCTGCGCAGCCGGCGACGGCTGTGCCCCCTTGCCGCTTCGGCGGGCCTTAGGCGGGGAGCAAGCTTTACCCCCCGTTTTGTGATCCGCGGGCCGCTCTGCCTCTTTGCAGATGAGGCAAAGAGAGACGGAAGCGGTACAGAGGCCCGCCTGGTGGTCGGTCTCACTGCATCTGTAACATAGGTGAGACCGATCCACCATCGCAGTGCATCGCTGCTGGACATGACTCAGCTCCCAGCAGCGGTAGCACTGCTCCGTGCGGGGTTTCAACACCACTACGCGGGCATCTGCCCACCCCACCCGGATGCGGCCAGCAGCGACCACTTTCTTGGCCGCTGCCAGGGGGCACTGCACCCAAAGGGTGCCGAGCCCTCTTGGTGAAGACCGGATCAACCCGGTCTTCACCTCTTCTACCCGACACCCTCCCGTGCCGGCTATGACCTCGGCCACCTCAGACGAGGTGACCGAGTCGTCCAGGCCGAGGACGCGAAGGTCAGCCTTTTTACTCAGCCTGGCCACAGTTACACCGTCGCCGGCCAACGTCACACTCAATTTTTCGGCCAAGGCTAACGCCTTGGCTTCCTTATCAGGACCGGCAATCTCCAACAGGAGACCGCTGGTCCTGGAATTCTTGGGGCGGACAGAGTCCACCCCAACCTCAGAGAGTTTTACCCTCTGCCTGGCAGCCACCATAACATCCCGGTAGGTGGTTTTGCTCCCAGGCAGAAGGGTTAACGCGACTGCCGCTGTGCGTGGCAGCCGCCCAAGCTTCGGCTTCTCATCCTTTTTGGCGACCTGGGCCTTAGGTGGTGGGACAGGGGCGGTTTGGGCCTTTTTGGCTGCCCTAGCCGCCGTCCTGCCCACTACCTGGGCCCAGGTGCCTTCCTGTGCGGCACCAGATGCGGAAATGCATGGTGCTGGTGCGGCTGTTGCCTGGCTCTTCACTGCCTGGCGGGCCATCTGCAGCCTTCTTGCTGCCCCAGATGGGGCTTGTTTGGCTTTGGAAGGTGCTTTAGCATTCGTGGCATTTGAAGGTACCACACTGCGTGCACTCTTCTCCTTCTTTGTCTTATTTGATATCTTACCCTCGGTGGCCTTCGCTATATTGCCATCCGGGGGCAAGACAACTTACTCCTTCGATTGAAGGATCTCCTTACGGAAATCCCCCATCATTTTGATGATAATATCCACCACCTGCTGTAAAGTGACGGGTCCTATCGCCTCCTGTGCCGGGGCACCACTGTCTGAGGATGAGTTCCTCATATCCTTCCTTGTCGGGGCCGGTGTTGGCTCCGCGCGGCTCTCGTTCTCCAAGTCCGCCATAATAGCTGTTGACGGGCATGGAGATCGTCTCTCCAATGCACTTAGTCTTAGTAGCAGGCGCTTGTTTTCCGCCTGCAATTCTTCCACTAGCGCTTTCAGCGTATAAATATCGCTAACCGGCGGTGTTGCTGCCGGGCGCTCCACCTTTTGCGCCAGCTCTATGGTGGCTGCTCTGAGGCTCCTAGCTCCCATCCGTAAATCTCGCTGGATAATCCCTTTAAGATTTCGGGATTTGGCGGCGGCCAACTCAATCCGGTCCGCCTCCTCCAGCGCCCATGCTCCTAGGTCTGCTAGGGGCTTATTTTTTGCTTCTTTCAGGAAATCCTCCATTTCCGGCACCGGCTTGGTCGATTTGCTGGGTGGAAGTGGTACACCAGAGCCATGATGGATCTCTGACTCTAAGTCCACCAGCTCGGCCTCACGTTTCGCCTCGATGTAGGCCCTCTTGGCCTCCCCGAGGCCTACATATTCCCCAGTTGTTGGGGGTCTCCCTCGCTTCTTAGATAGGGAACACGGCCGCTGGATGGAAAAGTTGGATCGCACTGATCCAACGGACGTGTCAGAGTTGTAAGACGCGTCTTCCGACTCTACCACATGAGTTGGGGTTCCTCAGCCCGGGCGCAGGGAATCCACCTCGCGGCATAGCATCCTGCAACCCGGCTAGGGTGGCCGGTGGGGGGAATTTTTAAGATTAGCTTAGGTTAGGCCCCTCTATGTTTCTCAACCGGGCTTGGGACCGACTATGGCCATACCCCACTGGTCGGCACGCCGCTCCCTGTGGGAACGCAGGGTAGTCACCTTCCAGGGGGTGTTAGGTTCAATTAGACCCTGTCACACTCATTCATCCTTCCTCACATCATTCCACATTTCCTTTACCCTTCCCATACACACACATTCCGCTGACCACTTATACATTCTTCAATAACTAATAATAAATAATAGTAAATTATAACTAATAAATAATAATAAATAAGTAAATAAATAAAACTATCTGTACAATTAAGTTTACCTAAACATATACAATATATATATATAATTCTGATTGATTTACACATATGTATATTAACTATAACCCTCTATTTTAATGAGATTACTAGGCTAAAAACCCATCGCCTCAGGGGCCACGACTCGGCATTTGTCGGGTCGTGGTATCGGGTCTGACGTACCCGGGGCACCCAGTCACTCCGGGCTAAGCCTGGCCCGAGGCGTCGACGACGCCCGTGCGGGGTGGACCATTTGGTCGTGCCCCACGTCTTTGCACGGGCGTCGTCCGGGGGGCGCGGTCGGTACGATTGGGGGATCGTACCGATCATTGCACGCGTTCCCCGGGGCGGGAGCGGTGGCTGCGTGACCCAGCCATCGCTCGTTCTTGGGACGGGTGAGTGTCTCGTCGACCACACTCCCTTCCGGGAAGGGGGTCCTCCCAGTTATCATGGAGGACCCCGGCGGGGGAGGGGACCGGACGTCTTCGTCCAGAGTTCCCGGTCCCCTCCCAACAGCGCCGAGGAAGGTCACCGTGAGGTTTTAGCCGGCAAGAGTCCGGCATACCCCCGGAGTTCCCCAGCTCCGGGGGATCCATGAGGATTTCCCCACGTTAAAAAAAAAGGCTAAAAACCCATAACTCTATCATCCTCTTCTTTCCTTTTTATAATCTTAGTTATAATATCCGTGATGGCGCTCCACCTTTCCTCACTACTGAGCATATCATCTGAGAGCGTCTCTGGCCTGATATTTAACCCATCCTTACCTCTCCATCCTTCACCCCTAAGGCAATCAAATCCAACACATTCAAACACACAGTGTTCTACGTCATCTTTCACACAGGTACGGTATCTATACTACGGATTTCTCCTCTTCCTGAACTTAAACAAGTACTCATTAAATGCACTATGGCCCGTAAACACCTGCGTGAGGTAGTAGTCCATCTGTCCATGTAGTCTTTCAGTCCATCTTACTACGTCCGGGATAATCGTCCTCCTAACCCAAACCATTAGAGTTTCCTTCTGTTATCTTCCATCTCTCCCTCCATTCTTCCATCATTTTCTTATGCTTTCTTTTTTTAATCCCTTTAACCACTTTCTCCACCACTTTGTTTCCTTTTTCAACATATCCCAGGCTCTTCTTTACTTCTTCAAAAACTCTAGTCTTGCATTCTGCCACTAAATCTAATGATTTAGCACTCCACCAGCACTCCAATCCCTTCGGTAGGCACTGTTCTGTATGCTGCAGCTACCCTAATCCCACATATCCGCCTTACCCTCTCCAACACCCTTTTACTCATGTTTAGCCTTCCTGCCTTATTCCAGCATGGTGCAGCATATAGAACAATGGACTGTGCCACGGTCCCCAGCACCATCCTCTTCTTTTGTTTCGGGCCGTTCACGTTGGGCATAATTCGTCCTATGGAGTTCATCGTGGTAATAGCTTTTTCTGCAGCTTTCTTCATATGCACATCCATACTGACCCTATCATCAATCGTAACCCCCAAGTATTGCACACTACTTTTGTTCTTTACCTCACAATTACCAACTCTAAAAGTAACTTCTTTAAACTTGATAGTTCTACTTCTAAATATTATTAATTCCGTTTTCTCTTCCGCCACTTCCAGCCCCATCCTCTTTATATCACAGATAAACACCCTCACGACCTCTTCTACATCCTTTACCACCTCCTCCATATTGCAGCCACTCACTAAAAACACTGTATCATCCGCATAGCAGATCGTATTCACTTTGCCCTGGTACATCTTCATCTTCTTGATCACTTCGTCGAATACAACGTTCCACAATAGTGGTCCTAATACCGAACCTTGGGGTACCCCTCTAGTCAGTCCAATTTCTCTTATTCCATCCCTACCGACTATTATACCTACTCTGTTTTTAAGGTAACTTCTAATAATCTCCACAAGATATTGTGGGACCACCTTCCTTTCTAGGGCTTCCAATACGGCCGACCATTTCACCGTATTGAAGGCGTTTTTAACGTCCATAAAAACGCCTACTATTTTCTTTTTTTCCCCTATGGCTTTCCTAACCACAGTCTGTACCTTATGAATAGCATCAATTGTTGACCTACCCTCTCTAAAACCATATGGCTCCTCTTCCATTTTATCCTCCGTCTCTATATACTCATTAACTCTCCTTGCTATTACTTTTTCCCATATTTTGCCCATAATATCTGTAAGAGAGATTGCCCTGTACTTTACCACCTTCCAATCCGTACCTATCTTCGGTATTAATACTATCTTCGCCATCTTCCAACGGTCCGGGACCTCTAATCTATCCATACACACTTGTATTACCTCCTTGAGTTCTTCGGTTTTCCTAGTTCCGATCCACTTAATAATCCTTCCCGGTATCCCGTCTGGCCCCGGGGCTTTCCTAATGTTAATTCTCTTCACAGCATCCTTCACTTCCTCTATCCTAATCCTCATATCCTCCCTATAACTTTCCTTCATTTTTCTTAGCATCTCTGTTTTATTTCCAGATTCTACAGCGTATGCCTCACAGTCCACAGGGAACAGTTCCATCACTATTTTCATCGTATCGTCCATACTCATCGTAGGTAAGTACCTTCTCTTAAATTTGCCCATTACTATTTGGTATGCCATCCCCCATGTGTTATCTTCAATTTCTTTTACCAGCCTTCTCCAACACTCCGCCTTATTCCCCTTAATAATAATGTTCTTAAACTTTTCCTTAGCGGTCCTATACCTATCCCAAATCCCCATTAATTCCTTTTCAGTCCTTCCCTTCTTATTGGCTCTTATCCACATCCGTCTTTCCCTTACACACTCCTTTCTGGCCATACTAGCTCTATTATCCCACCAGTATGCACACTTACGTTTCCCTCCTTCCTACTTGCTCTTCTTCATAGTCCTATTGCAAATATCCCTAAATTTCTCCATAATCTTTCCAATAATCACATTTACGTCCTGGTCATCCATTGATCCCGTGTCCTGCACCAGCATGCTCCAGTCACTCATCAACCTCTCCAATTTATGGACTTTAAGGGTTCTGTCTTTCCATCCATCTCCTACAATGTTTCTCTAACGCTACTAGCGCCTATATTACTATCATATCTATTTCTGTTCACCTCCCTTTCACCGATAACACTAAACTCGATGTACACGTGGTCACTCAGTGTCTCTTCTTCCAAAACCCTCCAATTCTCGATTTTGTTCTTTATCCCTTCTGAACACAGTGTGATATCAATCACTGATGACCCGTTCCACCTCCTACATGTCAGCTTGTCCCATTCGTTCATACATACTAAGCTACATTCACTCATTATCTCTGTAATTATCCTGCCTCTTACATCTGATTTACTTGACCACGCGTAGTCCGTTGCGTTAAAGTCACCCAAAATAATTATGTTCCTCCTACCTCTAGATATTAGGCTCCTTACCTTACGCCTTGCCCTATGCCAGTACCCCATAAACTCCTTTCTGCTGCAGTTTGGCGAGCAATACCCTACCAAATAAACCATATCTTCCACCTGTACCACTATTATTCCCTTTTCTTGCTCTAGCACCTTAACCTTTAACCCAACTTCCTTATTAACTAACACTGCCGCTTTATTTTCTACGCTCCTAAATCATATCCCCGCTCCTTCAGTTGCTGGTTCTGTTATGCACACAATCCCTATCTTCTTGTGTACCGCATGGGCCATTAATATGTCCTGTGCTGCCCTGCTGTTATTTACATTCGTCAGGATGACTTTATATCTCTCTGTCTCCATAATTGTCACTTCCCATGATTTCTTCCATGATACTCCTTATCTCCCGCAGGTTCCTTAGCGCTCCTACGGATTCCCTATCAATGTCTATATCATTGTTTGAGTCATTCATTTCCCCTGTTCTTTTCTCTTTCGTGGTTCCCTTCTTTTCTTCTTTGTCCTCTATGATTTTCTTTTCATCATTCCTTTTGTTAATGTGAATTTCCTTCCTGCATTGTGTATTGATGTGACCCCACATCCCACATCTCCCACATCTGTATATTGAATTGGGCAATATCCTAACCCTATTCTTCGTCCAACCTATCCTTATGCCTTCTCCTTCTTGCAGTATCGTCGCTATCCTATCTGAAAGCCTGACGAACGCTACTTTTTCCTGCCATGGCTCAATTATGATTCTTTGCACGACTATCTGTTCCTCCTCCTCATCTTCACATTCCACGCTCTTCCTTATTGCTTCCACTGTCATTCTTCTCAATTAAGGGATCTGAACCTCTTATTTTGGCCGTCACCCTATTCCCTAGGACCACTATGGTCTTGCTGTCCTCCCCATCCATGGATCCTATAATCCTTTCTTTCCATTCCTTCACGTCTGAGTCCCTTTCCACCTCAACAAGTACTCCACCAAACCTCGTACCTCTGATCCTTTTAACCCCAGTTCTCTCCGTGGGGCAGGAAATCTTGCTTTTCATTGCGGCTATTATGTCCGTGGGTTTTTCCCTGGTATCTCCATACATATAGCCTTTCCTCTTGGCCTCGTTCCTCTTGTGTCCTGTATTCCCTTACTTCCCTCATCACGTTTCCTCTGCCTCTCCATTCCCTTAATATCTTTACCACTTTTGACTTTTCTCTTTACCACCTCACTCCATGTGGTCATATCTCGCGTCTCCTTAACTCCTTGTCCCTCTTCTTTCTGTTCATTGTTGTCGTCTCCTATATTTACTTGAACTCCTATTGTTCTATATCTCTTTCCATCTTTTACCGTCCCTACTACTTCGAATCCCTCATTTCTCGACTCTTTTATGCTTCTTACCTGTTTAGAGATGCCTGCTTTTACTATTTCCTCGTTCCTCTCCCTTTCTGTTCCTCTTCCTACCCTGTTAAGCTCCTTATTTACCCTGTTCTCACCCCTCACTCCTACTCGTCTTCCCTCCCTGTCTACCTTACTAAAACACTGGGCTGCCAGGTGGTCTGCACCGCCACATTTGTAGCACAACTTTTCCCGCACGCTGGGACAGCTAACCGCCATATGCCCCATCGTATTACACCTAAAGCACCTGTTATTTATCACAAATTCCCTAATTCTATATATATTCCACCTTATTCTTATCCTCTCATTTTCCTTTAAAAATCTATCCACTTGTAACCCTGTCACCTCCACGCACGCCGTTTGGGTCCCTCTCCCACCTTCTCTTCTGAAGATCACCTTCACTTCCCTCGTATCAATATTAAAACACTTCCCTACCGCTCTCTTGATCTCCTCATCCTCAGCCGTTATGTATAGACATAACATATATAGATCCTGGATATAGATCCTGAATGTATATCCTCTTTTTTCTTCCTGTAAGGATGTTCGCTTCCTCCCCCATCTCTTTCAATTTCCTTACCAGACTGTTCGCTCCTGCACCCCCTCGAACTCTAATTAATATATCTTCTGTGTTAAAGCTCTTTCTTACCCCTATAATGTCCTCCGCTTCAAACCTAATTTTACTCTTAATATCTCTTAACTTATTCCTAAAATTTATCCGCGCTTGCCTATTATTCCCGCTAACATTCGTATCCACCTTAACTTTTATTACTGGTATGTTATTCCCATCGAACTGTGATTTCCCGTTAATTTCCTCCCTATCTACTCCCCCGCTCTCGTCGACAACGAGTCTTTTACTTGGTGGGGTTCTCTCCGATAACGATATCGACGTTACCTCACTCTCCCTCCTATCTACCCTTTTTCTTTTATTATTTACCCCTTCCTTCCCACTCATCACATCACCTATTTTTTCATTTGTCTCCCCTGTCGTTTCCCTCCATCTCTCTTCTATCGAGCTTGCCTCCAGCTCTGCATCCTTTATCTCCTTACCATATCCTCTCACCCTTCCTATACTCTGTCCTTCTTTCTTATTCCTATTTCCTTCTCCTATACTTCCCTTTCTCGCTAGATCACTCTTTCCTCTCGTTCTCTTTTCTCTTATGTCTTCGTCCTCCTCCTCTTCACTTGTGGACCCTTCCTCCACTCTCCTCCTACCTTCTGTTCCATCCTCTTTACCCTTTGTTATCGTCTTCCTCAGGTACGCCGCTATCACGTTACTGCCTATTTTAATATATCTACTCATCTCCTTATTAATTTCCTCACTGAATCTCCTGCTGCTTGCAATCATATTGCAGGTTAGCGTGAGTTTCCCCACCCATGACTCTATTGTCTCAGTTGCCCCGGTCCCTCTGGTAACTTCATACAACTCCCTACCTATTTTTGACAGCTTCTTATCAGCCTCATTTCTTATTTCTTTATTCAAATTTCTGCTGGCACTGTATGATCCCTTGATATCCAGGGTAGTTCTCATTAACTCCTGGGCTATCGCTTTGATTTCCTTCGTATCTTGTCCCTTAGTTCCCTCATCTCCTCCTGTGCTTCTCCTATTTATTTCCTCATCCCTTTCCACTCTCTCCCTTGGTATGTAATATCCTTTTCCACTCTTTAATGGTGTTGGTATCTTCGCTAATTCCTTCCCTCTTCTCTCTTTGACCATCCTGTCCTCCTCACTATCGTCCCATTCCCTCGGTGCCCTATTCCTTTCCTCCCCTTCTTCTTCCCATCCTTCTTTCCCGGTTGCACTACTTGACCCCGAAACCCGGTGAGCCATTTCAGGGGTCGCACGGTAACCGGATGACGATCCGAAGAGGCCCGCTTGACCACCCTCATTCGGACCGGTACTGGGGGATCCGACGCCCCCTGCACCGTAAATTTTTTACTTTTACTTGTGTCTGTCATGATTGTTTTAGTTTTTCTTTCGTAATCCAGCTTCATAGCTAGGTCGTCAACATTTAGATCCGTCCGTGTTTTCTAGTTTTAGCAACATTTGATTCCTCCTAATATATATTTATTAGTATATTTTAGTTCCTATTTATTTCATTTCATATTATTATATTATTTTCTATCTGTTGCTCTTCATTACATCACGTAAGACGTGTTTTTTCCATAATATTCTATTTTATTTTATTTTATTCTATTGTCGTATAATTATTTATTATTTTGCCGATATTGTTATTATTTTATTATTTTATATTATTTTATTATCATATCTTGTTCATTTCATATTATTTTATCTATTTTATTATCTAGACTTATTCATTTTACACAAGGTATAATATTTTTATTCTATCTATATTTTATGTCTTGTATCCTATATTATTATTATTTAATTATTTTTACTCTATTTACCTATCTTATCTAATTCCTATTGTTTTATTTTGTCTAATTTTTATTTAATATTAAGTTATACCTTATACATATGTTTTATTTTATCTAATTTCATCTTTTTATTTATGTGTTTATATATTATTTGTATATTATTTATATTTATCTTTATTATGTATATTATTTATATTTATGTTATTTGTATATTATTTATACTCTCTGATGTTAATTATATTAAATATGTTCCTATTATTATTTTATATATCTTCTTTTATCAAATATATGCTATTTATAAATGCTATAATAAACATTTGTAACCTTTGCTACCATCATATCCACTTTATCCAACTACAGTCGGTATCATCTCATGACTACTGTCGGTAACTTGTAATTTTCCACATTGTCACATCTTCACTTCTTCCTTTAGTCGATAACTTCCTGCATTACCATATCCCTACCGTCGATAACTAGCATTACCTACAGTTGATAAGGTCACTTCCTGTCATGGAATCGTCCCCCCCCCCCCCCGGGCTTCCCCCCTCCCCCATACTCCGACCCTTTCAAAGTGTAGTCGGTCCCTCCACTCTTGTTCCCTAACAGATATAAATTTTTCTAAGTCCCGCTCTCTAATATCCTTATTATAATCTGAGTGCATTTTACATCTTTAAATTTTCGCGCACAAAGTTCCCTCACATAGTTCACATATGTTCCTAATACAGTTTCACCCTCTTGATAGTATTGCGCCCTCTGTGGTTCATATTTGACGCTAATTTCCTATAGATCCTTACTAGCCAATCAGAGACCTCAACACGGCCACTGTATGTAAATCTTATGATTTCACACAACATGTTTCGCCCTCTATTGTTCTCATTTGGTATCAGATTCATGCCAAACCTTCTTAGCCAATCAGAGGCCACAACACACCACATGTGTACGCGTCTTACAACTAGCATGGCTTCCGTCAAAACTAGACATTCTTTTGATCTAATATTACGCCATCTATCGTTCTAATTTGGTACCAAATACCCATACGTCCTTCTTAGCCAATCAGAAGTCGCAACACACCGCGTATATATAATTCCTATAACTAATATTTCTTCCAACAAGCCAAATATGGCCGCCACTTCCGTCATTGCCACGTGTTTACAGTATTATTCTAAATTATTCTCTTTTACTCACTTTTATCATTTTCCCAGTATCATAAATTGATCGAATTACGCATGAAAACGTGCAACTCACCATTTTACGTTAGTTTATCATCCCTTTTCACCTTTTATCGCCTCTTTCATCGTGTCTAATCCATCGTCTTGTCATGTACTTTGCACGTGCACGTGTTTCACAATTAAAACTATTATTTCTGCCCATATTACCCTCACTGCGCTTGAAAAATATTAATTTAATGCACTCTTATGCACTCATTTAATAAACTTATACACCACTTATCACCACAAACGGACTATTTGCTCTCTCATTGACATATATGAGTAGAGCTCTCGCACACGCGTCCGCTCACTGTGGTGTCCCGGGGCCGACTAACCTAACCTAACCTAACCTTCTACTTATTCCTGTAATTAACCTAGGTAGCTATATTTGTTATTTCCTAATTGTTTATGTTATTTGTTAATTTGTTTAGGTTTATTTATTTATTGATGTTGTTTTAGGTTAGGTTTCTTTTAATTACCTGTCATCCGGATTGGTGAATTTTGCTTCCACGCCTGGTATGTATTCTTAGATTATTTTTTTTATTTCGGTTATTTATCATTATTTTATTTATTTTAAGTGATTTGCTTGATCATTATTTTATTTATTTTAAGTGATTTGCTTGAGTTTAATTAATTTTTTTCTTTTCAGGTTTCCTTTTCGGCGTTCTTTCTTTACATCCATCGTTGGTTGCCGTATATATTATGGTTTGTTTTATTTAATTTGCTGATATTCGTGTCCATTATCATCCCACTTCTTCACTTCTTTTCGCTCATTCAGTTCTTCTTGTCCTATCCCTTTCATCATTTTGCCTCTCTTCTTCTCTTTCTTTCCTCATCTTTTCTTCCATTACTGATTTCGCAAATTTACTAAACGTTTCCCATGCTTTCTTGTTTGCGGTTGTTAGTTTTATCAAATTATTTTTCGTTATTTCCGTATTAGGTGCTACTGTTCGTTTCATTTCTTCTCTTTCGGTGCTCCAAGCAGTGCATTCGAATATTGTATGTTCCGGATCATCTACTTCTGCTTCGCAGTGTCCACATTTTTGGTGGCTTATTTTATTTATTCTATATCTATAGGAGTTGAAACATCCATGCCCCGTTAGTAGTTGCGTTGTATAATAATTTATTGTTGCTATATTTTCTTTTTCGAGCCATTCTTTTAGTGTTGGAATCAGTATTCTGGTCCATTCTGCTTTCTTTGATTCCATCCATTCTTTCTGCCATTTTTCCGTTATTTCTATTTTTGCCATCTTCTTACTTTCTTCGATTCCTTTCTTCATTTCTTCTTTTGTTATTTCTTCCGCTATTAACTTTTTTCTTAACTTTTCCTTTTCTTCATATACTCTCTCTCTACGTTGTATAATGAAATTTATTGGTGGTTGTCTTGATATTACGTTGGCAGCTTCTACCGAAATCGTCCTGTATGCACATATTGTGCGAATTAGTACATTTTGTTGAGATCTTCAGAATTTTTTTAATTCCTTTGTATTCGCATGCTTTACACCACGTTGGTGCAGCATATAGCACTATCGACTTCCAGACTTTATAATATAATTTTCTAGGAAGTTGCCCTGGTCCTCTTAAATTCGGTAGAAGCCACGCCATCGACATGGCTGTTTTATTTGCTTCACTTAATGCTACTTCTACGTGCTTGTATTTTATGCGTGTATCTAGTGTGACGCCTAAGTATTTGATATTATAGCTACTCTTGATTTTTAAATTTTCTTTTAACTCAAATTCTACTTCCCTTGGACCCTTCTTCTTTGATAATATGATGATTTCAGTTTTTTGTTCGGCTATATCTAATTGATTTTTTTCTAACCATTTTTCTGTTTGTTTCCAACACAATTTTATTTGTTGCTTTATTATATTTATATTATAATGTTTAACTATTATGGCCGTGTCATCTGCATATCCTATTATTGTTATGTTATTATTAGTTTTAATTTCCCTGAAGATATTGTTGTATGCTAGATTCCACATCAGTGGTCCTAAGATCGACCCCTGCGGTATTCCGCCATATATGTTCGTCTCAGTCGTTTCTTTGTTGCTAAAATATTTTATACTTCTTTCGCTTAAATAGCTACTTATGGCGTCCTGTAAGCTTTTGTTAATTTTATGACTTCTTAACGCGATTAATATATTTCTCCATCTGATAGTGTTAAAAGCGTTTTTAATGTCGATGGTCATTAGTGCGCACCATTGTCCTTTTTTCTTTGCTAACATTATTTCTTTTTGTATTTTTTTGACTGCATCTATTGTTGAATAGTATTTCCTGAAGCCGAACTGATTAGGGTGTATTCCCTTTGTCCCTAGTTGTTTCTCAATGCGATTTTTTATCATGGTTTCCCAAATTTTGCTAATACCGCCTATTATGTAGAGCGGTCTATAATCGTTGGCCTTGTTTCCTTCCTTGCCACGTTTCTTTAAGAGTACAAGCCTTGCGATCTTCTAGGCTCGTGGAATTTTTTTTGCTTTAAGCGTTGCGTTATCTATTTCTTGCAGATCATCTATTTTGCTGTCAACTAGCCATTTCGTAAACATCTGTGGAATTCCGTCTACTCCGGGCGCTTTGTTAAAATTTATCTCTTTTGCAGTTTTCCTAATTTCTTCCGCGCTGAATTTCTCAATAGCGTCGTCAATTATATTTGCGTCTTTTATTTCAATTCTCGGGTGTCGTTCCGGATCGTTAGTAATAAATAGTGTCTTGATTATTTGTTTAATCTCGTCATTCTGAATTTCTCCATAATTATTGCTATTACCTTTTCTTTTGTTAATTACGTTCTTATAGGGTTTCCCCCACGGGTCGTTGTCAAGTGTTTGAATATAGTTTACAAGGCAGTTAGCTTTGCTGGTTTTTATTAATTTCTTGAGCTCTTTTTTCTTCATTTTTAACGCTTCTTGCAATTCTTTATTTATTTGCTCGTTTTTCCTTTTATTTCTCACCAATTTTCTTCTTATTTTATTGGATTCTTTTATTTTCTTTGCAATATTTTCATTCCACCAATACTTGGCTACTTTATTTCCTTTATAGCGTTTTTTTAATGGGAATACCCTTTGTGGTACCTTATTAATTACTTCATCGTATCTTTCGATCCATACATCTTCGTTTTTCGTTCTTAAATTTAGTTTTCCGATTTCTTCTTCATACCATTTATCCGTGTTTTCCCACTTCGCTCTCTTTCCATCAAGGCTTACAAATCCTTCGTTACGCTTATCGATAATATTTTGGAAAGTATGTAGCACATATAGGTGGTCTGATGCTGAAAATGTCTCCAGAACCTCTGCTTTTCGTAATTTGTCATATATGCTTCCGCCTACTAGCATTATGTCAATTTTTGATTTGTTAAAGTTTTTAAAATATGTAAAGCCTCCTTTCGGATTTGTCGCAATTAGGTCATTTCTTAAAATCAAATCAAATTCTAGTATTATATCGCCTGTTCTAGACTTCCTCACCTTGTTCACTTCTTCTAAATCTTTTCTCGCTCTTTTCAGTACATCTCTATATGTTTCCTCGTATGATTTTCCTTCTTTCACTTTGATTATCATTGCCTCACTTCTGTTCCTTTTTCCGATTTTTTTTAGATTTCCCGGTTTCTTTCTGGCTACCGCTCCCGCAAAGGTTTTCTTCTCCTTTTCCATTTCTTGTCAATATTCTGCAGGTTTTCTTCTTCTTCTCCATTCCATCATCTTGCCTTTTCTTTTTATTTTTATTTCCCTCTATCGGTGTGATTCCTGAAGTAATCCCCTGAAGTAATTCCTGAAGTAACCTAACCTAACCTAACCACTTCCGGTGGAAAATAAATAGGAATGACGTCACTTCCGGTGGACAATCAATTAATGGGAATGACGTCATTTCCAATTGGTCCCCCAGGTAGAATGACGTCACTTCCGTTTGGCGTGCTAAAGATATAACGTCATTTCCAGTTTCAATCAGAGGGAGGTTACAGTAGTATCGGGAATAATCGAACAGAGATTAGATTAGGTTAGGTTATTTTTTTAAATTTGTGGAATGTTGTTTTAAACACTTTGACGGAGCTCAAATGATGTGATGTCAGTTTGGATTATGATACGAAAGATGCCATGTTACTAAGAGAGATTAGGTTAGGTTAGGTTATTTTTTTAAAATTTGACGTAAATGACGTCTATAGCTGTCAGATTCTTGGCGATAAGCGTACGCAAATGACGGTTATAGCCGTCCGACCCTCAATGATGTGTATTACACAAATGACGGTTATAGACGTCATGAATACTTAACTACAGATGAATGAATGACGTCTATAGCCGTCCGATACTTGGGGATGTATCCACAAATGACGGTTACAGCCGTCGTATATATTTTAACGAATTAAAAAAAAGAAGAGCTTTAGTACGAAGTGTACAAACTCATGCACTTGTAAAATTGTCGAGTAGCACGTCTAGAAAAAAAGGAAAAAAAAATAGTGCTACCATGCCAGACACTATATTAGTTGTTTTTTTCGCTTTGTAAAACAAAACATTAGAGTATCTAGAGAGAAATTACTGTTACAATAGTCAATCTCAGTTGATGCAGTCGAAAGATGATGTATTTTGTAAGTATTTTTTCATGAATGAAGTAAGTACGATGAATTAGTAAAGTAAATGCCTGCCATTTGCATCAGGAATGGAAAATTAAATGGTGAGGAAGTATAGTCCTCGAAAGGGGACTTCAATGCTCACGCATCTGCGTGGCACTCCCCGAGGACGGACCAGAGGGGTTACTCGGTGTTGGACTGGGCGGCTGGACTGGGTCTCCGGCTGGAGTATTCTGAACCCGGCCCCGGGAGGGGGCGCGAGCCTGCTACCATGCCACAAGTGCATACGCTAATATGCTTCCCATCCACTTGTCAACGAATACCCGTCCTCTGGATCGGGGGAGGAAAAACCCAGCAGTGCCGCGGTGTGAGCCCTTCAGTTACCCCTGTGCTCGATCGAAACCATGGTCTCGATCGGCCGCCGGGGCATCTGTGGGGACCTCGGGGAGGCGGACTCACTGCGTGCTCGCGTGCACGCACACCCTGACCCTGTCTAATTCCCTACCTGATGAACGAATTTAATGTCGCGAGGGAAGGAAAGCGCTCGACAGGGACGGTTGACTGCG
This sequence comes from Xylocopa sonorina, assembly GCF_050948175.1. Lineage (NCBI taxonomy): Eukaryota > Metazoa > Arthropoda > Insecta > Hymenoptera > Apidae > Xylocopa > Xylocopa sonorina. The sequence goes on along the minus strand of NW_027490123.1, from coordinate 733,657 downwards.
AAGGTTACAGCGCCGCTCCGCCTTGCCCTGGCGCTCCGACAACGCCAGGGTGAACGGTTTCCAAGTTTGGTGGGGGGGGGGGGGGGGGAGGGGGTTACGGAGGTACGGTCTCCGATTTTTATTTACATCTATGATGGAGTAAGCCTACTCCAAGAACCTCTTCAGCCAGAACGAGTCCTGGCAGAAGTCGGCGAGCGCGGAGGAGGCCTCTGGCAACGACACCAAATATGGTGCCGCTTCCGGCAAATTCCACTTATCCCCCGGGACAAAAGAATGCAGAGATTCCCTCTGCGGATCGAAAATCGGACATTCCAGGAGGAAATAGTCGACTGTGTCCACCGCGCCACCACAGATACATGTCGGGTCATCGACAACGGTGTACGCCGAGAGGCGAGCCATAAAATTGCCGTGCCCCGACAATACCTGCGTGGTGTTATGATTCGGCTTCAGCCAGCCAGCGGCCAACCTCTCCCGGACGTCTTGAAAGAAGGCGAACGTTGTGCGGCCCTTGTGGGAATTCACCCACTAAGTTTGCCACATGTTCGTCGCCTCTTCCTTTACTCTTTTGACACCGTCATCCAGTCCGCTTTGAATGACGGTGTCCCCGATCTTGGCGTTTTTCCCTCTACGAAGATTGTAGAGGGCCCTATGCTGCTGGACGACGATGTCGATGGGGGCCGCGCCGGCCACCACGCACGCACCCTCCCACGATATCCGGCGATAAGCGCCGGTAACTGCGATCAGAGCGCGACGCTGCGCGGACCTTAGCACACTCAACTCCCTCTCCGTACACAGGTCGGCCCATCCCGCGGAAGCATATGCCACCATGGGGATGAACACTCCCTTGTAAATGCCGGAGAGCGAGCCGAAGCGGAGCCCCCACGAACACCTCGCCAGCCTACTCATTTTCGCGAATAGCGACTCGACCTTGTCGCTTAGGTATTTACAGTGGGTTCTTACGCCCATTCCTGCATCTAAGTATACGCCAAGATATCGTACCGCGGGTTTAAATTTTATATTTTTATCGCCTATTCGAATGGTCGGCGGTCTACCGGCAAGGTCGGTCTTGGAAGACCGAACGGCCTTGCGTTTTGGAACGGGTCGGGCACCTCCTCTTCGACCTAATATTGGCCTCTCGATCCAGCCACTCCTGAGTACGATTGCCTCAGTCTTTGTTGCCGAGATTTCGAGCTTAGCCGAGCTATACCATTGGAGAATCTGTTCAACGACTTGTTGGCCTTGATTCTCAATTTCTCGTCTACTATTTCCGCCCACGAGAACGATGAGATCGTCCGCGTAGGCGACAAACCTATTCTCAACTATGGTCTCGAGTGACCGCAGGAGATCGTCGAACATAAGGTTCCAGCAAGCAGGGCCGAGTGCGGAGCCTTGTGGGCACCCCCTCGTCGCCTGCTTCGAAACCCGTTCGGAACCTATGGCGATGCTGACCCGTCGGCCGTCGAAGTAATTTGACATCACCCCGAAAACGTTCCGAGGGCAGTTGCGTTTCTTTAGAGATTCTAAGACTAGTGGCTACCAGACGTTGTCGAAAGCTCCAGAGATGTTGAAGAGCAACGCCACGACATGTCGATGCTCAAAGGCATCGACCATGCGGCGCAGCTCCACGACCGCGTCCTCCGTCGACTTCCCGGGCGTGAACCCGTACTGCCGATCGGAGATCCCCCCGGGAGCCAACAACGTCTGGTATAAACGCTTCTTGAGAAGATTTTCGTAAAGTTTCCCTATAACCGGGAGGAGGCAAATCAGGCGGTAGAATTTTGGATCCTTCTCGTCGTTCTCTTCACCCTTCAGGAGAACTCGAAGGGAGCCCTCTTTCCAGGAGGAGGGAAAGACGCCCCATCGAAGGCATCCGTTGAGAAGTCGTGTAATTTCACCGGGGATGACTCTAACAGTGGCCTTTAGCACGCCGACCTCGATGTGGTCGGGTCCTGGTGCCTTTTTATTATTGAATGTCCTAACTGCACTCGCGACTTCCGCTTCCGTGAAGGGAGCGGCGTCGGGAGTGTCGGGTGCGATGCGTGCACCCTCCCTGATTTCACGCTGCGCCGGCGTGTCTTCTACTTCCCGGTCGTCTGGAATGTGGGCCCTCAGGAGCAAGCTGGCGGTTTCGCGGCTATCATGCGTTGTTTCACTACCACGCCGGAGGGTACTGAGTACTCTCTCGACTCGAAGTTTGTTCGCCTGGAGTTTATATACGATACTCCAGGGCCCCGAGTTCCCGATCGACGTTACGAATCGCTGCCAGCTTTCGAGTTTCGTCCGCTTCACCTTCCTACTATATTCTCGCAAAGAAGTGCGATACTTTCGTAGTTTTTCATGGCGAGCGGTTTCTTCTAGATTGATCGGCCAGGCATTCGGAGAAGAGCTCCCAATCGGCCCGACGAGTGTCGAACCGAGTGCTCGCTTCGCCCCGTCCCGCCGCTTCGGCTCTCGGCACTCTTAGCCCGATATCTATGGCGTTATGATCGCTGTTTACTCAGCCACTCCTGACCCTCCAGCCCCGAACAAAGGGGAGCATGGATGGCGACGCTAGGGTAACATCGATAAAAGACGAACCCCTGGTCGACCAGTAGGTAGGCGGCTGTTCAACATCGTTCACAACTTCCATGCCGAACGCTCGAATGAGCTCCTTAAATTGAGCTCCTCTATCGTCTGTGCTCTGCGGCCCCCAGAGTGACGACCGAGCGTTGGCATCTAGCGAAACTAAAAGCCTCTTCCCTCTCAGGGAACGAAACACCACTTCGAGGTGCCTGAGGTGCCCCTCGATATCGTCGCTAAACTGGAAGTAGCATGACACGACGTATACCGAGAAGCCGGGCGCCAACACCTCCGCGCAAACAGAGTGCGGGGTGCTAAGCTGCGAGAAGAAAACCATTTCGAATCGAGGGTTGCAAACGGCGACCGCCGCCCACGGGTATTGTGAGCCGACGGCCACCACCTTGGTTCCGATTCCTAAACCGCTCATGGTGTGGCTCGAGCCCAGCGTTCTATTGTATGGTTCCTGCAATAGCAGGACGTCTAAACGCTTCTGGGCTACGAGCTGACGCACCTCTCCTGATACGCTTGCTGAATGCTGCATATGTAGGATTCTAATTCCCGTGGACGCAATTACGGACGCGGACGTCTGCGTCGACGTCGGTACGGTCGCGGTCGCGGTCGCGGTTGCGATGGGGTTGGATTGGGTCGCGGTCCGGGGGGTATCGCGGGGCTAATATTCGCGTATATTTCTTGGATTTCCCGGTTTTCTACTTTGGACTCAGCCGGAGATTCCGAATCCGACCTGAGTCCCTCGTCGCATCTAATTAGGCGGATTTGAACAGCGCGAAGGCTGTAACCTTGAGGCCGCGCCAAAGTCGTGTTCGCAGGAGCACACCCGGCCGCGGCATGGCGATGAAGCCTGAGGGTGGCCATCATCGAGCGCGTTACCGGGCGGCTATGCTGCTCGACAATGGGGCCAACACTAGGGGACGAGGTCACGGGCCGAAGATTTTTCGCCCGCCTTGACCTATTCATGACCACGATGACCTCACCCAGTCCTGCCCTCTCCCGGAGATCCGAACGGAAGGCTATTTTACCTCCGGAATATTTAAAACCAGATGTGGCCATCATGATTTTTCGAGAAAAGGGGGGTTAACCCTTCGTACTTCGAGTAAAGGTGGGGTCGTCGATTCCCATCGGCGCGCGTCGGACGCCACTCTGCCTCGTGGTGCTTTTTTACGTTTCGGAGGGGTGGGGTCGTCGCTCCCCATCAGCGCGCACCGGCGCTGCCCTGCCCGGGCCGCGATCTCCGGTTTTCCGATTTTCCGATTTTCCGGTTAATACGCAAGGGAGACGCACGCTAGAGCCGCTTCTGTTTTATGTTCCTGTTTGCATGTGTGAGGTATATCTTTTCTGCAGCGAACGCTGCCAAGGATATACGTGTGTAGTATTTTAGTGTGTTGTAGATCGTCCGCCGACGATTTTCGAGTCCCAACATCGAACTAGGGTATCCCTGGTCTACCTGCAGCACCCTTTACGGCGATCGGCAGGTAGCTGGGACCCTTGCGATGACTAGCTTCGAGCTATTCACCTGTATGTTACGTTTTACTGTTACGTTTTACTTAAGTTTTTCTACTTAAGTCTTTTTTGGGACTCGTATATTTTTATTTCTAGAGCGCGGTCCTGTTTGACAGAACCTACGCAAGAGCCTCGTCGGTGGCCGCGGTCTGGCAATTTTTGGACACTCGCTGGAGCCTCCTCTGGAAGTTGTACATTAATGCGTTATACATGACGCATGGGCTCCTCGGAGGAAATCGCGGTCCTGTTCCTGTGAGGATTTGGACTCACGCAAGTCTCGTTATCTCCGGTGAGCCGCGGACCGGCCATGCTCCCTTCCGTGCTTCCGCGGGAGACCGCGGTCCAGCTCATGCTTAGACTCTCTCGGAAGAGTCATAGGTGGAGGCCGCGGTTCTGTATGAGTCAGGACACTCGCAGGGGCCTCGTTACACAGATGTTTGTGTTCGTGTGTAAGTTTGTGTGTTTAGTGTACCTCGTTCCTACTGTATGCCCAGCAGAGAGTACACGTGGTTGATTCCTCGTTCCGATGGTTTTTCGGGACGAGTTATCGAGAGTCTTAACGAAAGTGGGCCGTCCGTGGACGGGAATTCGGGGTCTCGTATTCGAAATTGGGTATCCGCTGGTCGTCCGGCAAACATTGAAAAATATCTATGGAAACTACTTAAACATATTCGGCCGGTCGATTGGGGCCCTTGCGACGGTCAAGTGCGTGGTTAACCGCCTGTAGGATACGTATTACGGCCGCTTGGCTCGTTCGATATCCCTTTATTTCCTATACCTCAGCCAAATACGAGCTAGGTCATATGTACACGTTTACCTTGGGAAGCGAGTAGGCAGATCGGCGAGAGATCGCCTGTAGTTCCCCGACATCTAATTTCGAGCCGGGATCTCGCGTGACTGGTGTTATTTCCAGTAGCGATTTGGCCGTCGAGAATATTTACTTGCAAGATATTTACTTGGATAATATTTGTATGTTCCAGAATATTACCTTCGAAAATATTTGCTTCGGGACCCTCCACTACTGGTCCCTTTTTTTGCAGGTCATAAAAATAGCCGCAGATACCTGGGGTTCTCCCCAAGTGCCAACGGCATGTTGCCTTCCAGAAAGTCTTTGGATAAGAATTAAATAATTTTATTCTAGACTTTCGACCTCTAATTTCTATCTATTTCTAGATTCTCGATTTTTGAACTTCGATCCTTCGTTTCTTCGTTCTATCCGTATCGCTCGAGGTCCCATTAGCCGCCCGGATTTTGGATGCCGGGGATATTTTACCAGGGCACCAAGTGCCCATTACTACAGAAATTTTCACCACTACCCACCAGTCGGGAGTCCCGTGCGCCGACCTGGCTGATCGCTTCTCAGCTCGGAACGTGGGGTCGCCGCTCCCCAGCGGCATGCACAGTCACCTCTCCATGCTAATCTGGGTCTCCGGCTGTTAAACCGAGGCTCGGCCAGCACGTGCGTGCGGCTCCAGGGCGAAAGTATCGTGGATATATCTTTCGCAAATGCCCTGCCCGCGCGTCGTGTGTCGAGATGGAGGGTCGACGACGTGGAGACCCTCTCAGACCGCGCGTATATACGCATAGAGGTCTCCACGCCTCCCCCGACGCGCCCATCAGCCCACCACCAGAAGAGGTGGGCCCTGAGGGGCATGGATGAGGACGCCCTGATGGCGGCCGTTCTCGCAATGGCCTGGCCAGACGTTCCGGCTGGGCCAGTGGAGGTTAACGAGGAGACGGATTGGTTCGCGGACATTATGACGTAGATCTTCAACGTTGCGATGCCACGTGTCCGCGCCAATCCGTCCCGCCGCCCGGTATACTGATGGAGCGACGCAATACAGCGTCTCCGCGCTGATTGCGGGGTCGCTCGCCGCCAGTACACCCGGGCGAGGCGTCGACGCTCAACCGACGCGGCGAGAACGGCACAGCTGTATGCTGATTATCGTGCACTCACGAAGCAGCTGCAGCTGGCCATCAGGAGTGCCAAGGCTCAGGCCTGGGACGGACTCCTCTCTAAGCTCCGTGAGGATCCATGGGGGCGCCCCTACAAGCTTGTGATGGACAAGTTACGTCCATGGGGGCCTCCACTCACGGAGACGATGGACCCTCCGCTCCTGGAGCGGGTGGTCGGCACCCTGTTCCCTTCTGGGGAGGTGTCGGCCCCCGCTCACACCACCGACCATGTCTTATGGTCACAGGAGCTGGAGGTGTCCGGGGAGGAGCTAGCCTATGTCGTCAGACGCATGGGGGAGCGTAACACCGCCCCCGGCCCTGACGGCATACCTGGCCGCGCCTGGATCATGGCACTCAGCGTCCTCGGTCCCCGTCTGTGCAGGCTGTTTAACGCCTGCCTCCAGACGGGGACGATTCCACTTCGGTGGAAGTGTGGACGGATGGTTCTCCTCAAGAAGGACAACAGGCCCGCGGAGTCGCCCTCCGCTTACAGGCCCATCGTGTTGCTGCACGAGGTTGGCAAACTCTTCAAACGCATCGTTCAGCGTCGCCTCGTCCAGCACCTGTCTCGTGTAGGACCCGACCTGGCCGAGTGCCAGTTCGGCTTCCGGGAGGGACGATCGACCATCGACGCAATTTCGCACGTCAAGTCCCTCACGGACTCGGTCACGTCCCGGGGGGGGGGGGGGGGGGGGGTAGCTCTGGCGGTATCATTGGATATCCAGAACGCCTTTAACTCCCTCTCGTGGGCGACCATCCGCGGAGCCCTCGAACATTACGAGGTGCCCTTTTACCTGCGGATGGTGGTCGGAGCGATCCCTCCGGGACAGGGCCATCGTTTACGGTGGCCGCGATGGGTTTGTACGGCGAGATATAAGCCGTGGCGTACCCCAGGGGTCCGTATTGGGCCCCTTGTTGTGGAATCTGGGGTACGACGCGGCTCTGCGGGTCTCCCTGCCGGCCGGCGTGCACCTAACGTGCTAGGCCGACGACACCATGGTGTTAGCCACCGGCAGGGACTTGGGGTGAACCATCCGTCGAGCAGAGGTCGCGGTTGCGGCCATCGCCTCGCGGATTCGGGGCATGGGGTTGGAGTTGTCCCCTCAGAAGACGGAAATAGTTTGTTTCCGTCCTCGTAAGAGGGGCACTCCAGCTCCATGTCTGCTAAGGATCGGGTCATCCGACGTCCAGGTGGCCCAAGATATTAAATATCTTGGTGTCTGCCTGGACGGCTCCTGGAGTTTCGTCCCGCACTTCGTCCGTTTGGCCGCCAGATTGGGTAGATTAACGACTCATTTGAGTGGCATCATGCCCAACCTTGGCGGTCCGGACGAGCGGGTGCGCCGCCTCTATTGTGGGGTTATCAAGAGCGTGGCACTGTACGGTGCCCCTGTTTGGGCTGAGGCATTGGTAGTTAGTCGGAGAAGTCTCACTCTCCTCCGACGAGAATGGAGACGCGCAGCTATTCGCGTCATAAGGGGCTACCGTACAGTGTCCTACGAGGCGGCCACCACCCTGGCGGGTTTACTACCCCTGGAGTACCTGGCGCTCGAAGACGCCTACGTTTATGGGCGTCTTCGTTTCCAGCGTCAAGACTCTACCCCGCCAGGGGAGACGATAAGTCGGGACGAGCTTAGGCTCCAGGCCCGGCGGTCCACCATGTTAAAGTGGCGAAACGACCTATCTCGTCACGGAGACCATTGGACCGTCGGGGCGTTCCTACCCATCCTGGATAGATGGGTGGGTCGTAGCAGCGGACGGCTCACATTCCGAGCCACACAGGTGCTGACCGGACATGGTTGTTTCGGTCAGTACCTGTGCCGAATCGGACGCGAGGCGACCGCGCGGTGCCACCATTGTGGCGCCGCGGAGGACTCGGCGCGGCACACTCTCCAGGAGTGTCCAGCCTGGGAGGTGCCGTGTCGGGTGTTAGCGGCGGAGGTGTGTCCGGACCTCTCGTTGCCGAGCATCCTTTCGGGGATGCTTGGTCGCAGGAGCGTCTGGCAGGCCATGATCTCCTTTTGCGAGGAGGTCATGGTCGCTAAGGAGGTCGCCGAGCGGGTTAGGGAGCAATTCCTGCCAGCTCAACGTCGCCTGCGGGGTCAGCGTCGAAGACCTTTGCCCCGTTCCTCCTCACGGGGGGGGCTTCCACTTTCAGTTGGAAGTACTTCTAAGAACCCTTTGGGGGGAGGGACTTCGCCACCTTCGCTGCGCCTGCGGGCCACGATGGTGGCCGTTACGCATCAGGGGCCACGACTCGGCATTTGTCGGGTCGTAGTAATGGGTCTGACGCACCCGGGGCACCCAGTCATACCAGGCCAAGCCTGACCCGAGGCGTCGACGACGCCCGTGCGGGGTGGACCATTTGGACGTGCCCCACGTCTTTGCACGGGCGTCGTCCGGGGAGCGCGGTAGATACATTTGGGAGAATGTGCCGACCATTGCATGCGTTCCCCGGGACGGGAGCGGTGGCTGAGTGACCCAGCCATCGCTCATTCCTCGGTTGGGGGAGTGTGTATCGTCGACCACACTCCCTTCCGGGAAGGGGGTCCTCCCAGTCACCATGGAGGACCCCGGCGCGGGAGGGGACCGGACGTGTTCGTCCAGAGTTCCCGGTCCCCTCCCAGCAGCGCCGAGGAAGGTCACCCTGGGGTTTTAGCCGGTAAGAGTCCGGCATACCCCCGGAGTTTCTCAGCTCCGGGGGATCCATGAGGATTTCCACACGATAAAAAAAAAGGTACTGAAGAGCCCGGCAACAGCGGCACGGGCATCAAATACAACAGTATCTGGCGCTGCCAAAGAAGGAACCTGGGCCCAGGTGGTGGGCAGGAAGGCGGCTAGGGCAGCCAAAAAGTCCCAACCCGCCCCTGTCCCGCCACCTAAGGCCCAGGCGGCTAAGGAGGCTGACAAGCCGAAGTTGGGGAGGCTGCCGCGCACCGCGGCAGTCGCGTTGACCCTCTCGCCTGGCAGCAAAGCCACCTACAGAGACGTTATGGTTGCTGCCAGGCAGAGGGTCAGGCTATCTGACGTTGGGGTGGAAGCTGTCCGCCCCAAAAAGTCCAGGAGCGGCGGACTCTTGTTAGAGATAGCCGGTCCTGAGAAGGAAGCCAAGGCTACAGCCTTCGCTGATAAATTGAGAGAGACGTCGGCCGGCGACGGCGTGGTGGTGGCCAGGCCGATCAAAAAGGCTGATCTGCGAGTGATCGGCCTGGACGACTCGGTCACCTCGCCTGAGGTGTACACGAGGTATACATGACACATCGCAATGAAATTTATATCCTATCATGAAACATAGAAATGAGACGCGATATCGCGTTCTATAAAGCATTAGAACTCTATTGCTTCCATACGTAGGCATCTGGAAACGCTATTTCCTAGCAAGCAAGTGTGTCATTTGCGTTCTTTTGAGGTGCAGACGAGGTATACATGACACATCGCAATGAATATTATACCTTATCCTGAGACATAGAAATGAGATGCGATATCGCGTTTTAAGAAGCATGAGAACTCTATTGCTTAGTTACGCAGACATCTGCGAACGCTATTTGCCAGCATGGAAGTGTCGCATTTACATTCTTTTGAAGAGTGGACGAGGCATACATAACACTACTCAATGAATATTCTATCTTATCCTGAAACATAGAAATGAGATGCGTTATCGCTATTTAAGAAGCATTAGAACTCTATTGCTTCGATACGTAGACATCTGGAAACGCTATTTCTTAGTAAGGGAGTGTGGTATTTACATTCTATTGAAGTGTAGACGAGGTATACATAATACTTCGCAATTAATATTATATCACATCATGAAACATAGAAATGAGATGCGATATCGCGCTTTAACAAGCATTAGAAATCAATTGCTTCGATACGTAGACATCTGGAAACACTATTTCTTAGTAAGGAAGTGTGGTGCTTACATTCTTTTGAAGTGTAGACGAGGTATACATACTGCTTCGCAATGAATATAATATCTTATCATGAAATATAGAACTGCGATGCCATATCGCGGTTTAAGAAGCATTAGAACTCCAGTGCTTCGATACGTAGACATCTGGAAACGCATTTGCTGGCAAGGAATTGTGGCATTTACATTCTTTTGAAGTGTTGACGAGCTATACATAACACTTCGCAATGAATATTATATCATATCATGAAACATAGATATGAGATGCGATATCGCGTTTTAAGAAGCATTAGAACTCTGTTGCTTCGATACGTAAACATCTGGACACGCATTTCCTACAAAGGGTGTGTGGCATTTACATTCTTTGGAAGTGTAGACGAGGTATACATAACACTTTGCAATGAATATTATATCTTATCATGAAACATAGAAATGAGATGCGATACCCCGTTTGAAGAAGCACTAGAACTCTATTACTTCGATACGTAGACATCTGGAAACGCATTTCCTAGCAAGGAAGTGTGGCAATTACATTCTTTTGAAGTGTAGATAAGGTATACATAACACTTCGCAGTGAATATTACATCATATCATGAAACATAGAAATGAGATGCGATATCGCGTTTTGAGAAGCTTTAGAACTCTACTGCTTCGATACGTAGACATCTGGAAACGCTATTTCCTAGCAAGGAACTGTGGCATTTATATTCTTCTGAAGTGTAGATGAGGTATACATATCGCGTCGCAATTAATAATATATCATATCGTGAAACATAGAAATGAGATGCGGTGTCGTGTTTTAAGAAGCATTGGAACTCTATTGCTTTCGATACGTAAACATGTGGAAACGCATTTCCTGGCAAGGAAGTGCGGCATTTATTTTCCTTTCAAGTGTAGACGATGTATTCATTACATTTCGCAATGTATATTATGTTTTATCATGAAACACTGAAATGAGATGCGATATCGCGTTTTTAGAAGCATTGGAAATCTACTGCTTCAATACGTAGACATCTGGAAACGCTATTTCCTAGCAAACAAGTGTGGCATTTGCATTCTTTTGAGGCGTACACGAGGTATACATAACACTTCGCAATGAATATTATATCTTATCATGAAGCATAGAAATCAGTTACGATATCGCGTTTTATGAATCATTAGAACTCTATTGCTTCGATATATAGACATCAGCAAACTCTATTTCCTAGCATGGAAGAGCCGCATTTATATTCTTTTGAAGTGAACACGAGGTATACATAACACTGCACAATGAATATTGCATCTTATCGTGAAACAGAGAAATGAGATGCGATATCGCGTTTTAAGAAGCGTTAGATCTTTATTGCTTCGATACGTAGACATCTGGAAACTCATTTCCTGGCAAGGCAGTGTGGCATTTACATTCTTTTGAAGTGTAGACGAGGTATACATAACACTTCGCAATGAATATTGTACCTTATTATGAAACATAGAACTGAGATGCGATCTCGCGTTTAAGGAAGCATTAGAACTCCATTGCTTCGATACGTAGACATCTGGCTAAACGCATTTTCTAGGAAGGAACTGTCGCATTTACATTCATTTGAAGTGTATGCGAGGTATAAGTGGCACTTCGCAATGAATATTATATCTCATCATGAAGCATAGAAATGTGATGTGATATCGTGATTTGTAATGAATTAAAACAGTATTGCATCGATACGCAGACATCTAGAAACGCAATTCCGTAGCAAGGAAGTTTGGCATTTACATTCTTTTGTAATGTTGACGAGATATGCATAACGCGATGCATTGAATTACATCTTATTATGTAACATAGAAATGAGATGCATTATCGCGTTTTAAGAAGCATTGGAGCCCTACTGATTCGATACGTAGGGGTCTAGAAACACTATTCTGTAGCAATGTAGTTGTTTGTCATGATAGGTTGTAAAACAAAGCAACCCGTAACGTATATCGCGCCAATACGTCAACAGAATGTTAATCACACACATACTTGCGACGGAATAGCGTTTCTAGATGTCTAGGTATCGCAGAAATGGAGTTCTAATGCTTCATAAGACGCGTTATAGCATCTCATTTCTATATCTCATGATTAGATGAAATGTCCTATGCAGTGTGTTATTTATATCTTGTCGGCACTTTAAAGGAATGTAAATGCCACACTTGCTTGCAACGGAATAGCGTTTCTAGGTGTCTACGTATCGAAGCAATAGAGTCCTAAAGCTTCATAAAACGCGATATTGCATCTTGTTTCTATATTTTCATGCAAATGCCACACCTCCTTGCGACGGAATAGCGTTTCTAGATGTCTAGGTTTCGCAGAAATTGAGTTCCAATGCTTCATGAAACGCGATATCACATCTCATTCCTATATCCCATGATAAGATGTAATTACCAATGCAACGCGATATGTATATCTCGTCAATACTTGATGAGAATGTAAACCCCACACTTCCTCCCGACGGAATAGCGTTTCTAGATGTCTACGTATCGAGGCAATAGAGTTGTAACTCTTCATAAAAGGTGACATCGCACCACATTCCTGTGTTTCATGATAAGATGCTATACCAATCCAAGGCGTAATGTATATCTCGTCAACACTTTAAAAGAATGTAAATCCCGCACATATTTGGAACGGAATAGCGTCCTTCGATGTCTACTGTGACGGGTTTTCCCGTAAAATTCCGCAAGAAAGGGGGTATATAGAACCAATAATAAAGGGGTATACAGGAGTTTAATCCGGGGTACAAAATATCCGCGCGATGCGACCGTCCGCGAATTCGCCAGCGCCAAGTACAGAACAAAGAATTTCCTATCCAGCGAGTATTTCGAAGCTGCGAGGCTGGGACTCTTTGGGCGCCAGCTACTCAAGAAGTAGCAAAACTAGTAGACCACGCAACCCGGGGAAACCCGGTGCAAGATAACCCTTGAATTTCGAAATACTCCTTCGCTCGACTGCTTCTAGCCGAGTGCGCAAAGTCGGGTCGCGGGATACTGAACTCACGGCTTCTTTCTATATTGCATCGACGCGGGATTACTAAATGTTATACGACACGTCGCGAATGATCGGGGATCACCACCTGTTATACGATACAAAATACAATACGCGATATCAGAAATGCGTCAGGAAAAAATGGGACACTTTAGCGAATAAGGACTCACGCTCTCGTTTCCAACAATTCTGGATCTCGCTCTGTCCTTCTCTCTCTTTCTCTCTCTCTCTCGTCCAAATCGCTCCGTACAATCGTTTGCTAGGTTGCTCGCTAAGTCTTCGCTAAGTCTTGGCTAAGTCGTCGCTAAGTAGTCGCTAAGAAGTCGCTAAAAGTAGAGGCTGTCTTCATGCTAGCTAGCTCGTTATATAGGTTTGCTGGGGGTCTTCGGATCCCCTTAGATCCTCCATAGGGCTCCTTGGTGGGGTAAGGCTATATGCTTCGGTATTGTTCGGGGCATCGATCGGTGGATTTCGGCGATCGTCCCTGATCGCCGCCTCTGGTGTGTCTAGAAGGGGTCCGCTGGATTATTTGTACTGCGGCGCATGTCGCACGCCGCGCTTACCTCGGCTCACCTGCAGTTCCGGTGCGCATCTTGCATTTTCCTCTTCATGGGCTCAGGGGAGGGGTGGAGGTTCTTCTCACACCCGGAGTACATCCTGTTCGTCTCCATGGGCTATGGCAGCGGTAGTATCGTTGCAGGGCCTTGGATCATATCCCTCGGGCTTCAGGGTCTCTTCTTGCTCACTTCCCGACTCCTCCACCGTCGAGCCCGTCACGCTACCTCGGCCCACAGCCCTTCCGCGAACCTGCGGTCTTCTTATCCGCCGAAGGGGTGTCTCCTGGGTCGCTTCTTCAATCAGCTCGCCAGTCTAATCCGTAGAACGGAGAGAGAGAAAAGAACGGGGGGGAGGGGGAGGGGGGAAAGGTTCTACCAACGCGTATTCCACGCTCCTCGCAAGTACAGCTATCGCGATTGTCCGTGTCGCGCTTCTTGCATGGGTGGTGATCTGCGAGCTAGTCTAACCGAAGCGGGGGGGGGGGGGGGGGTGAGCAAGCCTTGTGACGTCACCACGTCACACTACATATCGAAGTAATAGTGTTCTAATGGGTCTTAAAACGCGATATCGAATCTCATTTCTATGTTTCACGATAAGATATAATATTCATTGCGAAGAGTCATGTATACCTCGTACTCACTTCAAAAGAATGTAACTGCGACACTTCCATGCTAGGAAATAGCGTTTGCACATGCCTACGTATCGGGGCAATAGAGTTCTAATGCTTCTCAAAACGCGATGTCGCATCTCATTTCTATGTTTCGTGATAAGATATAATATTCATTGCGAAGTGTCATGTATACCTCGTACTCACTTCAAAAGAATGTAAATGCGACACTCCCTTGCTAGGAAGTAGCGTTAGCAGATGCCTACGTATCGTAGCAATAGTGTTCTAACGCTACTTAAAACGCCATATCGCATTTCATTTTCTATGTTTCATGATAAGATATAATATTCATTGCGAAGTTTCATGTATACCTCGTATTCACTTCAAAAGTATGTAAGTGCGACACTTCCTTGCTAGGAAATAGCGTTTGCCGATATCTACGTATCGAAGCGGTAGAGTTCTAATGCTTTGTAAAACGTGATATCGCATCTCACTTCTATGTTTCATGATAAGATATAATGTTCATTGCGAAGTGGCATGTATACCTCGTATTGACTTCAAAAGAATGTAAATGCGACACTTCCTTGCTAGGGAATAGCGTTTCCAGATGTCTACGTACCGAAACAATAGAGCTCTAATGCTTCTTAAAACGACATGTTGCATCTCATTTCTATGTTTCATGATAAGATATAATATTCATTGCGATGTGTCATGTATATCTCGCATTCACTATAAAAGAATGTAAATGCGACTATTCCTTGCTAGAAAATAGCGTTTGCAGATGTCTACGTATCGAAGCATTAGAGTTCTACTCCTTCTTAAAACGGGATATTGCATCCCATTTATAAGTTTCGTGATAAGATATAATATTCATTGCGAAGTGTCATGTATACCTCGTATTCACTTCAAAAGAATGTAAATGCGACACACCCTTCCTATTAAATAGCGTTTGCAGATGTCTCCGTATCGGCGCACTAGAGTTCTAATGCTTCTTAAATCCCGATATCGCATTTCATTCCAGTGTTTCGTGATAGGGTATAATATTAATTGCGAAGTGTCACTTATATCTCGTATTCACTTAAAAAGAATGTAAATGCGACACTTCCTTGCTAGGAAATCGCGTTTGCAGATGTCTACGTATCGAAGCAATAGAGATCTACTGCTTCTTAAATCGCCATATCGCATCTCATTTCTATGTTTCATGATAATATATAATATTCATTGTGCAATGTTATGTATACCTCGCATTCACTTCAAAAGAATATAAATGCGACACTTCCTTGCTAGGAAATAGCGTTTGCAGATGTCTGCGTATCGTAGCATTAGATTTTTATTGCATCTCAAAACGTGATATCGCATCTCATTTCTATGCTTCATGATAAGATATAATATTAATTGCGAAGTGTCATGTATACCTTGTATTCGCTTCAGAAGAATGTAAATGCGACATTTCCTGGCTAGGAAATAGCGTTTGCTGATGTCTATGTATGGTAGCAAGCGTGTTATAATGCTTCTTAAAACAAGATATCGCATCTCCTTTCTATGTTTCATTATAAGATATAATATTCATTGCGAAGTGAAATGTATACCTCGCATACACTTCAAACGAATGTCAAGACGACTCTTCCTTAATAGGAAATAGCGTTTGCAGATGTCTACGCATCGAAGCAATAGAGTTCTAATGCTTCTTGAAACGCGATATCGCATCTCATTTCTATGCTTCATGATAAGCTATAATATTCATTGCGAAGTGTCATGTATACCTCGCACACACTTCAAATGAATGTAAATCCGACACTTCCTTCCTAGAAAATTACGTTTACAGATGTCTACGTATCGAAGCAATAGAGTTCTAATGCTTCTTATATGGCCATATCGCATCACATTCCTATGTTTTATGATAAGATATAATATTCATCGCGGAGTATCATGTATACCACGTTTTCTCTTCAAAAGAATGTAAATGCGACACTTCCTTGCTAGGAAGTAGCGTTTGCAGATGTGTACGTATCGAAGCAATAGAGTTCTAATGCTTCTTAAATCGCCATATCGCAACTCATTTCTATGTTTTATGATAAGATATAATATTCATTGCGGTGTATCATGTATACCACGTTTTCTCTTCAACAGAATGTAAATACGACACTTCCTTGCTAGGAAATAGCGTTAGCAAATGTCTACGTATTGTAGCAGTAGAGTTCTAATGCTTCTCAAAACGCGATATCGCATCTCATATCTATGTTTCATGATAAGACATAATATTCATTGTGGAGTGTTATGTATACCTCGTATTCACTTCAAAGGATGTAAATGCAACACTCCCTTGCTAGGAAATAGCGTCTGCAGATGTCTACGTATCGTAGCAATAGAGTTCTAATGCTTCCTAAAACAAGATATCGCGACTCATTTCTATGTTTCATGAGAAGATATAATATTCATTGCGAAGTGTCATGTACACCTCGTATTCACGTCAAAGGAATGTAAATGCGACACTTCCTTGCAAGGAAATAGCGTCTGCAGATATCTACGTAGCAATAGGGTACTAATGCTTCTTAAAAGGAGATAACGAATCACATTTCTATGTTTCATGATAAGATATAATATTCATTGCGAAGTGTGTTGTATACCTCGCATACACTTCAAAAGAATGTAAATGCGACACTTCGTTGCTAGGAAGTAGCGTTAGCAGATGTCTACGTATCGAAGCAATAGAGTACTAATGGTTCTTAAAACGAGATATCGCATCTCATTTCTATGTTCTAGGATCATATAATATTCTTTGCGTAGTGTCATGAATACTTCGTATTCACTTCAAAAGAATGTAAATGCGACACTTCCTTGCTTCGAAATAGCGTTTGCAGATGTCTACGTATCGAAGCAATAGAGTTCTAATGCTTCTCAAACACGATATCGCATCACATATCTATGTTTCGTGATAAGATGTAACATTCTTTGCGAAGTGTCATGTATACCTCGTATTCACTTCAAAAGAATCTAAATGCGACACTTCCTTGCTAGGAAATAGCGTTTGCAGATGTCTACGTATCGAAACAATAGAGTTCTAGTGCTTCTTAAATCGCGACGTCGCATTTCATTTCTATGTTTCATGATAAGATATAATATTCATTGCGAAGTGTCATGTATACCTCGCGTTCTCTTCAGAATAATGTACATGCGACACATCATTGCTAGGAAGTAGCGTTTGGAGATGTCTACGTATCGGAGCAATAGAGTTCTAGTGCTTCTTAAATCGGGATACCGCATCTAGTTTCTATGTTCATGATAAGATATAATGTTCATTGCGAAGTGTTATGTATTCCTCGTCTGCACTTCAACTGAATATAAATGCGACACTTCCTTTCTAGTAAATAGCGTTTCCAGATGTCTACGTATCGAAGCAATAGAGTTCTAATGCTTATTAAAACGGGATGCCGCATCTCATTTCAATGTTTCATGATAAGAAATAATAATCTTTGCGAAGTGTCATGAGTACCTCGTATTCACATCAAAGGAATGTAAATGCGACACTTCCTTGCTGGGAAATAGCGTTTGCAGATGCCTACGTATCGTAGCAAAAGTGTTCTAATGCTTCTTAAAACGCGATATCACACCTCACTTCTATGTTTCTTTATAAGATATAATATTCATTGCGAGAAGTCATGTATAGCTCGCATACAATTCGAATGAATGTAAAGGCGGCACTTCCTTGCTAGGTTATTGCGTTTGCAGATGCCTACGTTTCGAAGCTATAGAGTTCAAATGCTCCTTAAGACGGGATATCGCATCTCAATTCTATGTTTCAAGAAAAGGTATAATATTCATTGCGAATTGTCATGTATACCTCGTATTCGCTACAAAAGAATGTAAATGCGACTCTTCCTTGCTATTACATAATGTTAGCAGATGTCTACGTATCGTAGCAAAGAGTTCTAATGCTTCTTAAAACGCAATATCGCATTTCATGTCTATGATTCCTGATAAGATGTAATATTCATTGCGACGTTTAATGTACACCTCGCATACACTTCAAATGAATTTAAATGCGAAACTTCCTTGCTAGGAAATAGCGGTTGCAGATGTCTACGTATCGTAGCAATAGAGTTCTAATGCTTCTTGTAACGCGATATCGCATCTCATTTCTATGTTTCATGACAAGATATAATACTTATTGCGAAGTGTTACGCATACCTCGTATACACTTCAAATGAATGAAAGTGCGAGACTTCCTTGCTAGGAAGTTGCGTTTGCAGATGTCTACGAATCGAAAAAATAGAGTTCTAATGCTTCTTAAATCGCCATATCGCATCTCATTTCTACGTTTCATGATAAGATATAATATTCATTGTGCAGTATTATGTATATCTCGTCTACGCTCCAAATGAATGTAAATGCGACACTTCCTTGCTAGGAAATAGCGTTTGCAGACGTCTACATATCGAGGCAATAGAGTTCTAATGCTTCTTTAATCGCGATATCGCATCTCAATTCTATGTTTCATGATAAGATATAATATTCATTGCGTAATGTCATGTATACTTCGTATTCACTTCAAAAGAATGTAAATGCGACACTTCCTTGCTAGGAAATAGCGTATGCTGATATCTACGTATCGTAGCAATAGATTTCTAATGCTTCTTAAATCGCGATATCGCATCTCACTTCTACGTTTCATGATAAGATATAATATTCATTATGCAGTGTTACGTATATCTCGCTTACACTTCAAACGAATGTCAAGACGACTCTTCCTTAATAGGAAATAGCGTTTGCAGATGTCTACGCATCGAAGCAATAGAGTTCTAATGCTTCTTGAAACGCGATATCGCATCTCATTTCTATGCTTCATGATAAGCTATAATATTCATTGCGAAGTGTCATGTATACCTCGCACACACTTCAAATGAATGTAAATCCGACACTTCCTTCCTAGAAAATTACGTTTACAGATGTCTACGTATCGAAGCAATAGAGTTCTAATGCTTCTTATATGGCCATATCGCATCACATTCCTATGTTTTATGATAAGATATAATATTCATCGCGGAGTATCATGTATACCACGTTTTCTCTTCAAAAGAATGTAAATGCGACACTTCCTTGCTAGGAAGTAGCGTTTGCAGATGTGTACGTATCGAAGCAATAGAGTTCTAATGCTTCTCAAAACGCGATATCGCATCTCATATCTATGTTTCATGATAAGACATAATATTCATTGTGGAGTGTTATGTATACCTCGTATTCACTTCAAAGGATGTAAATGCAACACTCCCTTGCTAGGAAATAGCGTCTGCAGATGTCTATGTATCGTAGCAATAGAGTTCTAATGCTTCTTAAAACGCGGATCGATCCTCATTTCTATGTTTCACGATAAAATATAATATTCATTGTGGGGTGTTATGTATACCTCGTCTGTACTTCCTAAGAATGTAAATGCGACACTTCCTTGCTAGGAAATAGCGTCTGCAGATATCTACGTAGCAATAGGGTACTAAAGCTTCTTAAAAGGAGATAACGAATCTCATTTCTATGTTTCATGATAAGATATAATATTCATTGCGAAGTGTGTTGTATACCTCGCATACACTTCAAAAGAATGTAAATGCGACACTTCGTTGCTAGGAAGTAGCGTTAGCAGATGTCTACGTATCGAAGCAATAGAGTACTAATGGTTCTTAAAACGAGATATCGCATCTCATTTCTATGTTCTAGGATGATATAATATTCTTTGCGTAGTGTCATGAATACTTCGTATTCACTTCAAAAGAATGTAAATGCGACACTTCCTTGCTTCGAAATAGCGTTTGCAGATGTCTACGTATCGAAGCAATAGAGTTCTAATGCTTCTCAAACACGATATCGCATCACATATCTATGTTTCGTGATAAGATGTAACATTCTTTGCGAAGTGTCATGTATACCTCGTATTCACTTCAGAAGAACGTAAATGCGACACTTCCTTTCTAGAAAATGGCGTTTGCAGATGTCTTCGTATCGAAGCAATAGAGTTCTAATGCTTCTTAAAACGAGATATCGCATCTCATTTCTATGTTTCATGATTGGATATAATATTCATTGTGGAGAGTTATGTATACCTCGCATACACTTCAAACGAATGTAAATGCGACACTTCCTTGCTAGGAAATAGCGTTGGCAGATGTCTACGTATCGAAGCAGTAGAACTCTAATGCTTCTTAAATCGCCATATCGCATCTCATTTCTATGTTTCAGGATAAGATATAATATTCATTGTTTAGTGTTTCATATACGTCGTGCTCACTTCAAAAGAATCTAAATGCGACACTTCCTTGCTAGGAAATAGCGTTTGCAGATGCCTACGTATCGTAGCAAAAGTGTTCTAATGCTTCTTAAAACGCGATATCACACCTCACTTCTATGTTTCTTTATAAGATATAATATTCATTGCGAGAAGTCATGTATAGCTCGCATACAATTCGAATGAATGTAAAGGCGGCACTTCCTTGCTAGGTTATTGCGTTTGCAGATGCCTACGTTTCGAAGCTATAGAGTTCAAATGCTCCTTAAGACGGGATATCGCATCTCAATTCTGAATCAAGAAAAGGTATAATATTCATTGCGAATTGTCATGTATACCTCGTATTCGCTACAAAAGAATGTAAATGCGACTCTTCCTTGCTATTACATAATGTTAGCAGATGTCTACGTATCGTAGCAAAGAGTTCTAATGCTTCTTAAAACGCAATATCGCATTTCATGTCTATGATTCCTGATAAGATGTAATATTCATTGCGACGTTTAATGTACACCTCGCATACACTTCAAATGAATTTAAATGCGAAACTTCCTTGCTAGGAAATAGCGGTTGCAGATGTCTACGTATCGTAGCAATAGAGTTCTAATGCTTCTTGTAACGCGATATCGCATCTCATTTCTATGTTTCATGACAAGATATAATACTTATTGCGAAGTGTTACGCATACCTCGTATACACTTCAAATGAATGAAAGTGCGAGACTTCCTTGCTAGGAAGTTGCGTTTGCAGATGTCTACGAATCGAAAAAATAGAGTTCTAATGCTTCTTAAATCGCCATATCGCATCTCATTTCTACGTTTCATGATAAGATATAATAATCATTGCGAATTGTCATGTATACCTCGCATACACTTCAAATGAATGTAAATGCGACACCTCCTTGTTAGGATATAGCGATGGCAGATGCCTGCGTATGGAAGCAATAGGGTTCTAATGCTTCTTAAAACGCGATATCGTATCTCATTTCTATGTTTCATGATAAAATATAATATTCATTGTGCAATGTTATGTATACATCGCATTCACTTCAAGAGAATGTAAATGCGACATTACCTTGCTAGGAAATGGCGTCTGCAGATATCTACGTAGCAATAGGGTACTAATGCTTCTTAAAAGGTGATAACGAATCACATTTCTATGTTTCATGATAAGATATAATATTCATTGCGAAGTGTGTTGTATACCTCGCATACACTTCAAAAGAATGTAAATGCGACACTTCGTTGCTAGGAAGTAGCGTTAGCAGATGTCTACGTATCGAAGCAATAGAGTACTAATGGTTCTTAAAACGAGATATCGCATCTCATTTCTATGTTCTAGGATGATATAATATTCTTTGCGTAGTGTCATGAATACTTCGTATTCACTTCAAAAGAATGTAAATGCGACACTTCCTTGCTTCGAAATAGCGTTTGCAGATGTCTACGTATCGAAGCAATAGAGTTCTAATGCTTCTCAAACACGATATCGCATCACATATCTATGTTTCGTGATAAGATGTAACATTCTTTGCGAAGTGTCATGTATACCTCGTATTCACTTCAAAAGAATCTAAATGCGACACTTCCTTGCTAGGAAATAGCGTTTGCAGATGTCTACGTATCGAAACAATAGAGTTCTAGTGCTTCTTAAATCGCGACGTCGCATTTCATTTCTATGTTTCATGATAAGATATAATATTCATTGCGAAGTGTCATGTATACCTCGCGTTCTCTTCAGAATAATGTACATGCGACACATCATTGCTAGGAAGTAGCGTTTGGAGATGTCTACGTATCGGAGCAATAGAGTTCTAGTGCTTCTTAAATCGGGATACCGCATCTAGTTTCTATGTTCATGATAAGATATAATGTTCATTGCGAAGTGTTATGTATTCCTCGTCTGCACTTCAAATGAATATAAATGCGACACTTCCTTTCTAGTAAATAGCGTTTCCAGATGTCTACGTATCGAAGCAATAGAGTTCTAATGCTTATTAAAACGGGATGCCGCATCTCATTTCAATGTTTCATGATAAGAAATAATAATCTTTGCGAAGTGTCATGAGTACCTCGTATTCACATCAAAGGAATGTAAATGCGACACTTCCTTGCTGGGAAATAGCGTTTGCAGATGCCTACGTATCGTAGCAAAAGTGTTCTAATGCTTCTTAAAACGCGATATCACACCTCACTTCTATGTTTCTTTATAAGATATAATATTCATTGCGAGAAGTCATGTATAGCTCGCATACAATTCGAATGAATGTAAAGGCGGCACTTCCTTGCTAGGTTATTGCGTTTGCAGATGCCTACGTTTCGAAGCTATAGAGTTCAAATGCTCCTTAAGACGGGATATCGCATCTCAATTCTATGTTTCAAGAAAAGGTATAATATTCATTGCGAATTGTCATGTATACCTCGTATTCGCTACAAAAGAATGTAAATGCGACTCTTCCTTGCTATTACATAATGTTAGCAGATGTCTACGTATCGTAGCAAAGAGTTCTAATGCTTCTTAAAACGCAATATCGCATTTCATGTCTATGATTCCTGATAAGATGTAATATTCATTGCGACGTTTAATGTACACCTCGCATACACTTCAAATGAATTTAAATGCGAAACTTCCTTGCTAGGAAATAGCGGTTGCAGATGTCTACGTATCGTAGCAATAGAGTTCTAATGCTTCTTGTAACGCGATATCGCATCTCATTTCTATGTTTCATGACAAGATATAATACTTATTGCGAAGTGTTACGCATACCTCGTATACACTTCAAATGAATGAAAGTGCGAGACTTCCTTGCTAGGAAGTTGCGTTTGCAGATGTCTACGAATCGAAAAAATAGAGTTCTAATGCTTCTTAAATCGCCATATCGCATCTCATTTCTACGTTTCATGATAAGATATAATATTCATTGTGCAGTATTATGTATATCTCGTCTACGCTCCAAATGAATGTAAATGCGACACTTCCTTGCTAGGAAATAGCGTTTGCAGACGTCTACATATCGAGGCAATAGAGTTCTAATGCTTCTTTAATCGCGATATCGCATCTCAATTCTATGTTTCATGATAAGATATAATATTCATTGCGTAATGTCATGTATACTTCGTATTCACTTCAAAAGAATGTAAATGCGACACTTCCTTGCTAGGAAATAGCGTATGCTGATATCTACGTATCGTAGCAATAGATTTCTAATGCTTCTTAAATCGCGATATCGCATCTCACTTCTACGTTTCATGATAAGATATAATATTCATTATGCAGTGTTACGTATATCTCGCTTACACTTCAAACGAATGTCAAGACGACTCTTCCTTAATAGGAAATAGCGTTTGCAGATGTCTACGCATCGAAGCAATAGAGTTCTAATGCTTCTTGAAACGCGATATCGCATCTCATTTCTATGCTTCATGATAAGCTATAATATTCATTGCGAAGTGTCATGTATACCTCGCACACACTTCAAATGAATGTAAATCCGACACTTCCTTCCTAGAAAATTACGTTTACAGATGTCTACGTATCGAAGCAATAGAGTTCTAATGCTTCTTATATGGCCATATCGCATCACATTCCTATGTTTTATGATAAGATATAATATTCATCGCGGAGTATCATGTATACCACGTTTTCTCTTCAAAAGAATGTAAATGCGACACTTCCTTGCTAGGAAGTAGCGTTTGCAGATGTGTACGTATCGAAGCAATAGAGTTCTAATGCTTCTTAAATCGCCATATCGCAACTCATTTCTATGTTTTATGATAAGATATAATATTCATTGCGGTGTATCATGTATACCACGTTTTCTCTTCAACAGAATGTAAATACGACACTTCCTTGCTAGGAAATAGCGTTTGCAAATGTCTACGTATTGTAGCAGTAGAGTTCTAATGCTTCTCAAAACGCGATATCGCATCTCATATCTATGTTTCATGATAAGACATAATATTCATTGTGGAGTGTTATGTATACCTCGTATTCACTTCAAAGGATGTAAATGCAACACTCCCTTGCTAGGAAATAGCGTCTGCAGATGTCTATGTATCGTAGCAATAGAGTTCTAATGCTTCTTAAAACGCGGATCGATCCTCATTTCTATGTTTCACGATAAAATATAATATTCATTGTGGGGTGTTATGTATACCTCGTCTGTACTTCCTAAGAATGTAAATGCGACACTTCCTTGCTAGGAAATAGCGTCTGCAGATATCTACGTAGCAATAGGGTACTAAAGCTTCTTAAAAGGAGATAACGAATCTCATTTCTATGTTTCATGATAAGATATAATATTCATTGCGAAGTGTGTTGTATACCTCGCATACACTTCAAAAGAATGTAAATGCGACACTTCGTTGCTAGGAAGTAGCGTTAGCAGATGTCTACGTATCGAAGCAATAGAGTACTAATGGTTCTTAAAACGAGATATCGCATCTCATTTCTATGTTCTAGGATGATATAATATTCTTTGCGTAGTGTCATGAATACTTCGTATTCACTTCAAAAGAATGTAAATGCGACACTTCCTTGCTTCGAAATAGCGTTTGCAGATGTCTACGTATCGAAGCAATAGAGTTCTAATGCTTCTCAAACACGATATCGCATCACATATCTATGTTTCGTGATAAGATGTAACATTCTTTGCGAAGTGTCATGTATACCTCGTATTCACTTCAGAAGAACGTAAATGCGACACTTCCTTTCTAGAAAATGGCGTTTGCAGATGTCTTCGTATCGAAGCAATAGAGTTCTAATGCTTCTTAAAACGAGATATCGCATCTCATTTCTATGTTTCATGATTGGATATAATATTCATTGTGGAGAGTTATGTATACCTCGCATACACTTCAAACGAATGTAAATGCGACACTTCCTTGCTAGGAAATAGCGTTGGCAGATGTCTACGTATCGAAGCAGTAGAACTCTAATGCTTCTTAAATCGCCATATCGCATCTCATTTCTATGTTTCAGGATAAGATATAATATTCATTGTTTAGTGTTTCATATACGTCGTGCTCACTTCAAAAGAATCTAAATGCGACACTTCCTTGCTAGGAAATAGCGTTTGCAGATGCCTACGTATCGTAGCAAAAGTGTTCTAATGCTTCTTAAAACGCGATATCACACCTCACTTCTATGTTTCTTTATAAGATATAATATTCATTGCGAGAAGTCATGTATAGCTCGCATACAATTCGAATGAATGTAAAGGCGGCACTTCCTTGCTAGGTTATTGCGTTTGCAGATGCCTACGTTTCGAAGCTATAGAGTTCAAATGCTCCTTAAGACGGGATATCGCATCTCAATTCTGAATCAAGAAAAGGTATAATATTCATTGCGAATTGTCATGTATACCTCGTATTCGCTACAAAAGAATGTAAATGCGACTCTTCCTTGCTATTACATAATGTTAGCAGATGTCTACGTATCGTAGCAAAGAGTTCTAATGCTTCTTAAAACGCAATATCGCATTTCATGTCTATGATTCCTGATAAGATGTAATATTCATTGCGACGTTTAATGTACACCTCGCATACACTTCAAATGAATTTAAATGCGAAACTTCCTTGCTAGGAAATAGCGGTTGCAGATGTCTACGTATCGTAGCAATAGAGTTCTAATGCTTCTTGTAACGCGATATCGCATCTCATTTCTATGTTTCATGACAAGATATAATACTTATTGCGAAGTGTTACGCATACCTCGTATACACTTCAAATGAATGAAAGTGCGAGACTTCCTTGCTAGGAAGTTGCGTTTGCAGATGTCTACGAATCGAAAAAATAGAGTTCTAATGCTTCTTAAATCGCCATATCGCATCTCATTTCTACGTTTCATGATAAGATATAATAATCATTGCGAATTGTCATGTATACCTCGCATACACTTCAAATGAATGTAAATGCGACACCTCCTTGTTAGGATATAGCGATGGCAGATGCCTGCGTATGGAAGCAATAGGGTTCTAATGCTTCTTAAAACGCGATATCGTATCTCATTTCTATGTTTCATGATAAAATATAATATTCATTGTGCAATGTTATGTATACATCGCATTCACTTCAAGAGAATGTAAATGCGACATTACCTTGCTAGGAAATGGCGTCTGCAGATATCTACGTAGCAATAGGGTACTAATGCTTCTTAAAAGGTGATAACGAATCACATTTCTATGTTTCATGATAAGATATAATATTCATTGCGAAGTGTGTTGTATACCTCGCATACACTTCAAAAGAATGTAAATGCGACACTTCGTTGCTAGGAAGTAGCGTTAGCAGATGTCTACGTATCGAAGCAATAGAGTACTAATGGTTCTTAAAACGAGATATCGCATCTCATTTCTATGTTCTAGGATGATATAATATTCTTTGCGTAGTGTCATGAATACTTCGTATTCACTTCAAAAGAATGTAAATGCGACACTTCCTTGCTTCGAAATAGCGTTTGCAGATGTCTACGTATCGAAGCAATAGAGTTCTAATGCTTCTCAAACACGATATCGCATCACATATCTATGTTTCGTGATAAGATGTAACATTCTTTGCGAAGTGTCATGTATACCTCGTATTCACTTCAAAAGAATCTAAATGCGACACTTCCTTGCTAGGAAATAGCGTTTGCAGATGTCTACGTATCGAAACAATAGAGTTCTAGTGCTTCTTAAATCGCGACGTCGCATTTCATTTCTATGTTTCATGATAAGATATAATATTCATTGCGAAGTGTCATGTATACCTCGCGTTCTCTTCAGAATAATGTACATGCGACACATCATTGCTAGGAAGTAGCGTTTGGAGATGTCTACGTATCGGAGCAATAGAGTTCTAGTGCTTCTTAAATCGGGATACCGCATCTAGTTTCTATGTTCATGATAAGATATAATGTTCATTGCGAAGTGTTATGTATTCCTCGTCTGCACTTCAAATGAATATAAATGCGACACTTCCTTTCTAGTAAATAGCGTTTCCAGATGTCTACGTATCGAAGCAATAGAGTTCTAATGCTTATTAAAACGGGATGCCGCATCTCATTTCAATGTTTCATGATAAGAAATAATAATCTTTGCGAAGTGTCATGAGTACCTCGTATTCACATCAAAGGAATGTAAATGCGACACTTCCTTGCTGGGAAATAGCGTTTGCAGATGCCTACGTATCGTAGCAAAAGTGTTCTAATGCTTCTTAAAACGCGATATCACACCTCACTTCTATGTTTCTTTATAAGATATAATATTCATTGCGAGAAGTCATGTATAGCTCGCATACAATTCGAATGAATGTAAAGGCGGCACTTCCTTGCTAGGTTATTGCGTTTGCAGATGCCTACGTTTCGAAGCTATAGAGTTCAAATGCTCCTTAAGACGGGATATCGCATCTCAATTCTATGTTTCAAGAAAAGGTATAATATTCATTGCGAATTGTCATGTATACCTCGTATTCGCTACAAAAGAATGTAAATGCGACTCTTCCTTGCTATTACATAATGTTAGCAGATGTCTACGTATCGTAGCAAAGAGTTCTAATGCTTCTTAAAACGCAATATCGCATTTCATGTCTATGATTCCTGATAAGATGTAATATTCATTGCGACGTTTAATGTACACCTCGCATACACTTCAAATGAATTTAAATGCGAAACTTCCTTGCTAGGAAATAGCGGTTGCAGATGTCTACGTATCGTAGCAATAGAGTTCTAATGCTTCTTGTAACGCGATATCGCATCTCATTTCTATGTTTCATGACAAGA
Source organism: Xylocopa sonorina (assembly GCF_050948175.1). NCBI lineage: Eukaryota > Metazoa > Arthropoda > Insecta > Hymenoptera > Apidae > Xylocopa > Xylocopa sonorina. The sequence continues at coordinate 705,528 of NW_027490123.1, read as the reverse complement.
TATAATACTTATTGCGAAGTGTTACGCATACCTCGTATACACTTCAAATGAATGAAAGTGCGAGACTTCCTTGCTAGGAAGTTGCGTTTGCAGATGTCTACGAATCGAAAAAATAGAGTTCTAATGCTTCTTAAATCGCCATATCGCATCTCATTTCTACGTTTCATGATAAGATATAATATTCATTGTGCAGTATTATGTATATCTCGTCTACGCTCCAAATGAATGTAAATGCGACACTTCCTTGCTAGGAAATAGCGTTTGCAGACGTCTACATATCGAGGCAATAGAGTTCTAATGCTTCTTTAATCGCGATATCGCATCTCAATTCTATGTTTCATGATAAGATATAATATTCATTGCGTAATGTCATGTATACTTCGTATTCACTTCAAAAGAATGTAAATGCGACACTTCCTTGCTAGGAAATAGCGTATGCTGATATCTACGTATCGTAGCAATAGATTTCTAATGCTTCTTAAATCGCGATATCGCATCTCACTTCTACGTTTCATGATAAGATATAATATTCATTATGCAGTGTTACGTATATCTCGCTTACACTTCAAACGAATGTCAAGACGACTCTTCCTTAATAGGAAATAGCGTTTGCAGATGTCTACGCATCGAAGCAATAGAGTTCTAATGCTTCTTGAAACGCGATATCGCATCTCATTTCTATGCTTCATGATAAGCTATAATATTCATTGCGAAGTGTCATGTATACCTCGCACACACTTCAAATGAATGTAAATCCGACACTTCCTTCCTAGAAAATTACGTTTACAGATGTCTACGTATCGAAGCAATAGAGTTCTAATGCTTCTTATATGGCCATATCGCATCACATTCCTATGTTTTATGATAAGATATAATATTCATCGCGGAGTATCATGTATACCACGTTTTCTCTTCAAAAGAATGTAAATGCGACACTTCCTTGCTAGGAAGTAGCGTTTGCAGATGTGTACGTATCGAAGCAATAGAGTTCTAATGCTTCTTAAATCGCCATATCGCAACTCATTTCTATGTTTTATGATAAGATATAATATTCATTGCGGTGTATCATGTATACCACGTTTTCTCTTCAACAGAATGTAAATACGACACTTCCTTGCTAGGAAATAGCGTTTGCAAATGTCTACGTATTGTAGCAGTAGAGTTCTAATGCTTCTCAAAACGCGATATCGCATCTCATATCTATGTTTCATGATAAGACATAATATTCATTGTGGAGTGTTATGTATACCTCGTATTCACTTCAAAGGATGTAAATGCAACACTCCCTTGCTAGGAAATAGCGTCTGCAGATGTCTATGTATCGTAGCAATAGAGTTCTAATGCTTCTTAAAACGCGGATCGATCCTCATTTCTATGTTTCACGATAAAATATAATATTCATTGTGGGGTGTTATGTATACCTCGTCTGTACTTCCTAAGAATGTAAATGCGACACTTCCTTGCTAGGAAATAGCGTCTGCAGATATCTACGTAGCAATAGGGTACTAAAGCTTCTTAAAAGGAGATAACGAATCTCATTTCTATGTTCCATGATAAGATATAATATTCATTGCGAAGTGTGTTGTATACCTCGCATACACTTCAAAAGAATGTAAATGCGACACTTCGTTGCTAGGAAGTAGCGTTAGCAGATGTCTACGTATCGAAGCAATAGAGTACTAATGGTTCTTAAAACGAGATATCGCATCTCATTTCTATGTTCTAGGATGATATAATATTCTTTGCGTAGTGTCATGAATACTTCGTATTCACTTCAAAAGAATGTAAATGCGACACTTCCTTGCTTCGAAATAGCGTTTGCAGATGTCTACGTATCGAAGCAATAGAGTTCTAATGCTTCTCAAACACGATATCGCATCACATATCTATGTTTCGTGATAAGATGTAACATTCTTTGCGAAGTGTCATGTATACCTCGTATTCACTTCAGAAGAACGTAAATGCGACACTTCCTTTCTAGAAAATGGCGTTTGCAGATGTCTTCGTATCGAAGCAATAGAGTTCTAATGCTTCTTAAAACGAGATATCGCATCTCATTTCTATGTTTCATGATTGGATATAATATTCATTGTGGAGAGTTATGTATACCTCGCATACACTTCAAACGAATGTAAATGCGACACTTCCTTGCTAGGAAATAGCGTTGGCAGATGTCTACGTATCGAAGCAGTAGAACTCTAATGCTTCTTAAATCGCCATATCGCATCTCATTTCTATGTTTCAGGATAAGATATAATATTCATTGTTTAGTGTTTCATATACGTCGTGCTCACTTCAAAAGAATCTAAATGCGACACTTCCTTGCTAGGAAATAGCGTTTGCAGATGCCTACGTATCGTAGCAAAAGTGTTCTAATGCTTCTTAAAACGCGATATCACACCTCACTTCTATGTTTCTTTATAAGATATAATATTCATTGCGAGAAGTCATGTATAGCTCGCATACAATTCGAATGAATGTAAAGGCGGCACTTCCTTGCTAGGTTATTGCGTTTGCAGATGCCTACGTTTCGAAGCTATAGAGTTCAAATGCTCCTTAAGACGGGATATCGCATCTCAATTCTGTTTCAAGAAAAGGTATAATATTCATTGCGAATTGTCATGTATACCTCGTATTCGCTACAAAAGAATGTAAATGCGACTCTTCCTTCCTATTACATAATGTTAGCAGATGTCTACGTATCGTAGCAAAGAGTTCTAATGCTTCTTAAAACGCAATATCGCATTTCATGTCTATGATTCCTGATAAGATGTAATATTCATTGCGACGTTTAATGTACACCTCGCATACACTTCAAATGAATTTAAATGCGAAACTTCCTTGCTAGGAAATAGCGGTTGCAGATGTCTACGTATCGTAGCAATAGAGTTCTAATGCTTCTTGTAACGCGATATCGCATCTCATTTCTATGTTTCATGACAAGATATAATACTTATTGCGAAGTGTTACGCATACCTCGTATACACTTCAAATGAATGAAAGTGCGAGACTTCCTTGCTAGGAAGTTGCGTTTGCAGATGTCTACGAATCGAAAAAATAGAGTTCTAATGCTTCTTAAATCGCCATATCGCATCTCATTTCTACGTTTCATGATAAGATATAATAATCATTGCGAATTGTCATGTATACCTCTCATACACTTCAAATGAATGTAAATGCGACACCTCCTTGTTAGGATATAGCGATGGCAGATGCCTGCGTATGGAAGCAATAGGGTTCTAATGCTTCTTAAAACGCGATATCGTATCTCATTTCTATGTTTCATGATAAAATATAATATTCATTGTGCAATGTTATGTATACATCGCATTCACTTCAAGAGAATGTAAATGCGACATTACCTTGCTAGGAAATGGCGTTTGCAGATGTCTACGTATCGTAGCAATAGAGTTCTAATGCTTCCTAAAACAAGATATCGCGACTCATTTCTATGTTTCATGAGAAGATATAATATTCATTGCGAAGTGTCATGTACACCTCGTATTCACGTCAAAGGAATGTAAATGCGACACTTCCTTGCAAGGAAATAGCGTCTGCAGATTTCTACGTGTCGTAGCATTAGAGTTCTAATGCTTCTCAAAACGCGATATCGCATCTCATTTCTATGTTCATGATAAAATATAATATTCATTGTGGAGTGTTTGTATACGTCGTATTCACCTCAACAGAATGTAAATGCGACACTTCCTTGCTAGGAAATAGCGTCTGCAGATATCTACGTATCGTAGCAATAGTGTTCTAATGCTTCTTAAAACGCGATATCGCATCTCATTCCTATGTTTCGTGATAAGATATAATATTCTTTGCGAAGTGCCACGTATACCTCGCATACACTTCAAATGAAAGTGAATGCGACACTTCTTTGCAAGGAAATAGCGTCTGCAGATGTCTACGTATCGTATCATTAGAGTTCTAATGCTTCTCAAAACGCGATATCGCATCTCATTTCTATGTTTCATGATAAGATATAATATTCATTGCGATGTTTCATGTATACCTCGCATACACTTCAAATGATTGTAAATGCGACACTTCCTTGCTGGGAAATAGCGTTTGCAGATGTCTACGTATCGTATCATTAGAGTTCTATTGCTTCGCAAAACGCGAAATCGCATCTCATTTCTATGTTTCATGATAAGATATAATATTCATTGCGAAGTGTTGTGTACACCTCGTCGCAACTTGATAAGAATGTACATGCGACACATCCTTGCTAGGAAATAGCGTTCGCAGATGTTCATGTATCGTAGCAATAGAGTTCTAATGCTTTTTAAATCGCTATATCGCATCTCATTTCTATGTTTCATTATAAGATATAATATTCATTGTGGAGTGTTATCTATACCTCGAAGTCACTACAGAAGAATGTAAATGCGACACTTCCTTGCTAGGAAATAGCGTTTGCAGATGTCTACGTATCGTATCATTAGAGTTCTATTGCTTCTCAAAACGCGAAATCGCATCTCATTTCTATGTTTCATGATACGATATAATATTCATTGTGAAGTGCCACGTATACCTCGCATATACTTCAAATGAAAGTAAATGCGACACTTCTTTGCTAGGAAATAGCGTCTGCAGATATCTACGTATCGTAGCAATAGTGTTCTAATGCTTCTTAAAACGCGATATCGCATCTCATTTCTATGTTTCACGATAAGACATAATATTCATTGCGAAGTGTCATGTATACCTCGCATACACTTCAAATGATTGTAAATGCGACACTTCCTTGCTGGGAAATAGCGTTTGCAGATGTCTACGTATCGTAGCATTAGAGTTCTAATGCTTCGCAAAACGCGATATCGCATCTCATTTCTATGTTTCACGATAAGACATAATATTCATTGCGAAGTGTCATGTATACCTCGCATACACTTCAAATGATTGTAAATGCGACACTTCCTTGCTGGGAAATAGCGTTTGCAGATGTCTACGTATCGTATCATTAGAGTTCTATTGCTTCTCAAAACGCGAAATCGCATCTCATTTCTATGTTTCATGATACGATATAATATTCATTGTGAAGTGCCACGTATACCTCGCATATACTTCAAATGAAAGTAAATGCGACACTTCTTTGCTAGGAAATAGCGTCTGCAGATATCTACGTATCGTAGCAATAGAGTTCTAATGCTTCTTAAAACGCGATATCGCATCTCATTTCTATGTTTTATGATAAGATATAATATTCATTGCAAAGGGCCACGTATACCTCGCATACATTTCAAATGATAGTAAATGCGACACTTCCTTGCTAGGAAATAGCGTTTGCAGATGTCTACGTATCGTAGCGTTGGAGTTCTAATGCTTCTCAAAACGCGATATCGCATCTCATTTCTATGTTTCATGAAAGGATATAATATTCATTGTGGAGTGTTTATATACGTCGTATTCGCCTCAACAGAATGTAAATGCGACACTTCCTTGCCAGGAAATAGCGTCTGCAGATATCTACGTATCGTAGCAATAGTGTTCTAATGCTTCTTAAAACGCGATATCGCATCTCATTTCTATGTTTCGTGATAAGATATAATATTCATTGTGGAGTGTTTGTATACGTCGTATTCGCCTCAACAGAATGTAAATGCGACACTTCCTTGCTAGGAAATAGCGTCTGCAGATATCTACGTATCGTAGCAATAGTGTTCTAATGCTTCTTAAAACGCGATATCGCATCTCATTTCTATGTTTCACGATAAGACATAATATTCATCGCGAAGTGTCATGTATACCTCGCATACACTTCAAATGATTGTAAATGCGACACTTCCGTGCTGGGAAATAGCGTTTGCAGATGTCTACGTATCGTAGCATTAGAGTTCTAATGCTTCTCAAAACGCGATATCGCATCTCATTTCTATGTTTCACGATAAGACATAATATTCATTGCGAAGTGTCATGTATACCTCGCATACACTTCAAATGATTGTAAATGCGACACTTCCTTGCTGGGAAATAGCGTTTGCGGATGTCTACGTATCGTATCATTAGAGTTCTATTGCTTCTCAAAACGCGAAATCGCATCTCATTTCTATGTTTCATGATAGGATATAATATTCATTGTGGAGTGATATGTATACATCGCATTCACTTCAATAGAATGTAATTACGACACTTCATTGCTAGGAAATAGCGTTGACAGATATCTACGTATCGAAGCAATAGGGTTATAACGCTTCTCAAAATCGCCATATCACATCCCATTTCTATGTTTCATGATAAGATATAGTATTCATTGCGAAGTGTCATGTATACCTCGTATTCACTTCAAAAGAATGTAAATGCGACACTTCCTTGCTAGAAAGTAGCGTTTGCACATGTCTACGTTTCGAAGAAATAAAGTTCTAATGCCCCTTAGATCGCGATATCGCATCTCATTTCTATGTTTCATGATAAGATACAATATTCATTGCGAAGTGTCATGTATACCTCGTACTCACTTCAAAACAATGTATATGCGACACTTCCTTGCTAGGAAATAGCGTTTGCAGATGTCTACGTATTGACGCAATAGATTTCTGATGCTACTAAAATCGCGATATTGCATCTCATTTCTATGTTTCATGGTAAGATATAATATTCATTGTGCAGTGGTATGTATATCCCGTCTACACTTCAAAAGAATGTAAATGTGACACTTCCTTGCTAGGAAATAGCGTCTGCAGATGTCTACGTATCGTAGAAATAGAGTTCTAATTCTTCTTAAAACGCGATATCGCATCTCATTTCTATGTTTCACGATAAGATACAATATTAATTGCCAAGTGTCATTTATACCTCGTATTCACTTCAAAAGAATGTAATTGCGACACATCCTTGCTAGGAAATAGCGGTTGCAGATGCCTACGTATCGTAGCAATAGATTTCTAGTGCTTCTTAAAACGCGACATCGCATTTCATTTCTACGTTTCATGATGAGATATAACATTCTTTGCGAAGTATAATGTATACCTCGTAATCACTTCAAAAGAATGTAAATGCGACACGTCCATGCTAGGAAATAGCGCTTGCAGATGTCTACGTATCGAAGCAATATAGTCCTAATGCTTCTTAAAACGGGACACCGCATCACATTTCTATGTTTCATGATAAGATATAATATTCATTGCGTAGTATAATGTATACCTCGCATACACTTCAAATGAATGTTAATGCGACACTTGCTTGCTGGGCAATAGCGACTGCAGATTTCTACGTATCGAAGCAATAGAGTTCTAATGCTTCTTAATTCGCGATATCGCATCCCATTTCTATGTCTCATGATTAGATATAATATTCACTGCGAAAGTTCATGTATACCTCGTATTCACTTCAAAAGAATGCAAATGCGACACTTTCCTGCCATTAAATAGCGTTTGCAGATGTCTACGTATCGTAGCTTTTGATATCTTACGCTTTTTAAATCGCGATATCGCACATCATTTCTATGTTTCACGATAAGATGTAATATTCATTGCGAAGTGTCATGTATACCTCGTATTCACTTCAAAAGAATGTAAATGCGACACTTCCTTGCTAGGAAATAGCGTTTCCAGATATCTACGTATCGTAGCAATAGAGTTCTAATGCTTCTTAAAACGCGATATCGTATATCACTTCTATGTTTCATGACAAGATATAATATTCATTGCGAAGTGTCATGTATACCCGTATTCACTTCAAAAGAATGTAAATGCGACACTTCCTTGCTAGGAAATAGCGTTTGCAGATATCTACGCATCGAAGCAATGGAGTTCTAATGCTGCTTAAAACGCGATATCGCATCTCTTTTCTATGTTTCATGATGAGATATAAAATTCATGGTGCAGTGTTATGTATACCTCGTATTCACTTCAAAAGAAGGTAAATGCGACACTTACTTGCTAGGAAACAATGTTTGCAGATGTCTACGTATCGTAGCAATAGAGTTCTAATGCTTTTAGAAACGCGATATCGCATCCCATTTCTATGTTTCATGATAAGATATAATATTCACCGCGAAGTGTTATGTATACCTCGTATACACTTCAAATGAATGTTAATGCGACACTTCCTTGCTGGGCAATAGCGACTGCAGATTTCTACGTATCGAAGCAATAGGGTTCTAATGCTTCTTAATTCGCGATTTCGCATCTCATTTCTATGTCTCATGATGAGATATAATATTCACTGCGAAGGTTCATGTATACCTCGTATTCACTTCAAAAGAATGCAAATGCGACACTTCCATGCTAGGAAATAGAAATGGCAGATGTCTACGTATCGAAGCAGTACAGTTCTAATGCTTCTTAAACTAAATATCGCATCTCATTTCTATGTTTCATGATAGGATATAATATTCATTGCGATGTGTCATGTATACCTGGAATACACTTCAAATGAATGTGAATGCGACACTTCCTTGCTAGGAAATAGCGTTGGCAGATGTCTGCGTATCGAAGCAGTAGAGTTCTAATGCTTCTTAAACCAAATATCGCATCTCATTTTTATGTTTCATGATAAGATATAATATTCATTGCGGAGTGTAATGTATACCTCGTATTCACTTCAAATGAATGCAAATGCAACACATCCTTGCTAGGAAATGGCGTTTGTAGATGTCTACGTATCGAAGCAATAGATTTCTAATGCTTCTTAAATAGCGATATCGCATATCATTTCTATGTTTCAAGATAAGATATGATATTCATTGCGAAGTGTCTTGTATACCTCGCATACACTTCAAATGAATGCAAATGCAACACTTCCTTGCTAGGAAATGGCGTTTGCAGATGTCTACGTATCGAAGCAATAGAGTTCCTATGCTTCTTGAATCGCATCTCATTTCTATGTTTCATGATAATTTATATTATTCAATGCGAAGTGTGATGTATACCTCGTATTCACTTCAGATGAATGTAAATGCGACACGTCCTTGCTAGGAAATAGCGTTTGCAGATGTCTACGTATCGTAGCAATAGAGTTCTAATGCTTCTTAATACGCGGTATCGCATCTCACTTCTATGTTTCATGATAAGATACAATATTCATTGCGAAGTGTTGTGTATACCTCGTATTCACTTAAAAGCGATATAAATGCGACACGTCCTTGCTAGGAAACAGCAGATGTCTACGATGTTTGCAGATGTCTACGTATTTTAGGAATAGAGTTCAAACGCTTCTTTAAACGCGATATCGCATCTCACTTCTATGTTTCACTATAAGATATAATATTCATTGCGAAGTGTCGTGTATACCTCGTATTCACTTAAGAAGAATGTAAATGCGACACTTCTTTGCTATTAAATAGCGTTTGCAGATGTCTACGTATCGTAGCATTGGAGTTATAATGCTTCTTTAAACGCAGTATCGCATCTCATTCCTATGTTTCATGATAAGATATAATATTCCTTGTGCAGTGTTATATATACCTTGTTTTAACTTCAAGAGAATGTAAATGCGACACTTCCTTGCTAGCAAATAGCGTTTCCAGATGTCTACGTGTCGAAGTAATAGTGTTCTAATGTTTCTTAAAACGCGATATCGCACCTCATTTCTATGTTTCATGATAAAATATAATATTTATTGCGAAGTGTAATGTATAGCTCATCTACACTTCAGAGGAATGTAAATGCCAAACATCCTTGCTAGGAAATGCGTTTCCAGATGTCTACGTATTGAACGGATAGAGTTCTAGTGCTTCCTAAAACGCGATATTGCATCACATTTCTATGTTTTATGATATGATATAATGTTCATTGCGAAGTGTTATGTATACCTCGTCTACACTTCAAAGGAATGTAAATTCTACACATCCTTGCTAGGACATGCGTTTCCAGATGTCTACGTATCGAAGCAATAGAGTTCTAATGCTTCTTTAAACGCTATGTCGCATCTCATTTCTATGTTTCATGATAAGATATAATATTCATTGCGAAGTGTTATGTATACCTCGTCTGGACTTCAAAAGAATATACATGCCACACTTCCTTGCTAGGAAATAGCGTTTCCAAATGTCTACGTAACGAAGAAATATGGTTCTAATGCTTCATTATACGCGAAGTCTCATCTCATTTTTATGTCTCATGGTAAGATGTAATGTCACGTCTCGGGTCGCGGATAACTAACCGTTGGCCGGAGAGACACGCAGCCACACAAGGTTCGGCTCGCACAATTGCATTGAAGTCCGGACTCTTTTTGCTCGCGAAACACTGATCGAAAATGCAAGGACGAGGATAAGATAACGTTGACTTACCTTTGGTGTTTTGATTGCTGCTAATATACAATATGCTTGTTGCAGGTTTCGTCGTCTGCCCGGTTCGTCTTTGGGTATGGTTTCTGTGTACGGGCTGCGAGGCGAAATCGTCAACGGGACGAGTACCATGGTAGACTACCCTCCAGTACGGATCGGCGATGGATGCGGCGGTCCGGGACGGCTGTCCGGCCGGTGTGCAGCGAAAGAAGAGACGGTGCAGTGATAAATGCACGAGTCGACGGTTTCACCAATGTGTTTGCGCAACCATGATCGTAAGAAGTTTATTCTTCCCGCGCGGCGAGTTCGTTTGTATGTTCCGGAACGGCGCATTCGGGTCGGATTCCAAACGTCCAGATACGGGTCCACTAAGCGGTGGTCCGCTCTAGCTTACCGGTCCAGGAATATGGAAAATTGACGTGTGACTTTGCTCTAGTCTCGCTGTGGATCGCTGCAGCTAAGCGATGGTCCGCTCTATCTGGTCGGTTGCCGAGTTTTGACAAAAGGTCAGAGCCAGTGAATGATATCGAAGACGCGTGAACTCGTGCAAAACTTCGTAACAAATGAATTTATAATAATAGTAAGACGAGGAATGTTTAGAATAATGAGAATTGTAAGTACTGGTAAAATAAGGTATTTTCTAAATAAAACTAAGCTTACACTGTTACTTCCCTGTGCTAAGGTTGACTAAGTATTAGGATTCGATGATTTTAGCATATAATTATAGTTAGAATTAGGAGCTTGAGTTGAATTAGAGTGTGAGTTGGAATAGTCGAAATCAGTTTGAATTAGAGTTTAGAATTGAGAGAGGTCCGCTCGATTGGAGCGGTTGACTCGAACTTGGTTTGAATTAAAATTGAGGGAGGTCCGCACGCTTGGAGTCGATGACACGAACTGCACTTTCAGCTCGCGGACCCGCGACCTCCTCGGATCGCGTGGCGCGCGGGGCGCCAGAGTGGGGGCGGATGCTCGGCCCGTGGAGTGGGATGGATGGTCGTGGAGGGGCGCGGGCGTCCGGCGTGAGCCACGAGCGTCGGGCGCTCGATTGTGCGCTTTGCTTCTTTCCTATTTCGCTTAAATACGCTCTTAAAATTAGGATTACATTTGAGATCCCTTATGCCAGCTTGTGTGTGCTGTGTTATGTATGTACATCGAGTGCAGTGTGCTTAACTTCGAGGATTTGCTTAATTTTAATTACAACAATATGTGAAATACGGATACGGGTGCGTAACGACGGGCGACTCTTCATAGTACGTCCAATGGTCCTCGTGCAGAGGCTATAACTCGCTCGTGCTCCAGCTATCTGTCAAGTACGCGTCGTGATGCGATCGAGTGGTCCAACTCCACTTGAGCGATGGTGGCTGGTTTAGCTCGGCGATCGGCCTATGTCACCGTGTGTCGGTATGCTCGTCTCTGCAATGGCGGCCGGCGGTGTGTGCCCCTTTGCCGAGGGATGTAGGAGGTACCGTAAGTTTCGGCGGACGTCACAGCAATATCAATGCAACGCGATATGTATATCTTGTCAACACGGGTTCCAGAACCTGGGAGTCCAGGAAGTACCCATCCCCACCTCCTCGTGGTGGAACCTGGGCGCCGGGCTTGCCCGGTGGCTAACGGGGCTCTGGGGCTACCATACCCAAATCGAATTCGTTTAAGACTCGGAGGTTTGGTGCATCAACGATTGCCCAAAATAGTCCGAATCCTTTTCGTAGAGCAAACATGAATTGACTGAGCAGGCAGTCTGGAGCATCTATAAATTTGGCCAAACTGATGCTTAATATTCAAAAAGGATCGGAGTGAGCGTGCACGCGTACACGTAGTGAGTTCGCCTCCCCAAGGTTCCCCGTGGGTACTCCGGCGGTTGGGATTCGTCCCCTCCGACGGTGAAGCTGAAGGACTCACCAACGGGAAGCTGCCGCGGCACATCTGGATTTTTCCATCACCCGTTTCAGTGAGGTGGGTGTAACTGGGAGGTAGTTGGTAGATTCCGTTTGCGTATACCCGTCCGGGTGGGGAAGTAAGCCTGATCACCGTCCTGGTGTAGGGCAGACAATATCTTGTCAATACTTGAAAAGAATGTAAAGCCTACACTTCGTTGCTACGGAATAGCGTCTTAGAAGTGCACATGTCGAAGCAATAGAATTCTAATGCATCATAAAATGCGATATCGCATCTCATTTCTAAGTCTCATGATCAGAAGTAATATTCAATGCAACGCGTTATGTATATTTCGTCATAACTTCAAAATAATGTAAATCCGACACTTCCTTGGGACGGAGTAGCGTTTCCAGATCTCTATGTATCGAAGTTATAGAGTTCTCATGCTACATAAAACGCGATATCGCATCTCATTTCTATGTTTCATGATAAAATGTAATTCAATGCAACACGTTATATATATCTCGTCTACACTTCAATAGAGTGTAAATGCCACACTTGCTTACTACGGAACAACGTTTCTAGATGTCTACATATCGAAGCAATAGAGTTCTATAGCTGCATAAAACGCGATATTGCACCTCATTTAAATGTTTCAAGATAACATGTTATTCATTTCAACGCGTTAATTATATCTCGACTACACATCAAAAGAATGTAAATCCCACACGTACTTGCTGCGTAATAATCTTTCTACTTTTCTACATATCGATGCAATAGCGTTCCAACGCTTTATAAAATGCGATATCGCAACTCATTTCTATGCTACATGATAAGATGTAATACAATGCAACGCGTAAATCTTATATCGTCAACAGTTCAATGGAATGTAAATCCCACACTTCCTTGCGGCGGAATCACATTTCTAGATGTCTACAGATCGATGCACTAGAGATCTAATTCTTGATAAAACGCGATATCGCATCTCATTCCAATGTTTCATGATAAGATGTAATTCAATGCAACGCGTAAATTATATCACGTCATCACTTCAAAACAATGTAAATTCCACACTTCCTTGCAACGGAATAGCGTGTCTAGATGTCTACATATCGAAGCAATAATGTTCTAATGCATCCTGAATCGCGATATCGCATCTAATTTCTATGACTCATGATAAGATGTAATATTCATTGCAACGCGATATGTATACCTCGTATGAGCTTCAAAGGAATGTAAATGCCACACTTCTTTGCTACGGAATAGCGCCTCTGGATAACTAGGTATCGAAGCAATAGTGCTCTATTGCTTCATAAAATGCGATATCGGATCTTATTTCTATGTTTCATGATTAAATGTAATAATCAATGCAACGCGTCATGTATACCACGTCAACACTTCTAAATAAGATAAGTCCCACTCATCCTTGCTGGAGAATAGCGTCTCTAGATGTCTACGTATCGAAGCAATACAGTCTTTCAAACACATCTTATCACTAAACATAGAAATGAGATGCGATATCGCGTATTATGAACCATTTGAACTCTGTTGCTAGGATATGAAGATATCCAGAAACGTTATTCCGTAGCATGGAAGTGTGGGCTTTACATTCTGTTGTTGTGTAGACGAGATATACATAACGCGTTGCATTGGATATTACGCCTTATCGTGAGACATAGAAATAAGATGCGATACCGCGTTTTAAGATATTTTAGAACTCTATTGCTTCGATACATAGACATCTTGAAACGCTGTTCCGTCGCAAAGAATTGTAGCATATACATTCTTTTGAAGTGTAGCCGCGATATTCATAATGCATTAAATTGAATGTTACATCTTATCATGAGACATAGAAATGAGATGCGATATCGCGCTTTAAGAAGCATTAGAACTATATTGCAACGATACGTAGGCATCTCGAAACGCATTTCCTAGCAAGAAAGTGTGGCATTTACATTCTTTTGATGTGCAGACGAGGTATCCATAACACTTCGCAATGAATATTATATCTTATCATGAAGCATAGAACTGCGATGCGATATCGCGTTATAAGAAGCATTAGAACTCTACTGCTTCGATGCGTAGACATCTCGAAACGCATTTCCTACCAAACAAGTGCGGGATTTACATTCTTTTGAAGTGTAGACGACGCATACGAAACACTTTGCAATGAATATTATATCTTATCGTGAAACATAGAACTGAGATGCGATATCGCGTTTTAAGAAGCATTAGAATTCTATTGCTACGAAACGTAGACATCTGCGAAAGCTATTTCCTAGCAAGGAAGTATCGCATTTGCATTCATTTGAAGTGAATACGGTGTACACATGACACTTCGCATTGAATGTTTAATCTTAACACGGAGCACAGAAAAGAGATGCGATATCGCGTTTTAAGGAGCATTAGAACTCTATTACTACGATACGTAGATATCTGGAGTCGCCATTTCCTAGCAAGGAAGTGTCGCATTTACATGCTTTTGAAGTGAATACGAGGTATACATGACACTTCGCAATGAATATTATACCTTATCATGAAACATAGATACGAGATGCGACATCTCGTTTTAAGAAGCATTAGAACTCTATTATTTCGATACGGAGACATCTGCAAACGCTATTTCCTAGCAAGGAAGTGTCGCATTTGCATTCTTTTGAAGTGAATTGGAGGTATACATGGCACTTCGCAATGAATATTATACCTTGTCATGAAACATAGAAGCGAGAAGCGATATCGCGTATTAAGAGGCATTAGAACTCTATTGCTACGATACGTAGACATCTGCAAACGCTATTTCCTAGCAACGAAGTGTCGCATTCGCATTGTTTTGAAGTGAATACGAGGTATACATATCACACCACAATGAATATTAAATCTTATCATGAAACATAGAATTGTGATGCGTTATCTCTTTTTAAGAAGCATTAGAACTCTGTTGCTTCGATATTTAGACATCCGCAAACGCTATTTCCTAGGAGGGAAGTGTCGCATTTACACTCTTTTGTAGTGAATACGAGGTGTACATGACACTTCGCAATGAATATTATATTTTATCATGAAGCAGAGAAATGAGATGCCTTATCCCGATTTAAGAAGCATTAGAACTCTATTGTTTCGATACGTAGACATCTGGAAACGCTATTTCCTAGGAAGGAAGTGTCGCATTTACATTCATTTGAAGTGTAGACGAGGAATACATAACACTTCGCAATGAAGTTTATATCTTACCATGTAACATAGAAGTGAGATTCGATATCTCGTTCTAAGAAGCATTAGAACCCTATTACTTCGATTCGTAGACATCTGCAAACGCTATTTCCTAGCAAGGAATTGTCACATTTACAATCTTTTGAAGTGAATACGAGGTATACGTAGCACTTCACAATGAATATTATAACTTATCATGAAACATAGGAATGAGATGCGATGTGGCGATTTATGAAGCATTAGAACCCTATTGCTTCGATACGTAGACATCTGCCAACGCTATTTCCTAGCAAGGAAGTGTCGCATTTACATTCATTTGAAGTGTATGCGAGGTATACAAGACATTTCGCAATGAATATAACATCTTACCATGAAACATAGAAATGAGATGCAATATCCCGCTTTGAGAAGCATTAGAACTCTAATGCTACGATACGTAGAGATCTGCGAACGCTATTTCCCAGCAAGGAAGTGTCGCATTTACATTCTTTTGAAGTGAATACGAGGTATGCATGTCACTTCGCAATGAATATTATATCTTATCATGAAACATATAAATGAGATGCGATATCTTGGTTTAAGATGCATTAGAACTCTATTGCTTCGACACGTAAACATCTGCAAACGCTTTATCCTAGCAAGGAAGTGTCGCATTTACATTCATTTGAAGTGTATGCGAGATATAAGTGACACTTCGCAATGAGTATAATATCTTATCATGAAACATAGAAATGAGATGCTATATCGCGTAATGAGGCATTAGAACTCTATTGCTTCGATACAGAGACATCTGCAAACGCCATTTCCTAGTTAAGATGTGTCGCATTTACATTCTTTTGAAGTGAATACGAGGTATACATGACACTTAGCAATGAATATTATATCTTATCATGAAACATAGAAATGAGATGCGACGTCTCGTTTCAAGAAGTATTATAACTCTATTGCTTCGATACGTAGACATCTGCAGACGCTATTTCCTAGCAAGGAAGTGTCGCATTTACATCCTTTTGTAGTGTAGACGAGATATACATATCACTGCACAATGAATATTATATCTTATCATGCAACATAGAAATGAGATGCGATATCGCGTTTTAAGAAGAATTAGAACTCTATTGCTACGATACATAGACATCTGCAAACGCTATTTCCTAGCAAGGAAGTGACGCTTTATCATTCTTTTGAAGTGAATACGAGGTATACATAACACTGTACAATGAATATTATATCTTATCATGAAACATAGAAATGAGATGCGATATCGCGATTTAAGCAGCATTAGAACTCTATTGCTTCGATACCTAGACATCTCCAAACGCTATTTCCTAACAGGGAAGTGCCGCATTTACATTCGCTTGAAGTGTAGACGAGATAAACATGACACTGCACAATGAATATTATATGTTATCATGAAATATAGAAATGAGATGCGATATCGCGACTTAAGGGACAATAGAACTCTACTTCTTCGATACGTAGACATGTGCAAACGCTACTTCCTAGCAAGGAAGTGTCGCATTTACATTCACTTGAAGTGTATGCGAGGCATAAGTGGCACTTCGCAATGAATATTACATCCTAACATGAAACATAGAAATGTGATGCGATATCGCGTTTTAAGATGCACTTGAACTCTATTGCTTCGATACGTAGATATCTGCAAACGCTATTTCCTAGCAAGGAAGTGTCGCATATTACATTCATTTGACGTGTATGCGAGGAATACATAACAATTCGCAATGAATATTATATCTTATCATGAAAGATAGAAATGAGATACGATATAGCGATTTAAAAAGCATTAGAACTCTATTGCTTCGATACGTAGACATCTGCAAACGCTATTTCCTAGCAAGGAAGTGTCGTATTTACAATCACTTGAAGTGTATGCGAGGTATACATAACACTGCACAATGAATATTACATCTTATCGTGATACATAGAAATGTGATGCGATATGGCGATTTAAGAAGCATTAGAACTATATTGCTTCGATACGTAGACATCTGCCAACGCTATTTCCTAGCAATGAAGTGTCGCATTTCAATTCGTTTGAAGTGTATGCGAGGTATACAAGACACTTCGCAATGAATATTATGTCTTATCATGAAAAATAGAAATGAGATGCGATATCGCGTTTTGAGAAGCATTAGAACACTAATGCTACGGTACGTAGACATCTGCAAACGCTATTTCCTAGCAAGGAAGTGTCGCATTTACAATCTTTTGAAAGGAATACGAGGTACACATGACACTCAGCAAAGAATATTATATCTTATCGTAAAAGATAGAAATGAGATGCGATATCTCGTTTTAAGAAGCATTATAACACTGTTGCTTCGATACGTAGACATCTGCCATCGCTATATCCTAGCAAGGAAGTGTCGCAGTTACATTCATTTGAAGTGCATGCGATGTATACCTAACACTGCACAATGAATATTTTATCTTATCATAAAACATCGAAATAAGATACGATATCTCGATTAAAGAAGCATTAGAACTCTATTGCTTCGATGCGTAGACATCTGAAAACGCCACTTCCTAGCAAGGATGTGTCGCATTTACATTCTTCTGAAGGGAGTACGAGGTATACATGACACTTCGCAATTAATATTATATCTTATCATGAAACATAGAAATGAGATGCGATATCCCCTTTCAAGAAGCATTAGAACTCTATTGCTTCGATACGTAGATATCTGCAAACGCTATTTCCTAGCAGGGAAGTGTCGCATTTACGTTCCTTTGAAGTGAATACGAGTTACACATGACACTCCGCAATGAATATTATATCTTATCATAAATCATAGAAATGAGATGCCATATGGCGTTTTAAGAAGCATTAGAACTCCATTGCTTCGATACGTAGATATCTACAGACGCTATTTCCTAGCAAGGAAGTGTCGCATTTACATTCCTTTGAAGTGAATACGAGGTATATATAACACTCCACAATGGATATTATATCTTATCTCGAAACATAGGAATGAGATGCGATATCGCGATTTAAGAAGCATTAGTACTCTATTGCTTCGATATGTAGACATCTGAAAACGTAATTTCCAAGAAAGGAAGTGTCGCATTTACATTCATTTGAAGTGTAGAAGAGGAATATATAACACTTCGTAATGGATATTATAACTTATCATGAGACATAGAAATGAGATGCGATATCGCGTTTTAAGAAGTTTTAGAACTCTATAGCTTCGATACGTAGACATCTGGAAACGTAATTTCCTAGGAAGGAAGTAACGCATTTACATTCATTTGACGTGTGGAAGAGGAATACATAACGCTTCGCAATGAATATTATATCTTATCATAAATCATAGAAATGAGATGCGATACGGCGCTTTAAGAAGCATTGGAACTCTATTGCTTCGATACGTAGACATCTGCAAACGCTACTACCTAGCAAGGAAGTATCGCATTTACGTTCCTTTGAATTGAATACGAGTTACACATGACACTCCGCAATGAATATTATATCTGATCATGAAACATAGAAATGAGATGCGATATCGCGTTTTGGGAAGCATTAGAACTCTTTTGCTTCGACTCGTAGACATCTGCCAACGCTATTTCCTAGCAAGGAAGTGTCGCATTACATTCATTTGAAGTGAATACGAGGTGTACATGTAATTTCGCAATGACTATTATCTCTTATCATGAAACATAGAAGTGAGATGCGATATCACGTTTTAAGAAGCATTAGAACTCTATTGCTTCGATACGGAGACATCTGCAAACGCTATTTCCTGGCAAGGAAGTGTCGCATTTACATTCTTTTGAGGAGAATACGAGGTATTCATATTGCTTCCCAATGAATATTATATCTTATCATGAAACATAGAAATGAGATGCGATATCGCGTATTGGGAAGCATTAGAACTCTGTTGCTTCGACACGTAGACATCTGCCAACGCTATTTCCTAGCATGGAGGTGTAGCATTACATTCTTTGAAAGTGAATACGAGGTATACATGACACTTCGCAATGAATATTATATCTTATCATGAAACATAGAAATGAGATGCGATATCGCGTTTTAAGAAGCATTAGAACTCTATTGCTTCGATACGGAGACATCTGCAAACGCTATTTCCTGGCAAGGAAGTGTCGCATTTACATTCTTTTGAGGTGAATACGAGGTACACATGTTACTTCGCAATGAATATTATATCTTATCATGAAACATAGAAATGAGATGCGATATCGCGTTTTGGGAAGCATTAGAACTCTATTGCTTCGACACGTAGACATCTGCCAACGCTATTTCCTAGCATGGAGGTGTAGCATTACATTTTTGGAAGTGAATACGAGGTATACATGACACTTCGCAATGAATATTATATCTTATCATGAAACATAGAAATGAGATGCGATATCATATTTTAAGAAGCATTAGAACTCTATTGCTACGAAACATAGACATCTGCAAACTCTATTTCCTAGCAAGGAAGTGTCGCATTTACATTCTTTTGAAGTGAATACGAGGTTAACATGACACTTCGCAATGAATATTATATCTTGTCATGAAACATACTAGTGAGATGCGATGTCGCATTTTTTGAAACATTAGAACTCTTTTGCTTCGATACGTAGACATCTGCAAACGCTATTTAATAGCAAGGAAGTGACGCATTTATATTCTTTTGAAGTGAATACGGGGTATACATAACACTCCACAATGAATATTATACCTTATCACGAAACATAGAAATGAGATGCGATATCTCGTTTTAAGAAGCATTACAACACGCTTGCTACGATATGTAGACACCATCAAACGCTATTTCCTAGCAAGGAAGTGTCGCATTAACATTCATTTGAAGTGAATACGAGGAATACGTGAAACTTAGCAATGAATATTATATCTTATCATGAAACATAGAAATGAGATGCGATATCCCGTTTCAAGCAACATTGGAAATCGATTGCTTCAATATGTAGACATCTGCAATCGCTATTTCCTAGCAAGGAAGTGCCGCATTTACATTCTATTGAAGTGAATACGAGGAATACATGAAATTTCGCAATGAATATTATATCTTATCATGAAACATAGAAATGTGGTGTGATAGCGCGTTTTAAGAAGCATTAGAACTCTATAGCTACGATATGTAGATATCTGGAAACGCTATTTCCTGTCAGTGAAGTGTCGCATTTACATTCTTTTGAAGTGAGTACGAGGAATACATGAAACTTCGCAATGAATATTATATCTTAACATGAAATATAGAAATGTGATGTGATTGCGCGTTTTAAGAAGCATTAGAACTCTATTGCTACGATACGTAGACATTTGCAGACGCTGTTTCCTAGGAAGGAAGTGTCGCATTTACATTCTTCTGAAGTGTATGCGAGGTATAAGTGATACTTCGCAATGAATACTATATCTTATCATGAAACATAGAAACGAGATGATATATCCCGTTTCAAGAAGCATTAGAACTCTATTGCTTCGATACGTAGACATCTGCAAACGCTATTTCCTAGCAAGGAAGTGTCGCATTTACATTCATTTGAAGTGAAGACGAGGAATACATGACACTTCGCAATGCATATTATATTTTATCATGAAACATAGAAATGTGATGCGATATCGCGTTTCGAGAAGCATTAGAACTCTATTGCTACGATACGTAGACATCTGCAAACGCTACTTCCTAGCAAGAAAGTGTCGCATTTACATTCATTTGAAGTGAATGCGAGGTATACATAGCATTGCAAAATGAATATTATATATTATCATGAAACATAGAAATGAGATGCGAAATCGCGGTATAAGATGCATTAGAACTTTATTGCTTCGATACGTAGACATGTGCAAACGCTACTTCCTAGCAAGGAAGTGTTGCATTTACATTCTTTTGAGGTGAATACGAGGTATACATAACACTCCACAATGAGTATTATATCTTATCACGAAACATAGGAATGAAATGCGATATCGAGTTTTAACAAGCATTAGATCTCCATTGCTTCAATACGTAGACAACTGGAATCGCTATTTCCTAGCAAGGCAGTGTCGCATTACATTCTTTTGAAGTGAATATGAGGTATTCATGACACTTCGCAATGAATATTATATCTTATCATGAAAAATAGAAATGAAATGCGATATCCCGTTTTGAGAAGCACTAGGACTCTAATTCTACGATACGTAGACATCTGCAAACGCTATTTCCTGGAAAGGAAGTGACGCATTTACATTCTTTTGAAGTGAATACGAGGAATACATAACACTGCACATTGAATATTATATCTTATCATGAAACATATAAATGAGATGCGATATCGCGATATATAATGCATTAGTACCCTATTGCTACTATACGTAGACATCTGCAAAAACTATTTCCTAACAAGGAAGTGACGCATTTACATACTTTTGAAGTGAATAAGAGGTATACATGACACTTCGCAATGAACATCATATCTTATCATGAAACATAGGAATAAGAAGCGATATCGCGTTTTAAGGTGCATTAGAACTCCATTGCTACGGTACGAAGACATCTAAAAAACGCTATTTCTAGCATGGAAGTGTCCCATTAACTTTCTTTTGTGGTGAATGCGAGGTATACATATCACTCCAAAATGAATAATATATCTTATCATGAAACATAGAAATGAGATGAGATTGCGCGATTTAAGAAGCATTAGAACTCTATTCCTTCAATACGTAGACGTTTGCAAACGCTATCTCCTAGCAAGGAAGTGTCGCATTTACATTCATTTGAAGTGACTACGAGATATACATAACACTGCACAATGAATATTATTTCTTATCATGAAACGTAGAAGTGAGATGCGATATCGCGATTTAAGAAGAACTAGAACACTATTGCTTCGATACGTAGACATCTGCCATCGCTATGTCCCACTAAGGAAGTGTCGCATTTACATTCATTTGAATTGTAAGCGAGGTATACATGACACGTCGCAATGAATATTATATCTTATCATGAAACATAGAAATGAGATGCGATATCGCGGTTTAAGAATCATTAGAACTTTAATGCTTCGATACGTAGACATCTGGAAACGTAATGTCCTAGAAAGGAAGTGTCTTACTTACATTCATTTGAAGTGTAGACGAGGTATACATAACACTCCACAATGAATATTATATCTTATCATGAAACATAGGATTGAGGATCGATTCGCGTTTTAAGAAGCATTAGAAATCTATTGCTACCATACGTAGACATCTGCAGACGCTATTTCCTACCAAGGAAGTGTCGCATTTACATTCTTTTGAAGTGAATACGAGGTATACACAACAATCCACAATGAATATTATATCTTATCATGAACCATAGAAATGAGATGCGAAATGGCGATTTAAGAAGCATTAGAACTCTGTTGCTTCGATACGTAGACATCTGCCATCGCTATTTCCTAGCAAGGAAGTGTCGCATTTACATTCAATTGAAGCGTAAGCGAGGAGTACATAACACTCCATAATGAATATTATATCTTATCACGAAACATAGAAATGAGATGCGATATCGCGTCTTAAGAAGCATTAGAACTCTATTGCTTCGCTGCCTAGACATCTGGGAACGCTATTTCCTAGATCGGAAGTGTCGCAATTACGTTCCTTTGAAGTGAATACGAGGTATACATAACACTCCCTAATGAATATTATATCTTATCATGATACATAGAATTGAGATGCGATATCGCGTTTTAAGAAGCAATAGAAATCAATTCCTTCTATACAGAGATATCTGGGAACGTAATTTCCTAGAAAGCAAGTCTCGCAATTACATTCATTTGAAGTGTAGACGAGTAACACATAGCACTTCGGAATGAATATTATATCTTATCGTGAGACATAGAAATGAGGTGGGATATCGGGATTTAAGAAGCATAAAACTCTATTTCCTCGATACGTAGACATCTGCAAACGCTATTTCCTAGCAAGGAAGTCTCGCATTTACGTTCCTTTGAAGTGAATACGAGTTACACATGACACTCCGCAATGAATATTATATCTGATCATGAAACATAGAAATGAGATGCGATATCGCGTTTTAAGAAGCATTAGAACTCTATTGCTTCGATACGGAGACATCTGCAAACGCCATTTCCTGGCAAGGAAGTGTCGCATTTACATTCTTTTGAGGTGAATACGAGGTATTCATATTGCTTCCCAATGAATATTATATCTTATCATGAAACATAGAAATGAGATGCGATATCGCGTATTGGGAAGCATTAGAACTCTGTCGCTTCGACACGTAGACATCTGCCAACGCTATTTCCTAGCATGGAGGTGTAGCATTACATTCTTTGAAAGTGAATACGAGGTATACATGACACTTCGCAATGAATATTATATCTTATCATGAAACATAGAAATGAGATGCGATATCGCGTTTTAAGAAGCATTAGAGCACTCTTTCTGCGATACGTAGACATCTGCAAACGCTATTTCCTAGCAAGGAAGTGTCGCATTTACATTCTATTGAAGTGAATACGAGGTATACCTATCACTCCACAATGAATATTGTATCTTATCATGAAACATAGAAACGAGATGCGCTATGGCGTTTTAAGAAGCATTTGAAATCTATTGCTACGATACGTAGATAACTGCAAACGCTATTTCCTAGCAAGGAAGTGTCGCATTTACATTACCTTGAATTGAATACGAGGTATACATAACACACCACAATGAATATTATATCTTATCATGAAACATAGAAATGAGATGCGATACCGCGATATAAAAAGCATTAGACCTCTCTTGCTACGATACGTAGACATCTGCAAACGATATTTCCTAGCGAGGAAGTGTCGCAGTTACGTTCTGTTGAAGTGTGGATGAGGAATATATAACACTTCGCAATGAATATTATATCTTTTCATGAAACGTTGAAATGAGATGCGATACATCGATTTAAGAAGCACTAGAAGTCTATTCCTTCGATACGGAGACATCTGCAAACGCTATTTCCTAGCAAGGAAGTGTAGCATTTACATTCCTTTGAAGTGAATACGGGGTATACATAACGCTCAACAGTGAATATTATACCTTATCATGAATCATAGAAATGAGATGCGATATCGCGTTTTAGAAAGCGTTAGAACTCTATTGCTACGATACGTAGACATCTGCAAACGCTATTTCCTAGCAAGGAAGTGTCGCATTTACATTTCTCGGAAGTGAATACGGGGTATACATAACACTCCACAGTGAATATTATAACTTATCACGAATCATAGAAATGAGATGCGATATCCCGTTTTAGGAAGCGTTAGAACTCTATTGCTACGATACGTAGACATCTGCAAACGCTATTTCCTAGCAAAGAAGTGTTGCATTTACATTCTTTTGAAGTGAATACGAGGTATACATAATACTCTACAATGAATATTATATCTTGTCATGAAACATAGAAATGAGATGCGATATCGCGATTTAAAGGGCATTAGAAAACTATTGGACCGATACGTAGACATCTGCAAACGCTGTTTAGTAGCAAGGAAGTGTCGCAATTACAGTCTTTTGAAGTGAATACGACGTAAACATGACACCTCGCAATGAATATTATATATTATCATGAAACAAAGAAATGCGATGCGATATCCCATTTCGAGAAGCATTAGAACTCGAATGCTACGATACGCAGACATGTGCAATCGCTATTTCCTAGCAAGGAACTGTCGCATTTACATTCATTTGAAGTCTATGCGAGGTATAAGTGACACTTCGCAATGATTATTTTATCTTACAATGAAACATAGAAATTAAATGCGATATTGCGTTTTACGAAACATTAGAACACTACTGCTACGATACGTAGGATTCTGTAAGCGCTATTTCCTAGCCAGGTTGGTGTCGCATTTACATTCTTTTGATGTGAAGACGAGGTATACATGACACTTCGCAATGAATATTATACCTTATCATGAAACAAAGAAATGAGATGCGATATCGCGATTTAAAGGTCATTAAAACTCTATTGCTTCGATACGTGGATATCTGCAAACACTAATTCCTAGCAAGGAAGTGTCGCATCTACATTCTTTTGAGGTAAATACGAGGTATACATGACACTTCGCAATGAATATTATATCTTGTCATGAGACATAGAAATGAGATGCGATATGGCGTTTTAAGATGCATTAGAACTCTATTGCTTCGATACGTAGACATCTGCAAACGCTATTTCCTAGCAAGCAAATGTCGCATTTACATTCATTTGAAGTGAATACGAGGTATACATGACACTTCGCAATGAATACTATATCTCATCATGAAACATAGAACTGAGATGCGAAGTCTCGTTTTAAGAAGCATTAGAACCCTATTGTTTCTATACGTAGACATCTGGAAACGCTATTTCCTAGCAAGGAACTGTTGCATTTACATTCTTTTGAAGTGAATACAAGTTATACATGACACTTCGCAACAAATATTATATCTCATCATGACACATAGAAATGAGATGCGATATCGCGTTTTAGGATGCGTTAGAACCCTATTGCTACGATAAGTAGACATCTGCAAACTCTATTTCCTAGCAAGGAAGTGTCGCATTTACATTATTTTGAAGCGAATACGAGGTATACATAACTCTGCACAATGAATATTATATCTTATCATGAAACATAGAAATGAGATGCGATATCGCGATTTAAGAAGCATCAGAACACTACATCTGCGATACGTAGACATCTGCAAACGCTATTTCCTAGCAAGGAAGTATCGCATTTACATTGGTCTGAAGTGTATGCGAGGTATACATGACACTCCACAATGAATATTATATATTATCATGAAACATAGAAATGTGATGCGATATCGCCTTTTAAGAAGCATTAGAACGCTATTGCTTCGATACGTAAACATCTGTCAACGCTATTTCCCAGCAAAGAAGTGCCGCATTTGCATTCACTTGAAGCGTATGCGAGGTATACATGACACTACACATTGAATATTATATCTTATCATGTAACATAGAAATGAGATGCAAGCATTCCGTTTTAAGAAGCATCAGAAATTTATTGTTTCGATACGTAGAAATCTGCCAACGCTATTTCCTAGCAAGGAATTGTCGCATTTACATTCTTTTGAAGTGAATACGAGGTATACATGACTCTTGGCATTGAATATTATATCATATCGTGAAACATAGAAATGAGATGCGATATCCCGTCTTAAGAAGCATCAGAACTCTGTTGCTTCGATACGTAGACATCAGCAAACGCTATTTCCCAGCAAGGAAGAGTGGCATTTACATGCTTTTGATGTGAATACGAGGTATACATGACACCTCGCAATGAATATTACATCTTATCATGAAACATAGGAATGAGATGCGATATCTCGTATTAAGAAGCATTAGAAACCTATTGCTACGATACGTAGACATCTGCAAACGCTATTTCCTAGCAAGGAAGTATCGCATTTACATTCTTTTGAGGTGAATACGGAGCATACATGACGCTCCGCAGTGAATATTATATCTTATCATAAAATATTGAAATGAGATGCGATATCGCGTTCTAAGAAGGATTAGAACTCTATTGCTACAATACGTAGATATCAGCAGACGCTATTTCCTCGCAAGGAAGTGTCGTATTTACATTCTTTTGAAGTGAATACGAGGTGTACATAACACCGCACAATGAATATTATATCTTATAATGATACATAGAAATGACATACGATATCGCGATTTAAGAAGCATTAGAACTCTATTGCTACGATACGTAGATATTTGAAAACGCTATTACCTAGCAAGCAAGTCTCGCATTTACATTCTTTTGAAGTGAATACGAGGTGTATATGACACTTCGCAATGAATATTATATCTTATCACGAAACATCGAAATGGGATGCGATATCGCGTTTTGAGGAGCATTAGAACCCTATTGCTACGATACGTAGACATCTGCAAACGCTATTTCCTAGCAAGGAAGTTTCGCATTTACATTCTTTTGATGTCAATGCGAGGTATGCATGACACTTCGCAAAGCATATTAAATCTTATCACGAAACATAGAATTGATATGCAATATCGCGTTTAGAGAAGCATTAGATCTCCATTGCTACCATACGTAGACATCTGCAAATGCTGTTTAATAGCAGGGAAGTGTCCCATTTACATTCTTTTGAAGTGAATAGGAGGTATACATGACACTTTGCAGTGAATATTATATCTTATCATGAAACATAGAAATGAGGTGCGATATTGCGGTCTAAGTAGCATTAGAACTCTATAGCTTCAATACGTAGACATCTGCAAACGCCAATAACTAGCAAGGAAGTGTAGCATTTACATTCATTTGAAGTGTATGCGAGGTATACATAACACATCGCAATGAATATTATATCTTATCATGAAACATGGAAATGAGATGCGATATCCCGTTTTAAGAAGCATTAGAACCCTATTGCTTCGATACGTAGACATCTGCAGACGCTATTACCTAGCAAGGAAGTGTCGCATTCATATACTTTTGAAGTGAATACGAGGTATAAATAACGCTCCACAATGAATATAACATCTTATCATGAAACATAGAAATGAGATGCGATATTGCGTTTTGAGAAGCATTAGAAACCTATTGCTACGATACGTAGACATCTGCAAACGCTATTTCCTAGCATGGATGTGTCGCATTTACATTCTTTTGATGTCAATACGAGGTATGCATGACACTTCGCAAAGCATATTAAATCTTATCATGAAACATAGAATTGATATGCAATATCGCGTTTAGAGAAGCATTAGATCTCCATTGCTACCATACGTAGACAAATGGAGACCCTATTTCCTAGCAAGGAAGTGTCCCATTTACATTCTTCTGAACTGATTACGAGGTATACTTAACACTCCACAATGAATATTATATCTTATCATGAAGCCAAGAACTGAGGATCGATTCCGCGTTTTAAGAAGCATTAGAACTCCTTTGCTACGATACGTAGACATCTGCAAAAGCAATTTCCTAGCAAGGAAGTGTCGCATTTACAATCTTTTGAAGTGAATACGAGGTATACATAACACTCCACAATGAATACTATATCTTATCATGAAACACAGAAATGAGATGCGATATGGCGATTTAAGAAGCATTAGAACTCTATTGCTTCGATACGTAGACATCTGCAAAGGCTATTTCCTAGCAAGGAAGTGTCGCATATACATTCATCTGAAGTGAATACGAGGTATACATAACACTCCACAATGAATATTATATCTTATCATGAAACATAGGAATGAGATGCGATATGACAATATAAAAAGCATTAGAACTCCTTTGCTTCGATACGTAGACATCTGCAAACGCCTTTTCCAAGCAAGGAAGTGTCGCACTTACATTCTTAGGAAGTGCAGACGAGGTATACATAACACTCCACAATGAATATTGTATCTTACCATGAAACATATAATTGAGTATCGATTCGCGTTTTAAGAAGCATTAGAACTCTATTGCTACTATACGTAGACATCCGCAGACGCTATTTCCTAGCAAGGAAGTGTCGCATTTACATTCCTTTGCAGTGAATACGAGGTATACATAACACTCCATAATGAATATTATATCTTATCATGAACCATGGAAATGTGGAGCGATCTCGCATCTTAAGAAGCATTAGAAACCTATTGCTTCGATACGTAGACATCTGCAGACGCTATTACCTAGCAAGGAAGTGCCACATTTACTATCTTTTGAAGTGAATACGAGGTACACATAACAATCCACAATGAAAATTAAATCTTATCATGAAGCATATAAATGAGGAGCGATTTCGCGTTTTAAGAAGCATTAGAACTCTATTGCTACGATACGTAGAAATCTGCAGACGCTATTTCCTAGCGAGGAAGTGTCGTATTTACATTCCTTTTATGCGAATACGGGGTCTACATAACACTGCACAATGAATATTATATCTCATCATGAAACATAGGAATGAGATGCGATATGACGATTTAAGAAACATTAGAACTCTATTGCTTCGATACGTAGACATCTGCAAACGCTATTTCCTAGCAATGAAGTGTCGCCTTTTAATTCGTTTGAAGTGTATGCGTGGTATACAAGACACTTCGCAATGAATATTATATCTTACCATGAAACATAGAAAAGAATGCGGTATCGCGTTTTGAGATGATTTAGAGCTCTAATGCTACGATACGTATACATCTGCAAACGCTATTTCCTAGCAAGGAAGTATCGCATTTACATTCATTTGAAGTGTATGGCAGGTATACATGACAATTCGCAATGAATATCATATCTTATAATGAAACATAGAAATGAGATGCGATGTGACGATTTAAGAAGCATTATATATGTATATACTGCTTGCTAATAATACATTATATATGTATTATACTGCTTCGATACGTAGACATCTGCAGACGCTATTTCCTAGCAAGAATGTGTCGCATTTACATTCTTTTGATAGGAATACGAGGTATGCATGACACTTGGCAATGAATATTTTATCATATCATGAAGCATAGAAATGAGATGCTATATCGCGTTTTGATAAAGCATTAGATCTCTAATGGTATGATACGTAGACATCTGCAAACGCTACTTCCTAGCAAGGAAGTGTCGCATTTACATTCTTTTGAAGTGGTTACGAGGTATACATAACGCTTCGCAATGAATATTATATCTTATCATGAAACGTTGAAATGACGTGCGATATCTCGATTTAAGAAGCATTAGAAATCTATTGCTTCGATAGGCAGACATCCACAAACGCTATTTCCTAGCAAGGAAGTGTCGCATTTACATTCATTTGAAGTGTTTGCAAGGTACACATGACACTTCGCAATGAATATTATATCTTATCATGAAACATAGAAATGAAATGCGTTATCGCGTTTTGAGAAGCATTCGAACTCTATTGCTACGATACGTAGACATCTGCAAACGCGACTTCCTAGCAAGGAAGTGTCGCATTTACATTCTTTTGATAGGAATACGAGGTATGCATGACACTTGGCAATGAATATTATATCATATCATGAAGCATAGAAATGAGATGCTATATCGCTTTTTGATAAAGCATTTGATCTCTAATGCTATGATACGTAGACATCTGCAAACGCTAATTCCTAGCAAGGAAGTGTCGCATTTACATTCTTTTGAAGTGGTTACGAGGTATACATAACGCTTCGCAATGAATATTATATCTTATCATGAAACGTTGAAATGAGGTGCGATATCTCGATTTAAGAAGCATTAGAAATCTATTGCTTCGATAGGCAGACATCCACAAACGCTATTTCCTAGCAAGGAAGTGTCGCATTTACATTCATTTGAAGTGTTTGCAAGGCACACATGACACTTCGCAATGAATATTATATCTTATCATGAAACATAGAAATGAAATGCGTTATCGCGTTTTGAGAAGCATTCGAACTCTATTGCTACGATACGTAGACATCTGCAAACGCGACTTCCTAGCAAGGAAGTGTCGCATTTACATTCATTTGAAGTGTTTGCAAGGTACACATGACACTTCGCAATGAATATTATATCTTATCATGAAACATAGAAATGAAATGCGTTATCGCGTTTTGAGAAGCATTCGAACTCTATTGCTACGATACGTAGACATCTGCAAACGCGACTTCCTAGCAAGGAAGTGTCGCATTTACATTCTTTTGATAGGAATACGAGGTATGCATGACACTTGGCAATGAATATTATATCATATCATGAAGCATAGAAATGAGATGCTATATCGCTTTTTGATAAAGCATTAGATTTCTAATGCTATGATACGTAGACATCTGCAAACGCTAATTCCTAGCAAGGAAGTGTCGCATCTACATTCTTTTGAGGTAAATTCAAGGTATACATGACACTTCGCAATGAATATTATATCTTGTCATGAGACATAGAAATGAGATGCGATATGGCGTTTTAAGATGCATTAGAACACTATTGCTACGATACGTAGACATCTGCAAACGCTGTTTCCTAGGAAGGAAGTGTCGGATTTACATTCTTTTGAAGTGAATACGAGGTATACATGACACTTTGCAATGAATATTATATCTTATCATGAAACAAAGAAATGAGATGCAATATCGCGATTTAAGGAGCATTAAAACTCTATTGCTTCGATACGTAGAAATCTGCAAACGCTATTTCCTAGCAAGCAAGCGTCGCATTTACATTCATTTGAAGTGAATACGAGGTATACATGACACTTCGCAATGAATATTATATCATCACGAAACATAGAAATGAGATGCGATATCGCGATTTAAGAAGCACTAGTACTCTATTGCTACGATACGTAGATATCTGCAAACGCTATTTCCTAGCAAGCAAGTGTCGCATTTAAATTCATTTGAAGTGAATTCGAGGTATACATGACACTTCGCAACGAATATTATATCTCATCATGAAACATAGGAATGAGATGCTATATCGCATTTTAAGAAGCGTTAGAACTCTATTGCTACGATACTTTGACATCTGCAAACTCTATTTCCTATCAAGGAAGTGTCGCATTTACATTCTTTTGAAGCGAATAGGGGGTATACATGACACATCGCAATGAATATTATATCATCATGAAACATAGAAGGGAGGTGCGGTATTGCGTTTTAAGATGCATTAGAACTCTATTGCTACGTTAAGTAGATATCTGCAAACGCTATTTCCTTGCAAGGACGTGTCGCATTTACATTATTTTGAAGTGAATACGATGTATACATGACACTTCGCAATGAATATTATATATTATCATGAAACAAAGAAATGAGATGCGATATCGCGATTTAAGGAGCATTAAAACTCTATTGCTTCGATTCGTGGACATCTGCAACCACTAATTCCTAGCAAGGAAGTGTCGCATTTACATTCCTTTAACGGAATAAGAGGTATACATGACACTTCGCAATGAATATTATATCTCATCATGACACATAGAAATGAGATGCGATATCGCGCTTTAAGAAGCATTAGAACTCTATTGCTACGACAAGTAGACATCTGCAAACGCTATTTCCTAGCAAGGAAGTGTCGCATTTACATTCATTTGAAGTGCAGACGAGGGATACATAACACTTCGCAATGAATTTTATATCTTATCATGAAACATAGAAATGCGGTACAATATCGCGATTTAAGAAGCATTAGAACCCTATTGGTTCGATACGTAGACAACAGCAAACGCTACTTCCTAGCAAGGAAGTCTCGCACTTTCATTCATTTGAAGTTTATACGAGGTATGCGTAACACTTCGCAATGAGTATTATATCTTATCAAGAGACGTAGAAATGAGGTGCAATACCGCGTTATAAGAAGCATTAGACCTCAATTGCTACGGTACGTAGACATCTGCAAACGCTATTTCCTAGGAAGGAAGTGTCGCATTTACATTCATATGAAGTGTATGCGAGGTATACATAACACTGCACAATGAATATTATATCTTATCATGAAACATAGAAATGAGATGCGATATCGCGATATAAGAAGCATTAGAACACTATTGCTTCGATACGTAGACATCTGCAAACGCTACTTCCTAGCAAGGAAGTGTCGCATTTACATTCATTTGATGTGCAGACGAGGGATACATAACACTTCGCAATGAATTTTATATCTTATCATGAAACATAGAAATGAAATGCGATATCGCGTTTTAAGAAGCATTAGAAATCTATTGCTACGATACGTAGACATCTGCAAACGCGACTTCCTAGCAAGGAAGTGTCGCATTTACATTCTTTTGATAGGAATACGAGGTATGCATGACACTTGGCAATGAATATTATATCATATCATGAAGCATAGAAATGAGATGCTATATCGCTTTTTGATAAAGCATTAGATTTCTAATGCTATGATACGTAGACATCTGCAAACGCTAATTCCTAGCAAGGAAGTGTCGCATCTACATTCTTTTGAGGTAAATTCAAGGTATACATGACACTTCGCAATGAATATTATATCTTGTCATGAGACATAGAAATGAGATGCGATATGGCGTTTTAAGATGCATTAGAACACTATTGCTACGATACGTAGACATCTGCAAACGCTGTTTCCTAGGAAGGAAGTGTCGGATTTACATTCTTTTGAAGTGAATACGAGGTATACATGACACTTTGCAATGAATATTATATCTTATCATGAAACAAAGAAATGAGATGCAATATCGCGATTTAAGGAGCATTAAAACTCTATTGCTTCGATACGTAGAAATCTGCAAACGCTATTTCCTAGCAAGCAAGCGTCGCATTTACATTCATTTGAAGTGAATACGAGGTATACATGACACTTCGCAATGAATATTATATCATCACGAAACATAGAAATGAGATGCGATATCGCGATTTAAGAAGCACTAGTACTCTATTGCTACGATACGTAGATATCTGCAAACGCTATTTCCTAGCAAGCAAGTGTCGCATTTAAATTCATTTGAAGTGAATTCGAGGTATACATGACACTTCGCAACGAATATTATATCTCATCATGAAACATAGGAATGAGATGCTATATCGCATTTTAAGAAGCGTTAGAACTCTATTGCTACGATACTTTGACATCTGCAAACTCTATTTCCTATCAAGGAAGTGTCGCATTTACATTCTTTTGAAGCGAATAGGGGGTATACATGACACATCGCAATGAATATTATATCATCATGAAACATAGAAGGGAGGTGCGGTATTGCGTTTTAAGATGCATTAGAACTCTATTGCTACGTTAAGTAGATATCTGCAAACGCTATTTCCTTGCAAGGACGTGTCGCATTTACATTATTTTGAAGTGAATACGATGTATACATGACACTTCGCAATGAATATTATATATTATCATGAAACAAAGAAATGAGATGCGATATCGCGATTTAAGGAGCATTAAAACTCTATTGCTTCGATTCGTGGACATCTGCAAACACTAATTCCTAGCAAGGAAGTGTCGCATTTACATTCCTTTAACGGAATAAGAGGTATACATGACACTTCGCAATGAATATTATATCTCATCATGACACATAGAAATGAGATGCGATATCGCGCTTTAAGAAGCATTAGAACTCTATTGCTACGACAAGTAGACATCTGCAAACGCTATTTCCTAGCAAGGAAGTGTCGCATTTACATTCATTTGAAGTGCAGACGAGGGATACATAACACTTCGCAATGAATTTTATATCTTATCATGAAACATAGAAATGCGGTACAATATCGCGATTTAAGAAGCATTAGAACCCTATTGGTTCGATACGTAGACAACAGCAAACGCTACTTCCTAGCAAGGAAGTCTCGCACTTTCATTCATTTGAAGTTTATACGAGGTATGCGTAACACTTCGCAATGAGTATTATATCTTATCAAGAGACGTAGAAATGAGGTGCAATACCGCGTTATAAGAAGCATTAGACCTCAATTGCTACGGTACGTAGACATCTGCAAACGCTATTTCCTAGGAAGGAAGTGTCGCATTTACATTCATATGAAGTGTATGCGAGGTATACATAACACTGCACAATGAATATTATATCTTATCATGAAACATAGAAATGAGATGCGATATCGCGATATAAGAAGCATTAGAACACTATTGCTTCGATACGTAGACATCTGCAAACGCTACTTCCTAGCAAGGAAGTGTCGCATTTACATTCATTTGATGTGCAGACGAGGGATACATAACACTTCGCAATGAATTTTATATCTTATCATGAAACATAGAAATGAAATGCGATATCGCGTTTTAAGAAGCATTAGAAATCTATTGCTACGATACGTAGACATATGGAGACCCTATTTCCTAGCAAGGAAGTGTCGCATTTACATTCTTCTGAACTGAATACGAGGTATACTTAACACTCCACAATGAATATTATATCTTATCATGAAACCAAGAACTGAGGATCGATTCCGCGTTTTAAGAAGCATTAGAACTCCTTTGCTACGATACGTAGACATCTGCAAAAGCAATTTCCTAGCAAGGAAGTGTCGCATTTACAATCTTTTGAAGTGAATACGAGGTATACATAACACTCCACAATGAACATTATATCTTATCATGAAACACAGAAATGAGATGCGATATGGCGATTTAAGAAGCATTAGAACTCTATTGCTTCGATACGTAGACATCTGCAAAGGCTATTTCCTAGCAAGGAAGTGTCGCATATACATTCATCTGAAGTGAATACGAGGTATACATAACACTCCACAATGAATATTATATCTTATCATGAAACATAGAAATGAGATGCTATATGGCGATTTAAGAAGCATTAGAACTCTATTGCTTCGATATGTAGGCATCTGCAAACGCTACTTCCTAGCAAGGAAGTGTCGCATTTACATTCAATTGTAGTGAATACGAGGAATACGTAACGGTTCGTAATGAATACTATTTCTTATCATGAAACATAGAAATGAGATGCTATATCGCGTTCTAAGAAGCATTAGATCCCTATTGCTTCGATACGTAGACATCTGCAAACGGTACTTCCTAGCAAGCAAGTGTCGCATTTACTTTCTTTTGAAGTGAATACAAAGTATACGTGACACACCGCAGTGAATATTATATCTTATCATAAAACATAGAAATGAGATGCGATATCTCGTTTTAAGAAGCATTAGAACTCTATTGCTACGACACGTAGACATCTGCAAACGCTATTTCCCAGGAAGGAAGTGTCGTATTTTCATTCTTTTGAAGTGAATACGGGGTATATATAACACTGCACATTGAATATTATATCTTATCATGAAACATAGGAATGAGATGCGATATGACAATATAAGAAGCATTAGAAATCTATTGCTTCCATAGGCAGACATCCGCAAACGCTATTTCCTAGCAAGGAAGTGTCGCATTTACATTCATTTGAAGTGTTTGCAAGGTACACATGACACTTCGCAATGAATATTATATCTTATCATGAAACATAGAAATGAAATGCGATATCGCGTTTTGAGAAGCATTAGAACTCTATTGCTACGATACGTGGACATCTGCAAACGCTACTTCCTAGCAAGGAAGTGTCGCATTTACATTCTTTTGATTGGAATACGAGGAATGCATGACACTTGGCAATGAATATTATATCATATCATGAAGCATAGAAATGAGATGCTATATCGCGTTTTGATAAAGCATTAGATCTCTAATGCTATGATACGTAGACATCTGCAATCGCTACTTCCTAGCAAGGAAGAGTCGCATTTACATTCTCTTGAAAGGAATACGAGGTATACATGACACTTGGCAATGAATATTGTATCTTATCATGAAACATAGAAATGAGATGCGATATCGCGTTTTGGGGAGCACTAGAATTCTACTGCTTCGATACGTAGACATCTGCAAACGCTATTTCCTAGCTAGGAAATGTCGCATTTACATTCATTTGAAGTGAATACGAGGTATACATGACACTTCGCAATGAATATTATATCTTATCATGAAACATAGAAATGTGATGCGAAGTCTCGTTTTAAGAAGCATTAGAACCCTAATGTTTCTATACGTAGACATCTGGAAACGCTATTTCCTAGCAAGGAAGTGTCGCATTTACATTCTTTTGTAGTGAATGCGAGGTGTACATGACACTTCGCAATGAATATTATAACTCATCATGACACATAGAAATGAGATGCGATATCTCGGTTTAAGAAGCATTAGAAGTCTATTCCTTCGATACGGAGACATCTGCAAACGCTATTTCCATGCAAGGAAGTGTCGCATCTACATTCCTTTGAGGTAAATACAAGGTATACATGACACTTCGCAATGAAAATTATATCTTATCATGAAACAAAGAAATGAGATGCGATATCGCTATTTAAGGAGCATTGAAACTCTATTGCTTCGATACGTGGACATCTGCAAACACTAATTCCTAGCAAGGAATTGTCGCATCTACATTCTTTTGAAGTGAATACGAGGTATACATGACACTTCGCAATGAATATTATATCATCACGAAACATAGAAATGAGTTGCGATATCGCGATTTAAGAAGCATTAGAACTCTATTGCTACGATAGGTAGATATCTGCAAACGCTATTTCCTAGCAAGCAAGTGTCGCATTTAAATTCATTTGAAGTGAATTCGAGGTATACATGACACTTCGCCATGAATAATATATCTTATCATGAAACACAGAAATGGGATGCGATATGGCGATTTAAGAAGCATTAGAACTCTATTGCTTCGATACGTAGACATCTGCCAATGCTACTTCCTAGCAATGAAGTGTCGCATTTAAATTCATTTGAGGTGTATGCGAGGTATACAAGACACTTCGCAATGAATATTATATCTTATCATGAAACACAGAAATGGGATGCGATATGGCGATTTAAGAAGCATTAGAACTCTGTTGCTTCGATACGTAGACATCTGCCAATGCTACTTCCTAGCAATGAAGTGTCGCATTTAAATTCATTTGAGGTGTATGCGAGGTATACAAGACACTTCGCAATGAATATTATATCTTATCATGAAACATAGAAATGATATGCGATATCGCGATTTAAGAAGCATTAGAACTCTATTTCTACGATACGTAGACATCTGCAAACGCTACTTCCTAGGAAGGAAGTATCGCATTTACATTCATTTGAAGTGTAGACGAGATATACATAACACTGCACAATGAATATTATATCTTATCATGAAACATAGAAATGAGATGCGATATCGCGTTTTAAGAAACATTAGAACTCTGTTGCTTCGATACGTAGACATCTGCAATCGTAATTTCCTAGAAAGGAAGTGTCGCATTTACATTCTCTTGAGAGGAATACGATATATACATGGCACTTCGCAATGAATATTATATCTTATGATGAAACATAGAAATGAGGTGCGATATGGCGATTCAAGAAGCATTAGATCTCTATTTCTTCGATACGTAGATATCTGCAAACGTTATTTCCTAGGAAGGAAGTGTCGCATTTACATTCTTTTGAAGTGAATACGAGGTGTCACGTCCGGCGAAACTATTTTCCGTTGCTCCGGAGGCTTTACGACACGAGCCTATTTTTCGGTAATTCGGTCCGTGGGAACGCGTTAAGACCGGGTCCGACAATTTCGGCTGACGCGACACTAGCGAAAACACTCGCGATAATAAGGGAATGACCCTACCTTTCGATGACTTCTCTCTCCATTTGTACGTAGAAACGGCGTGGAGGATCGTTCGCTGCGATCGTAGCGGATTTCGTTCTGTTGGCTGCTACGGAAATCTCGATCAGTCGCCAGCGAAGAGGAGGACGGCGGTCGGAATTCAGCGATGATGCTGAATGTGGTAGAATCTGCGTGATGCGTCGTGGTGTCTGGATCGGAAGCGTCGACTGTCGCTTCGGAAAGCGGCGTCTGGGCTGGTGCGAAGGCAGGCCGCTGGTGTACGAGGACTCTCGGAACGCCCTCCAAATATTCACGCACAAGTGATCGTATGAAATTCTTCCTACTCGCACGTCGCGTTCTTCGCAAACCGGAAGCACGATTCATTCACCAGGTTTTTCTGTACTTTCGACTAAGATCTGAAGGATAGGCGGCGGTCTCAACGTCACAAAGCCGATTTCTATACTCCTTCAATTTGTTGAAGAGCAAGCCCAGTTGTATGGAAGGACCCGTGGAAGAATTCGCAGTTAAATGTAATGTTAAAAGTAGAACTAGTATTGTAAACACTTGATAAAATTAATGGATGTGGAAATAGTAGACTTGGTAAAAGAACTTGTACTTGGATATAGTAAAAGTAAAAATAAAATATATTCTAGGTTTAAAATATACAAGAACTGGAATTATTCTAAGACTAAGACTAAGTTAAAATGGAAATAGAAATACGATGCCTGAACCCCACATTGAGGTGGCTAACGATCTAGAACTAGAGGTTTCGACTCCTCGGTAGGAGATCTCGGTCAGAGTGTGTGCTCTGGAGACGCGTCTCTGACCTCCTCGGTTCGCGGGGCGCTACGGTCGCGGAGGCTCGTGGTAGGGAGATCGCGGTCCCGCGAGTGGGAGACTCACGTCTCGAGGCGGAGAGCGCGTGGCCCAGCGAGTGAGGACTCGCGGCTCGTGGTGGGGCTAGCGGCGCATGCCGCTGGCCGGGCGCATCTTACTTAGTGTAACTTAGATCTAGGAATTCTTATATATGCGTCATGATATGGTATGTATGTCCTAGCTTAGGAGTAATATATAGGTTCTAGCAGATCCTGTTCCCGGAATTGGAAAAGACCACATTCAGGTGATGGGCTGCGGCTACGTCTTCCTGCAGGACGGAATCCTCGGTGCGAGGGAGATAGGACTGCCCGTCCTTGGTGCGGGCGAGACAGGTATACTCGGTGGTGCGAGTAAGGCACTGGTGCCCGGTACGAGCGAGACAGGTATACTCGGCGGTGCAAGTGAGGCAGCGGAACTCCGTGTGAGTGAGCGCGTGCAGGTAAGCGCGCGCGAACACTTCCAGTTGCTGGTTTTGCAGGCAAGTTTGGCTGGTTGCATGCGCCCAGGGCTTGATGCTGGTGCGTGCGAGGAGGTTCCTTTCTAGGAAATTACGTTCCCAGATATCTCTGTATCGAAGCTATAGAGTACTAATGCCCCTTAAAACGCCATATCGCATCTCATTTCTATGTTTCGTGATAAGATATAATATTCATTGTTGAGTGTTATCTATACCTCGCATTCACTTCAAATGAATGTAAATGCGACACTTCCTTGCTAGGAAATAGCCTCTGTAGATGTATCGTCTATGTATCGCAGAAATAGAGTTCTAAAGCTTCTTAAAACGCGATATCGCATCACATTTCTATGATTCATGATAAGATATAATATTCATTGCGAAGTGTTATGTATTCCTCGCCTACACTTGAAATGTATGTAAATGCCACACTTCCTTTCTAGGAAATAGCGTTTACAGATGTCTACGTATCGAAGCAAAAGAGTACTAATGCTTCTTAAAACGAGATGTCGCATTTCACTTCTATGTTTGGTGATAAGATATAATATTCATTGCGAAGTGTCATGTATACCTCGTATTCACTTCAAAAGAATGTAAATGCGACAATTCCATTCCAGGATAGAGCGTTGGAAGATGTCGCATCTCATTTCTATGTTTCATGATAACGTACAATGTTCATTGCGGAGTGTTATGTGTTCCTCGTCTACACTTCAAATGAATGTAAATGCGCTACATCCCTTCTAGGAAATAGCGCTTCCAGATGTGTACGTATCGAAGCAATAGAGTTCTAATGCTTCTTAAAACGCAATATCGCATCTCATTTCTATGTTTCGTGATAAGATATAATATTCATTGCGAAGTGTCATGTATACCTCGAATTCACTTCAAAACAATGTAAATGCGAATCTTCCTTGCTAGGAAATAGTGTTTGCAGATATCTCCGCATCGAGGCAATAGGGTTCTTATGCTTCTTAAAACGCGATATCGCATCTCACTTCAATGTTACATGATAAGATATAATGTTCATTGCGAAGCGTCATGTATATCTCGCAATCACTTCAAAAGAATGTAAATGCGAATCTTCCTTGCTAGGAAATAGCGTTTGCAGGTGTCTACGTATAGTAGCAATAGAGTTCTAATGCTTCTTAGATCGCGATATAGCATCTCATTTCTATGCTTCGTGATAAGATATAACGTTCATAGCGAAGTGTCATGTATACCTCGTATTCAATTCAAAAGAATGTAAATGCGACTATTGCCTGCTAGGAAATAGCATTTGCAGATGTCTACGTATCGTAGCAATAGAGTTCTAATGCTACTTAAATCGCGATATCGCATCTCATTTCTATGTTTCGTGATAAGATGTAATATTCATTGCGAAATATCACGTATACCTCGTATTCACTACCAAACGAATTTAAATGCGGCACTTCCTTGCTAGGAAATAGCGTATTCAGATGTCTACGTATCGTAGCAATAGAGTTCTAATGCTACTTAAGTCACGATATCGCATCTCATTTATATGTTTCGTGATAAGATATAATATTTATTGCGAAGTCTCATGTATACCTCGTAATCACTTCAAAAGAATGTAAGTGCGACACTTTCATGCTAGGAAATAGCGTTTGCAGAGATCTACGTATCGTAGCAATAGAGTTCTAGTGCTTCTTCAAACGCGATATCGCATCTCTCTTCTATGTTTCATGATAAGGTATAATATTCATTGCGAAGTGTTATGGTTACCACGTATTCACTTCAAAAGAATGTAAATGCGACACATCCTTGCTAGGAAATAGCGTTTGCAGATGTCTACGTATCGTAGCAATAGAGATCTGATGCATCTTAAAACGAGATGTCGCATCTCGTTTCTATGTTTCACAATAAGATATAATATTCTTTGCCAAGTGTTATGGTTACCTCGTATTCACTTCAAAAGAATGTAAATGCGACACTTCCTTGCTAGGAAATAGCGTTTGCAGATGTCTACGTATCGTAGCAATAGAGATCTGATGCATCTTAAAACGAGATGTCGTTTCTCTGTTTCATGAAAAGATATAATATTCATTGCCAAGTGTCATTTATACCTCGTATTCACTTCAAAAGTATGTAAATGCGACAATTCTTTGCTAGCAATTAGCATTTCCAGACGTCTACGTATCGAAACAATAGAGTTCTAATGCTTCTTAAAACGAGATGTCGCATCTCGGTTCTATGTTTCATGATAAGATATAATATTCAATGCGAAGTGTCATGTACAGCTCGTATTCACTTCAAAAGTATGTAAATGCGACACTTTCTTGTTAGGAAATAGCGTTTGCAGAGGTCTACGTATCGTAGCAATAGAGTTCTAACGCTTCTTAAAACGCGATATCGCATCTCAGTTCTATGTTTCATAATAAGATATAATATTCATTGCGAAGTTTCACTTGTACCTCGCATACACTTCAAATGAATGTAAATGCGACACTTCCTTGCTAGGCACTAGCATTTCCAGACGTCTACGTATCGAAACAATAGAGTTCTAATGCTTCTTAAAACGAGATGTCGCATCTCGGTTCTATGTTTCCTGATAAGACATAATATTCATTGCGAAGTGTCATGTATACCTCATATTCACTTCAAATAAATGTAAATGCGACACTTCCTTACTAGGAAATAGCGACTGCAGATGTCTCCGTATCGAAGCAATAGAGTTCTAATGCTTCTTAAATCGCGATATCGCATTTCATTCCTATGTTTCGTTATAAGGTATAATATTCATTGCGAAGTGTCATGTATGCCTCTTATTCACTTCAAAAGAATGTAAACGTGACACTTCCTTGCTAGGAAATAGCGTTTGCAGATATCTACATACCGTAGCAATAGATTTCTTATGCTTCTTAAGACGGGATATCGCATCTCATTTCTATGTTTCATGACATGATATAATATTCATTGCGAAGTGTCATTTATACTTCGTATTCACTTCAAAAATATGTAAATCCGACACTTCTTTGCTAGGAATTAGCATTTCCAGATGTCTACGTATCGAAACAATAGAGTTCTAATACTTCTTAAAACGAGATGTCGCATCTCGGTTCTATGTTTCATGATAAGATATAATATTCAATGCGAAGTGTCATGTATAGCTCGTATTCACTTCAAAAGAATGTATTTGCGACACTTCCATGCTAGGAAATAGCGTTTGCAGATGTCTCCGCATCGAGGCCATAGAGTTCTAATGCTTCTTACAACGCGATATTGCATCTCTCTTCTATGTTTCATGATAAGATATAATATTCATTGCCAAGTGTCATGTATACCTAGTATTCAATTCAAAAGAATGTAAATGCGACTATTGCCTGCTAGGAAATAGCGTTTGCAGATGTCTACGTATCGTAGCAATAGAGTTCTAATGCTACTTAAATCGCGACATCGCATCACACTTCTACGTTTCGTGATAAGATATAATATTCATTGCGAAGTCTCATGTATACCTCGTATTCACTTCAAAAGAATGTTAGTGCGACACTTCCATGATAGGAAATAGCGTCTGCAGATCTCTACGCGTTGAGGCAACAGAGTTCTAATGCTTCTTAAAACGCGATATCGCATCTCACTTCTATGTTTCACGAGAAGATATATTGTTCATAGCGAAGTGTGTTGTATACCTCGTATTCACTTCAAAAGAATGTACATGCGAAACTTCCTTGCTAGGAAATAGCGTTTGCATATGTCTACGTATCGTAGCAATGGAGTTCTAATGCTTCCTAGATCGCGATATCGCATCTCATTTCTATGTTTCGTGATAAGATATAATATTCATTGCGAAGTGTCACCTATACCTCGTATTCACTCCAGACGAAAGTAAATGCGACACTTCCTTGCTAGAAAATAGCGTTTGCAGATGTCTACGTATCGTAGCAATAGTGTTCTAATGCTACTTAAATCGCGATATCGCATCTCATTTCTATGTTTCGAGATAAGATATAATATTCATTGCCAAATGTCATGTATACCTCGTTTTAACTTCAAAAGAATGTAAATGCGACTATTGTTTGCTAGGAAATAGCGTTTGCAGATGTCTACGTATCGTAGCAATAGCGTTCTAATGCTACTTAAATCGCGATATCGCATCTCATTTATATGTTTCGTGATAAGATATAATATTCTTTGCGAATTGTCATGTATACCTCGGATTCACTCAAAAGAATGTAGGTGCGACACTTCTATGCTAGGAAATAGTGTTTGCAGATGTCTCGGCATCGGGGCCATAGATTTCTAATGCTTCTTACAACGCGATATTGCATCTCTCTTCTATGTTTTATGATAAGATATAATATTCATTGCCAAGTGTCATGTATACCTAGTATTCAATTCAAAAGAATGTAAATGCGACTATTGCCTGCTAGGAAATAGCGTTTGCAGATGTCTACGTACCGTAGCAATAGAGTTCTAATGCTACTTAAATCGCGATATCGCATCTCATTTCTATGTTTCGTGATAAGATGTAATATTCATTGCGAAATGTCACGTATACCTCGTATTCACTACCAAACGAATTTAAATGCGGCACTTCCTTGCTAGGAAATAGCGTATTCAGATGTCTACGTATCGTAGCAATAGAGTTCTAATGCTACTTAAGTCACGATATCGCATCTCATTTCTATGTTTCGTGATAAGATGTAATATTCATTGCGAAGTGTCATGTATACCTCGTATTCACTTCAAAAGAATGTACATGCGAAACTTCCTTGCTAGGAAATAGCGTTTGCATATGTCTACGTATCGTAGCAATGGATTTCTAATGCTTCCTAGATCGCGATATCGCATCTCATTTCTATGTTTCGTGATAAGATATAATATTCATTGCGAAGTGTCATCTATACCTCGTATTCACTCCAAACGAAAGTAAATGCGACACTTCCTTGCTAGAAAATAGCGTTTGCAGATGTCTACGTATCGTAGCAATAGTGTTCTAATGCTACTTAAATCGCGATATCGAATCTCATTTATATGTTTCGTGATAAGATATAATATTCGTTGCGAAGTGTCATGTATACCTCGTATTCACTACAAAAGAATGTAAGTG
The DNA here is from genome assembly GCF_050948175.1 of Xylocopa sonorina. Lineage (NCBI taxonomy): Eukaryota > Metazoa > Arthropoda > Insecta > Hymenoptera > Apidae > Xylocopa > Xylocopa sonorina. Next base: position 660,689 of record NW_027490123.1, on the reverse strand, counting down.
CGACACTTCCATGCTAGGAAATAGCGTTTGCAGATGTCTCCGCATCGAGGCCATAGAGTTCTATTGCTTTTTACAACGCGATATTGCATCTCTCTTCTATGTTTCATGATAAGATATAATATTCATTGCCAAGTGTCATGTATACATAGTATTCAATTCAAAAGAATGTAAATGCGACTATTGCCTGCTAGGAAATAGCGTTTGCAGATGTCTACGTATCGTAGCAAAAGAGATCTAATGCTACTTAAATCGCGACATCGCATCTCACTTCTATGTTTCGTGATAAGATATAATACTCATTTCGAAGTGTCATGTAAACCTCGTATTCACTTCAAAAGAATGTAAATGCGACTATTGCTTGCTAGGAAATAGCGTTTGCAGATGTCTCCGCATCGAGGCCATAGAGTTCTAATGCTTCCTAAAACGCGATACCGCATCTCACTTCTATGTTTGGTGATAAGTTATATTATTCATACCGAAGTGTCATGTATACCTCGTATTCACTTCAAAAGGATGTAAATCCCACTGTTCCTTGCTAGGAAATAGCGCTTGCAGATATCTCCGCATCGAGGCAATAGTGTTTTTATGCATCTTAAAACGCGATATCGCATCTCACTTCTATGTTACATGATAAGATATAATGTTCAATGCGAAGTGTCATGTATACCTCGTATTCACTTCAAAAGAATGTAAGTGCGACACTTCCATGCTAGGAAATAGCGCATGCAGATGTCTCCGCATCAAGGCCATAGAGTTGTAATGCTTCTTAAAACGCGATATCGCATCTCTCTTCTGTGTTTCATGTTAAGATATAATATTCATTGCGAAGTGTCATGTATTCCTCGTATTCACTTCAAAAGAATGTAAATGCGACTATTCCTTGCTAGGAAATAGCGTTTGCAGATACCTACGTATCGTAGCAATATAGTTCTAATGCTTCTTAGATCGCGATATCGTATCTCATTTCTACGTTTCGTGATAAGATATAATATTCATTGCGAAGTGTCATGTATACCTCGAATTCACTTCAAAAGAATGTAAATGCGACACTTCCATGCTAGGAAATAGCGTTTGCAGATATCTCCGCATCGAGGCAATAGATTTCTAATGCTTCCTAAAACGCGATATCGCATCTCATTTCTATGCTGCATGATAAGATATAATATTCATTGCGAAGTGTCATGTATACCTCGAATTCACTACAAACGAATGTAAATGCGACACTTCCTTGCTAGGAAATATCGTATTCAGATGTCTACGTATCGTAGCAATAGAATTCTAATGCTTCTCAAAACGCGATATCGCATCTATCTTCTATGTTTCATGATAAGATATAATATTCATTGCGAAATGTCATGTATATCTCGTATTCACTTCAAAAGAATGTAAATGCGACATTTCCATGCTAGAAAATACCGTCTGCAGATGTCTACGCGTCGAGGCAATAGAGTTCTAATGCTTCTTAAAACGCGATATCGCATCTATCTTCTATGTTTCATGATAAGATATAATATTCATTGCGAAATGTCATGTATACCTCGTATTCACTCCAAACGAATGTAAATGCGACACTTCCTTGCTAGGAAATAGCGTATTCAGATGTCTACGTATCGTAGCAATAGGGTTCTAAAGCTACTTAACCCTTTTAGCACCGAACGACGATATATCGTCTTTCGGTGGACTTGCCAGAAATACCAACGACGATATATCGTTGCGCCTCCGTTGGAGCCTTATTATACTCATCATAAGAGGTCTCTGTCTCAAAATAACTTTATAAAATGTTAACATGGTTCAACTACGATGCAATGCAAGTGAATAAATGTTTATTAGATTTAACTTTTGTTATATTTTTTACTGATTAGTGCCGAGCGCTTTGTATATGTCAGCGTGGTGATGTAGAGACGGGACACGGGATCCCTTGCATATCCGTTGTCACGGGATAGTTTCTCTAGACCGTAATCACAATCTTTACGATTTTTATAACAATTATCAGAGAACTCAAGTGGCATCCGTGCATCGACTCGGCGAATCTAAAATCTTTTTCAGCCTTTCTTGATCCTTCTAAAGTGCAGTCAGTATTGATAAACCGTCAACGTTTTCATAGAGGTACAATTAGCAGCAGGAAATTTTGTTAGTTTTATTGCCTTATCTTTTTGAAAAAAATTTACCCTGTTATGAATGTAGCGGCTAGAAGTAAGGTACAATGGAAGACCTTTCGCTACAAACGACTAGCACGGTTTATGGTATGCGCTGCAATCAAGTAATTTTTGAGGAACCGTTTTATGCTTTTCCGGATATGCGACAATTATCTTTTTCTAACGGCCTCGATGACACATGCGGAAGCCATAAACAGGGGATTTCCGAAAGGTCCACTGCCGTTGGCCAAGCTACCTTTGGTCACCCGGCGCAGGTATTAGGCCCAGCTAGCAACATGACCAAATATGGTAACAACAAAGTCACCCCCACCAGAAGCACCACAGTCCTTCTGTAAGAAGGCGGTGGCCTAAAGTAGGAAATATTCGGTGATTGGCAAAAGCAGCCAAAACTGAATATCTAATCAAAAGGCGCGAGAAATGTAACGCGCCTTCAAGGAAAATAGAAAAACAGAAAAACGACAGTCTCCGCTGAGAATTCCTCAGCAAAACACCTTGTTTAGAAAATCCTGAAGACGCATTATTAGACAATCCCTTCACGAACATGGATGACGCAGAGTTAGTCCAAATTATTGACGAGTGGGATACTGAAGAACAAAGTGACAGTGATGAGCAATTATTTGCGCCAAACTATCGGTGTGATCGTAGAATATATAGCGACAGTGAGTCTAGTAAAGAAGAATCGCAACATGACGGTAACGAGAGTGACAGTGAAGAATCTCTGACGAATTTCAGGGAAGTAAATGTGGAAAACGATAGCCAATATAGCCCGCGCCCACTATTTTTGGAAACGACTGGCCCTAGACTTATGCCGCCAAACATCACGAAACCAATAGAGTATTTCAATTTATTTTTTACACTGGAATTTCTAGACATGTTGAAAACTGAAACAAATAAGTACGCACAACAGTTTTTCGAGAATACTAGATCAGAAAATACACCCACAACACCGACCTGGAAGAAAACAACAATCAAAGAGTTGAGAACATTTATAGCCGTTTTACTTGAAATGGGAATAACACGTAGGCCAACATTTTTTAGTTACTGGTCACGAAATCATCGGTACATCCCATGGTTTGGCCAAATGTTTAGCCGGAATAAATTCCAATTAGTTTATAAATTTTTTCATACCGTGGACAATAGTACATTACCAGCACGCGATAACAATGAATACGACCCAACAGCAAAGTTCGAACCTGTCGTTGCTCATGCAAATCGAAAATTCAAATTTTATTATTCGCCACACCAGCACTTGAGCGTGGACGAATCATTAGTAGGGACAAAAAGCAGATCAGCACTCACTCAGTATTTACCAAATAAAAAGCACCACAAATGGGGCATAAAATTTTGGATGCTAGCCGATACGGTCTCTCATTATTGTTTGTCATTCTTCTGTTATCGGGGAGCCAAGGACCAACGCGACAAGAGGGAAGTACAAGAAAAAGGCCTCGCTCAAGTAGTGATAGATAGATTACTCAGTATGAGTGACTACTTTATGAAAGGTTACCATATAACTGTTGACAATTTTTTACCAGTATTCCGTTAGCAAGATATCTGTTTGAGAAGAATACATATTTATCCGGAACATTACGCAATAACAGGAAACATATTCCATCGCAGCTCAAAACAAAATTGAATGTGGGCGAATATAAGTACCAAAGAAATGGGGAAATACTTTTATTAGCGTACAGAGAAAAGAAGTCACAGAGAAAAAATCTATTACTACTATCAACACATGGAACAGCCGCAAATAAAACGACTGTCATTCGAAGACGGAATCAGGAAAGGGAAATTCAAAAACCAGCACTCGTCCACGACTACAACAAATATATGGGAGGCATTGATATCTCAGATATGATGATCTACTCATATTTGGATGAGAGGAGAACAGTAAAATACTGGAAGAAAGTGGTGTTTTCCATTTTTGCTCGCATGGTTTTGAATGCATATATATTATACCAATGCAACACCGAAGGAAAGGCTATGACTCGACTTGAATTTATAACAAGTATCATTCAGTCGATAACAACAGAATGGATGGCGGAAAAAAATATGACTCCAGAAACTTCATTGGGTCACACATCGAGGGATTCTACTGCACCAGGTATCCGAAAACCTCCTGGAAGGAGGGAAAAGGTTTGCGTAGTTTGCAGTAGGGTGGATGGTGGGCCTGTGCGAAGATCGCGCACTATTTGTAATAAGTGCAATAAAGGGTTGCATGGTGTATGCATTAGTCAGCATCAATGCTTATAAATTGCTTGTGTAAGTAAAAATAAGGAAATATTACATATTTTAAGTGATTACAAAACTAACTATAAATATTTATAATAACACTTTTTTTTTAGTGACGTATTACCAGCAGCACGATCCATTTGTGTAGAAGACCCGTCTGCCGCTTGCCGTGCATCATAGCGCTATCCTTCCGTTTTATTATCCGACTTCGGCTTTTTTTTGCAAGTTATTGCAAAATGCAGTGTCTATACACCATACTATCTGATATATATAAAGCGATGACCAAACGATGATTTTTTATATGTGCAATCATGTTTTGAAAACGTGAAATAACTTTGTACGATTTTTATAATGTTTTATATTTATGTTACTCTTATGATTTTCAACAAATATCGAAACACAATTGGTATCAGTTTATTCTCCATTCATTTCGCAGTAAGCAGATTTTTGAATTTTGTAAATATCACGCCTACTTTGGTTTTTACGAGCATTTTCGCAAACCTCTACAAATTCGTCGATTTGGCCCGGTATTCTTCGCCTAGGCACGCTCCAGGCGCTCGGTGCTAAAAGGGTTAAGTAGCGATATCGCAACCCATTTCTATGTTTCGTGATAAGATGTAATCTTCATAGCGAAGTGTCATGTACACCTCGTATTCACTTCAAAAGATTGTAAGTGCGACATTTCCATGCTAGGAAATAGCGTCTGCAGACGTCTACACATCGAGGCAATAGAGTTCTAATGCTTCTTAAAACGCGATGTCGCATCCTATTTCTATGTTTCGTGATAAGATATAATGTTCATTGCGAAGTGTCATGTATACCTCGTATTCACTTCAAAAGAATGTAAACGCGACTATTCCTTGCTAGGAAATAGCGTTTGCAGATACCTACGTATCGTAGCAATAGAGTTCTAATGCTACTTAAGTCGCGATATCGCATTCCATTTCTATGTTTCGTGATAAGATGTAATATTCATAGCGAAGTGTCATGTACACCTCGTATTCACTTCAAAAGAATGTAAGTGCGACATTTCCATGCTAGGAAATAGCGTCTGCAGATGTCCACTTATCGTAGCAAAAAGATCCAAATGCTTCTTAAAACGAGATGTCGCATTTCATTTCTATGTTTCGTGATAAGATATAATGTTCATTGCGAAGTGTCATGTATACCTCGTATTCACTTCTAAAGAATGTAAATGCGACTATTCCATGCTAGGAAATAGCGTTTGCAGATACCTACGTATCGTAGCAATAGAGTTCTAATGCTTCTTAGATCGCGATATCGCATCTCATTTCTATGTTTCGTGATAAGTTATAATATTCATTCCGAAGTGTCAAGTATACCTCGAATTCACTTCAAAAGAATGTAAATGCGACACTTCCAGGCTAGGAAATAGCGTTTGCAGATATGTCCGCATCGAGGCAATAGGGTTCTAATGCTACTAAAAACGCGATATCGCATCTCACTTCTATGTTACATGATGAGTTATAATATTCATCCCGAAGTGTCATGTAAACCTCGAATTCACTTCAAAAGAATGTAAATGCGACTATTGCTTCCTAGGTAATAGCGTTTGCAGATGTCTACGTATCGTAGCAATAGCGTTCTAATGCTACTTAAATCGCGATATCGCATCTCACTTATATGTGTCGTGATAAGATATAATATTCATTGCGAAGTGTCATGTATACCTCGTATTCACTTCAAAAGAATGTAAATCCTACTGTTCCTTGCCAGGAAATAGCCTTTGCAGATGCCAACGTATCGTAGCAATAGAGTTCTAATGCTCCTTAGATCGCGATATCGCATCCCATTTCTATGATTCGTGATAAGTTAGAATATTCATTCCGAAGTGTCATGTATACCACGAATTCACATCAAAAGAATGTAAATGCGACACTTCCACGCTAGGGAATAGCGTTTGCAGATGTCTACGCGTCGAGGCAATAGAGTTCTAATGCTTCTTAAAACGCGATATCGCATCTCACTTCTATGTTACATGATAAGATATAATGTTCAATGCGAAGTGTCATGTATACCTCGAATTCACTTCAAGAGAATGTAAATGCGACACTTCCACGCTAGGAAATAGCGTTTGCAGATATCTCCGCATCGAGGCAATAGGGTTCTAATGCTTCTAAAAACGCGATATCGCATCTCACTTCTATGTTACATGACAAGATATAATGTTCATTGCGAAGTGTCACCTCGTATTCACTTCAAAAGAATGTAAATGCGAATCTTCCTTGCTAGGAAATAGCGTTCGCAGATGTCTACGTATGGTAGCAATAGGGTTCTAATGCTTCTCAAAACGCGATATCGCATCTCATTTCTATGCTTCATGATAAGATATAATATTCATCGCGAAGTGTCATGTATACCTCGTATTCACTTCAGATGAATGTAAATGCGACAATTGCTTGCTAGGAAATAGCGTTTGCAAATGTCTACCTATCGTAGCAATAGAGTTCTAATGCTACTTAGATCGCGATATCGCATCTCATTTATATGTTTCGTGATAAGATATAATATTCATTGCCAAGTGTCATCTATACCTCGTATTCACATCAAAAGAATGTAAGTGCGACACCTCCATGCTAGGAAATAGCGTTTGCAGATGTCTCCGCATCGAGGCCATAGAGTTCTAATGCTTCTTAAAACGCGATATCGCATCTCTCTTCTATGTTTCATGATAAGATATAATATTCATGACGAAGTGTCATGTACACCTCGTATTCACTTCAAAAGAATGTAAATGCGACTATTGCTTGCTAGGAAATAGCGTTTGCAGATGTCTACGTATCGTAGCAATAGAGTTCTAATGCTACTTAAATCGCGATATCGCTTCTCATTTATATGTTTCGTGATAAGATATAATATTCATTGCGAAGTGTCATGTATACCTCGTATTCACTACAAAAGAATGTAAATGCGACGTTTCCATCCTTGGGAATATCGTTTGCAGATGTCTACTTATCCTAGCAAAAGAGTCCTAATGCTTCTTAAAACGAGATGTCGCATTTCATTTCTATGTTTCGTGATAAGATATAATATTCATTGCGAAATGTCATGTATACCTCGTATTCACCACAAACGAATGTAAATGCGACACTTCCTTGCTAGTAAATAGCATACTCAGATGTCTACGTATCGTAGCAATAGATTTCTAATGCTACTTAAATCGCGATATCGCATCTCATTTCTATGATTCGTGATCAGATGTAATATTCATTGCGAAGTGTCATATACACCTCGTATTCATTTCAAAAGAATGTAGTTGCGACACCTCCATGCTAGGAAATAGCGTTTCCAGATGTCTACGTATCGTAGCAATAGAGTTCTAATGCTTCTTAATAAGCGATATCGCATCTCACTTCTATGTTTCATGATAAGAAATAATATTCATTGCGAAGTGTCATGTATACCTCGTATTCACTTCAATGGAATGTAAATGCGACATTTCCTTGCTAGGAAATAGAGTTTGCAGATGTCTACGTATATTAGCAGTAGAGTTCTAATGCTTCTCAAAACGCGATACAGCACCTCATTCCTATGTTTCATGATAAAATATAATATTCATTGCGAAGTGTCATGTATACCTCGTATTGACTTCAAAAGAATGTAAATGCGGCATTTCCATGCTAGGAAATAGCGTTTGCAGATGTCTAAGTATCGTAGCATTAGAGTTCTAGTGCTTCTTAAAACGCGATATCGCATCTCACTGCTATGTTTCTTGATAAGATATAATATTCATTATGGAGTGTCATGTATACCTCGTATTCACTTCAAAAGAATGTAAATACGACACTTCTATGCTTGGAAATAGCCTTTGCAGATGTCTACGTATCGTAGCAATAGAGTTCTAATGCTTCTTAGAACGCGATATCGCATCTCACTTCTATGTTTCATGATAAGATATAATATTCATTGCGAAGTGTCATGTATACCTCGTATTCACTTCAACAGAATGTAAATGCGACACTTCCTTGCTAGGAAATAGCGCTTCCAGATGACCACGTATCGAATGAATAGAGTTCTAATACTTCTTAAAACGAGATGTCGCATCTCATTTCTATGTTTCATGATAAGATATAATATCCATTGCGAAGTGTCATGTATACCTCGTATTCACTTCAATGGAATGTAAATGCGACATTTCCTTGCTAGGAAATAGAGTTTGCAGATGTCTGCGTACATTAGCAAGAGTGTTCTAATGCTTCTTAAAAAGCGATATCGCATCTCACTCCTATATTTCATGATAAGATATAATATTCATTGCGAAGTGTCATGTATACCTCGTGTTCACTTCAAAAGAATGTAAATGCGACACTTCCATGCTAGGAAATAGCGTTTCCAGATGTCTACGTATCGTAGCAATAGAGTTCTAATTCTTCTTAAAACGCGATATCGCATCTCACTTCTATGTTTCATGATAAGATATAATATTCATTGCGAAGTGTCATGTATACCTCGTGTTCACTTCAAAAGAATGTAAATGCGACACTTCCATGCTAGGAAATAGCGTTTCCAGATGTCTACGTATCGTAGCAATAGAGTTCTAATTCTTCTTAAAACGCGATATCGCATCTCACTTCTATGTTTCATGATAAGATATAATATTCATTGCGAAGTGTCATGTATACCTCGTGTTCACTTCAAAAGAATGTATATGCGACACTTCCATGCTAGGAAATAGCGTTTCCAGATGTCTACGTATCGTAGCAATAGAGTTCTAATGCTTCTTAAAACGCGATATCGCATCTCACTTCTATGTTTCACGATAAGATATAATATTCATTATGGAGTGTTATGTATACCTCGTATTCACTTCAAAAGAATGTAAATGCGACACTTGCATCCTAGGAAATAGCGTTTCCAGATGTCTACGTATCGTAGCAATAGAGTTCTAATTCTTCTTAAAACGCGATATCGCATCTCACTTCTATGTTTCATGATAAGATATAATATTCATTGCGAAGTGTCATGTATACCTCGTATTCACTTCAATGGAATGTAAATGCGACATTTCCTTGCTAGGAAATAGAGTTTGCAGATGTCTACGTATATTAGCAATAGAGTTCTAATACTACTTAAAACGAGATGTCGCACCTCATTTCTATGTTTCATGATAAGATATAATATCCATTGCGAAGTGTCATGTATACCTCGTATTCACTTGAATGGAATGTAAATGCGACATTTCCTTACTAGGAAATAGAGTTTGCAGATGTCTACGTACATTAGCAGGAGTGTTCTAATGCTTCTTGAAACGCGATATCGCATCTCACTTCTATGTTTCATGATAAGATATAATATTCATTGCGAAGTGTCATGTATAACCTCGTGTTCACTTCAAAAGAATGTAAATGAGACACTTCCATGCTAGGAAATAGCGTTTCCAGATGTCTACGTATCGTAGCAATAGAGTTCTAATGCGACTTAAAACGCGATATCGCATCTCACTTCTATGTTTCACGATAAGATATAATATTCATTATGGAGTGTTATGTATACCTCGTATTCACTTCAAAAGAATGTAAATGCGACACTTGCATCCTAGGAAATAGCGTTTCCAGATGTCTACGTATCGTAGCAATAGAGTTCTAATTCTTCTTAAACGCGATATCGCATCTCACTTCTATGTTTCATGATAAGATATAATATTCATTGCGAAGTGTCATGTATACCTCGTATTCACTTCAATGGAATGTAAATGCGACATTTCCTTGCTAGGAAATAGAGTTTGCAGATGTCTACGTATATTAGCAATAGAGTTCTAATACTACTTAAAACGAGATGTCGCACCTCATTTCTATGTTTCATGATAAGATATAATATCCATTGCGAAGTGTCATGTATACCTCGTATTCACTTGAATGGAATGTAAATGCGACATTTCCTTACTAGGAAATAGAGTTTGCAGATGTCTACGTACATTAGCAGGAGTGTTCTAATGCTTCTTGAAACGCGATATCGCATCTCACTTCTATGTTTCATGATAAGATATAATATTCATTGCGAAGTGTCATGTATACCTCGTGTTCACTTCAAAAGAATGTAAATGAGACACTTCCATGCTAGGAAATAGCGTTTCCAGATGTCTACGTATCGTAGCAATAGAGTTCTAATGCTTCTTAAACGCGATATCGCATCTCACTTCTATGTTTCACGATAAGATATAATATTCATTATGGAGTGTTATGTATACCTCGTATTCACTTCAAAAGAATGTAAATGCGACACTTGCATCCTAGGAAATAGCGTTTGCAGATGTCTACGTATCGTAGCAATAGAGTTCTAATGCTTCTTAGAACGCGATATCGCATCTCACTTCTGTGTTTCATGATAAGATATAATATTCATTGCGAAGTGTCATGTATACCTCGTATTCACTTCAAAAGAATGTAAATGCGACACTTCCTTCCTAGGAAATAGCGTTTCCAGATGACCACGTATCGTAAGAGTAGAGTTCTAATACTTCTTAAAACGAGATGTCGCATCTCATTTCTACGTTTCATGATAAGATATAATATCCATTGCGAAGTGTCATGCATACCTCGTATTCACTTCAATGGAATGTAAATGCGACACTTCCATGCTAGGAAATAGCGTTCGCAGATGTCTACGTATCGTAGCAATAGGGTTCTAATGCTTCTCAAAACGCGATATCGCATCTCATTTCTATGCTTCATGATAAGATATAATATTCATCGCGAAGTGTCATGTATACCTCGTATTCACTTCAGATGAATGTAAATGCGACAATTGCTTGCTAGGAAATAGCGTTTGCAAATGTCTACCTATCGTAGCAATAGAGTTCTAATGCTACTTAAATCGCGATATCGCATCTCATTTATATGTTTCGTGATAAGATATAATATTCATTGCCAAGTGTCATGTATACCTCGTATTCACATCAAAAGAATGTAAGTGCGACACCTCCATGCTAGGAAATAGCGTTTGCAGATGTCTCCGCATCGAGTCCATAGAGTTCTAATGCTTCTTAAAAACGCGATATCGCATCTCTCTTCTATGTTTCTTGATAAGATATAATATTCATTATGGAGTGTCATGTATACCTCGTATTCACTTCAATGGAATGTAAATGCGACATTTCCTTACTAGGAAATAGAGTTTGCAGATGTCTACGTATATTAGCAATAGAGTTCTAATACTTCTTAAAACGAGATGTCGCACCTCATTTCTATGTTTCATGATAAGATATAATATCCATTGCGAAGTGTCATGTATACCTCGTATTCACTTCAATGGAATGTAAATGCGACATTTCCTTACTAGGAAATAGAGTTTGCAGATGTCTACGTACATTAGCAGGAGTGTTCTAATGCTTCTTGAAACGCGATATCGCATCTCACTTCTATGTTTCATGATAAGATATAATATTCATTGCGAAGTGTCATGTATACCTCGTGTTCACTTCAAAAGAATGTAAATGCGACACTTCCATGCTAGGAAATAGCGTTTCCAGATGTCTACGTATCGTAGCAATAGAGTTCTAATGCTTCTTAAAACGCGATATCGCTTCTCACTTCTATGTTTCATGATAAGATATAATATTCATTGCGAAGTGTCATGTATACCTCGTGTTCACTTCAAAAGAATGTAAATGCGACACTTCCATGCTAGGAAATAGCGTTTCCAGATGTCTACGTATCGTAGCAATAGAGTTCTAATGCTTCTTAAAACGCGATATCGCATCTCACTTCTATGTTTCATGATAAGATATAATATTCATTGCGAAGTGTCATGTATACCTCGTATTCACTTCAAAATAATGTAAATGCGACACTTCCTTCCTAGGAAATAGCGTTTCCAGATGACCACGTATCGTAAGAATAGAGTTCTAATACTTCTTAAAACGAGATGTCGCATCTCATTTCTACGTTTCATGATAAGATATAATATCCATTGCGAAGTGTCATGCATACCTCGTATTCACTTCAATGGAATGTAAATGCGACACTTCCATGCTAGGAAATAGCGTTCGCAGATGTCTACGTATCGTAACAATAGGGTTCTAATGCTTCTCAAAACGCGATATCGCATCTCATTTCTATGCTTCATGATAAGATATAATATTCATCGCGAAGTGTCATGTATACCTCGTATTCACATCAAAAGAATGTAAGTGCAACACCTCCATGCTAGGAAATAGCGTTTGCAGATGTCTCCGCATCGAGGCCATAGAGTTCTAATGCTTCTTAAAACGCGAAATCGCATCTCTCTTCTATGTTTCATGATAAGATATAATATTCATGACGAAGTGTCATGTACACCTCGTATTCACTTCAAAAGAATGTAAATGCGACTATTGCTTGCTAGGAAATAGCGTTTGCAGATGTCTACGTATCGTAGCAATAGAGTTCTAATGCTACTTAAATCGCGATATCGCTTCTCATTTATATGTTTCGTGATAAGATATAATATTCATTGCGAAGTGTCATGTATACCTCGATTTCACTGCACAAGAATGTAAATGCGACACTTCCATGCTAGGAAGTAGCGTTTGCAGATGTCTACGCATCGTAGCAATAGAGCTCCAGTGGTTTTTAAATCGCGATATCACATCTCACTTCTATGCTTCGAGATAAGATATAATATTCATTGCGAAGTGTCATGTATACCTCGTATTAACTTCAAAAGAATGTAAATGCGGCATTTCCATGCTAGGAAATAGCGTTTGCAGATGTCTAAGTATCGTAGCAATAGAGTTCTAAAGCTACTTAAAACGCGATATCGCATCTCACTTCTATATTTCATGATAAGATATAATATCCATTGCGAAGTGTCATGCATACCTCGTATTCACTTCAATGGAATGTAAATGCGACACTTCCATGCTAGGAAATAGCGTTCGCAGATGTCTACGTATCGCAGCAATAGAGTTCTAGTGCTTCTTAGAACGCGATTTCGCATCTCACTTCTATGTTTCATGATAAGATATAATATTCATTGCGAAGTGTCATGTATACCTCGTATTAACTTCAAAAGAATGTAAGTGCGGCATTTCCATGCTAGGAAATAGCGTTTATAGATGTCTACGTATCGTAGCTATAGAGTTCTAATGCTACTTAAAACACGATATCGCATCTCACTGCTATGTTTCATGATAAGATATAATATTCATTATGGAGTGTTATGTATACCTCGTACTCACTTCATAAGAATGTAAATGCGACCCTTCCATGCTAGGAAATAGCCTTTGCAGATGTCTACATATCGTAGCAATAGAGTTCCAATGCTTCTTAGAACGCGATATCGCATCTCACTTCTATGTTACATGATAAGATATAATGTTCAATGCGAAGTGTCATGTATACCTCGAATTCACTTCAAAAGAATGTAAATGCGACACTTCCACGCTAGGAAATAGCGTTTGCAGATATCTCCGCATCGAGGCAATCGGGTTCTAATGCTTCTAAAAACGCGATATCGCATCTCACTTCTATGTTACATGATAAGATATAATGTTCATTGCGAAGTGTCACATCGTATTCACTTCAAAAGAATGTAAATGCGAATCTTCCTTGCTAGGAAATAGCGTTCGCAGATGTCTACGTATGGTAGCAATAGGGTTCTAATGCTTCTCAAAACGCGATATCGCATCTCATTTCTATGCTTCATGATAAGATATTATATTCATTGCGAAGTGTCATGTATACCTCGTATTAACTTCAAAAGAATGTAAATGCGGCATTCCCATACTAGGAAATAGCGTTTGCAGATGTCTAAGTATCGTAGCAATAGAGTTCTAATGCTTCTTAAAACGAGATGTCGCATCTCATTTCTATGTTTCATGATAAGATATAATATCCATTGCGATGTGTCATGTATACCTCGTATTCACTTCAATGGAATGTAAATGCGACATTTCCTTGCTAGGAAATAGAGTTTGCAGATGTCTACGTACATTAGCAAGAGTGTTCTAACGCTTCTTAAAACGCGATATCGCATCTCACTTCTATGTTTCATGATAAGATATAATATTCATTGCGAAGTGTCATGTATACCTCGTGTTCACTTCAAAAGAATGCATATGCGACACTTCCATGCTAGGAAATAGCGTTTCCAGATGTCTACGTATCGTAGCAATAGGGTTCTAATTCTTCTTAAAACGCGATATCGCATCTCACTTCTATGTTTCATGATAAGATATAATATTCATTGCGAAGTGTCATGTATACCTCGTATTCACTTCAATGGAATGTAAATGCGACATTTCCTTGCTAGGAAATAGAGTTTGCAGATGTCTACGTATATTAGCAATAGTTTTCTAATACTTCTTAAAACGAGATGTCGCACCTCATTTCTATGTTTCATGAGATATAATATCCATTGCGAAGTGTCATGTATACCTCGTATTCACTTCAATGGAATGTAAATGCGGCATTTCCTTACTAGGAAATAGAGTTTGCAGATGTCTACGTACATTAGCAGGAGTGTTCTAATGCTTCTTAAAACGCGATATCGCATCTCACTTCTGTGTTTCATGATAAGATATAATGTTCATTGCGAAGTGTCATGTATACCTCGTGTTCACTTCAAAAGAATGTAAATGCGACACTTCCATGCTAGGAAATAGCGTTTCCAGATGTCTACGTATCGTAGCAATAGAGTTCTAATGCTTCTTAATAAGCGATATCGCATCTCATTTCTATGTTTCATGATAAGATATAATATTCATTGCGAAGTGTCATGTATACCTCGTATTCAATTCAAAGGAATGTAAATGCGACTATTGCTTGCTAGGAAATAGCGTTCGCATATGTCTACGTATCGTAGCAATATAGTTCTAATGCTTCTTAGAACGCGATATCGCATCTCACTTCTATGTTTCATGATAAGATATAATATTCATTGCGAAGTGTCATGTATACCTCGTATTCACTTCAATGGAATGTAAATGCGACATTTCCTTGCTAGGAAATATAGTTTGCAGATGTCTACGTATATTAGCAATAGAGTTCTAATGCTTCTCAAAACGCGATATAGCACCTCATTCCTATGTTTAATGATAAGATATAATATTCATTGCGAAGTGTCATGTATATCTCGTATTCACTTCAAAAGATGGTTGTGGCGTAGGCTGACATTTACTAATGGGGAAGCTGTTTCCATAAAAATCATAAGCAAATATGAAAAATGACTAAACTGTGCAATTTATTTATTTTGATTCCAAAATAGATACACCGGCACAAAACAAAGATATAAGAACTCGATTTTATTATTTTCTATAAATTAGCTCGATAGGGCGATTTTTTCCATAAAGTCGATAATTACTTTGTCATAAAAATATATACACTTATTTTATATATATTTTCTTCAATTTATTGTTACAAATTCATGCAATTGAGGATTACATTAAATACGATGACAGCATGTTATTTCAAAAATTACACAAGGCGAAGTTAGGGACGCAACAGCATGAATTTTTATTTTATAAGTAATATTTTTTTTATAAATAATATTTTTAGTCTATGATGGATTGAAAGAAATATATACGACTCGCTCAATAACTATAATTATAGGAAAACGACCATCAAAATGTCTATCAATACTCATATGCTGAACATCTACTGACATCTAACGGTCTAATTTGTATGAAAGCACAGGTTCCCCATTGCCAAATGTGATCCTGCGTCATTGCTGAGGAGATTCATGAATGGAGCGATGATACGCGTGTCACCATGGTGCTGGTGCTGCGCGATTCGCTTGTCTAGAACGTGCTGGTAACACGTTTTGGCATTTTAGTCAACGAATCCGGTCACAGATGACTACGAATCAGTTGACACTCCTCGGAAGTGGCAATATAGTGCCGGCATGGTGTCGCTACCATCTTGCCGTTTGTTATCTGGGATGCTTTTCAGTGCATTATTCGGAATTGAATTTGAACACATAGCTACTTAATCGCAAATTTGTATGTACTGTGACGTGGAGAAGTCACAAGGCTCGCTCACCCCCCACCCCTTGCTTCGGTTAGACTAACTCGCAGATCACCACCCATGCGAGAAGCGCGACACGGACTATCGCGATAGCTGTATTTGCGAGGAGCGTGAAATACACGATGGCAGAACCTTCCCCCCCCCCCCCCCCCGTTCGTTTCTCTCTCTCCGTTCTACGGATTAGACTGGAGAGCTGATGGAAGAAGCGACCCATGAGACGCCTCTTCGGCGGATAATAAGACCGCAGGTTCGCGGAAGGGCTGTGCGCCGAGGTAGCGTGACGGGCTCGACGGTGGACGAGTCGGGAAGTGAGCAAGAAGAGACCCTGAAGCCCGAAGGATAGGATCCAGAGCTCTGCAACGATAAGACCGCTGCCATAGTCCATGCAGACGAACAGGATGGTTCTCGGGTGTGAGAAGGACCTCTACCCCTCCCCATTAGAACTCTATTGCTACGATACGGAGAAATCTGCAAACGCTATTTCCTAGCATGAAAGTGTCGCATTTACATTCTTTTGAAGTGAATACGATGAATACATAACACTCCACAACGAATATTATATCTTATCATGAAACATAAAATTGAGATGCGGTATTCCGTTTTAAGAAGCATTAGAAATCTATTGCTTCGATACGTAGACATCTGTAAACGCCATTTCCTAGCAAGGAAGTGTCGCATTTACATTCATTTGAAGTTTATGGGAGGTACAGGTGACAATTCGCAATGAATATTATATCTTATCACGAAACATAGAAATGAGATGCGATATCGCGATTTAAGAAGCGTTAGAACTCTATTGCTACGATACGTAGACGTTTGCAAACGCTATTACCTAGCAAGGAAGTGTCGCATTTACATTCTTTACATGTGAATACGAGGAATACATGACACTTCGCAATGAATATTATATCTTGTCATGAAACATAGAAATGAGATGCGACATTGCGTTTTAAGAAGTAATAGAACTCTATTGCTTCCGTACGGAGACATCTGCAAACGCTATTTCCTAGCAAGGAAGTGTCGCATTTACATTCATTTGAAGTGAATACGAGGTATAAGTGAAACTTCGCAATGAATAATAGATCTTATCATGAAACATAGAAATGAGATGCGATATCGTGTTTTAAGAGGCTTTAGAACTCTATTGCTTCGATACCTAGACATTTGCAAACGCTATTGCCTAGCAAGGAAGTGTCGCATTTACATTCCTTACATGTGAATACGAGGAATACATGACACTTCGCAATGAATATTATATCTTGTCATGAAACATAGAAATGAGATGCGATATCGCGTTTTAAGAAGTAATAGAACTCTATTGCTTCGGTACGGAGACATCTGCAAGCGCTATTTCCTAGTAAGGAAGTGTCGCATTTACATTCTTTTAAAGTGAAAACAAGGTATATATGACACTTCGGAATGGATATTATATCTCATCACGAAACATAGAAATGAGATGCGACATTGCGTTTTAGGAAGCATTAGAGCACTATTGCCTCGATTCGTAGACATCTGCAAACGCTATTTCCTAGCAAGGAAGTGTCGCATTTACATTCATTTGAAGTGAATACGAGGTATAAGTGACACGTCGCAATGAATAATAGATCTTATCATGAAACATAGAAATGAGATGCGATAACGTGTTTTAAGAAGCTGTAGAACTCTATTGCTTCGATACGTAGACATTTGCAAACGCTATTACCTAGCAAGGAAGTGTCGCATTTACATTCTTTAGATGTGTTTACGAGGAATACATGACACTTCGCAATGAATATTATATCTTGACATGAAACATAGAAGTGAGATGCGATATCGCGTTTTAAGAACCATTATAACTATTGCTACGATACGTAGAACTCTGCAAACGCTATTTCCTAGCAAGGAAGTGTCGCATTTACATTCTTTTGAAGTGAATAGGAGTTATACATGACACTTCGCAATGAATATTATACCTTATCATGAAACATAGAAGTGAGATGCGATATCGCGTTTTAAGCAGTATTAGAACTCTATTGCTACGATACGTAGATATCTGGGGACGCTACTTCCTAGCAAGGAAGTGTCGCATTTATATTCTTTTGAAGTGAATACGAGGTATACATGACACTTCGGAATGGATATTATATCTTATCATGAAACATAGAAATGAGATGCGATATCGCGTTTTAAGAAGCATTAGAGCACAATTGCCTCGATACGTAGACATTTGCAAACGCTATTTCCTAGCAAGGATGTGTTGCATTTGCATTCATTTGAAGTGAATACGAGGTATAAGAGACACTTCGCAATGAATAATAGATCTTATCATGAAACATAGAAATGAGATGCGATATCGTGTTTTAAGAAGCTTTAGAACTCTATTGCTTCTATACGTAGACATTTGCAAACGCTATTACCTAGCAAGGAGGTGTCGCATTTACATTCTTTAGATGTGTTTACGAGGAATACATGAGACTTCGCAATGAATATTATATCTTGACATGAAACATAGAAATGAGATGCGATATCCCGTTTTAAGAAGCATTAGAACTATTGCTCCGATACATAGAAATCTGCAAACGCTATTTCCTAGCAAGGAAGTGTAGCATTTACATTCATTTGAAGTGAATAAGAGGTATAAGTGAAACTTCGCAATGAATAATAGATCTTATCATGAAACATAGAAATGAGATGCGATATCGTGTTTTAAGAGGCTTTAGAACTCTATTGCTTCGATACCTAGACATTTGCAAACGCTATTGCCTAGCAAGGAAGTGTCGCATTTACATTCCTTACATGTGAATACGAGGAATACATGACACTTCGCAATGAATATTATATCTTGTCATGAAACATAGAAATGAGATGCGATATCGCGTTTTAAGAAGTAATAGAACTCTATTGCTTCGGTACGGAGACATCTGCAAGCGCTATTTCCTAGTAAGGAAGTGTCGCATTTACATTCTTTTAAAGTGAAAACAAGGTATATATGACACTTCGGAATGGATATTATATCTCATCACGAAACATAGAAATGAGATGCGACATTGCGTTTTAGGAAGCATTAGAGCACTATTGCCTCGATTCGTAGACATCTGCAAACGCTATTTCCTAGCAAGGAAGTGTCGCATTTACATTCATTTGAAGTGAATACGAGGTATAAGTGACACGTCGCAATGAATAATAGATCTTATCATGAAACATAGAAATGAGATGCGATAACGTGTTTTAAGAAGCTGTAGAACTCTATTGCTTCGATACGTAGACATTTGCAAACGCTATTACCTAGCAAGGAAGTGTCGCATTTACATTCTTTAGATGTGTTTACGAGGAATACATGACACTTCGCAATGAATATTATATCTTGACATGAAACATAGAAGTGAGATGCGATATCGCGTTTTAAGAACCATTATAACTATTGCTACGATACGTAGAACTCTGCAAACGCTATTTCCTAGCAAGGAAGTGTCGCATTTACATTCTTTTGAAGTGAATAGGAGTTATACATGACACTTCGCAATGAATATTATACCTTATCATGAAACATAGAAGTGAGATGCGATATCGCGTTTTAAGCAGTATTAGAACTCTATTGCTACGATACGTAGATATCTGGGGACGCTACTTCCTAGCAAGGAAGTGTCGCATTTATATTCTTTTGAAGTGAATACGAGGTATACATGACACTTCGGAATGGATATTATATCTTATCATGAAACATAGAAATGAGATGCGATATCGCGTTTTAAGAAGCATTAGAGCACAATTGCCTCGATACGTAGACATTTGCAAACGCTATTTCCTAGCAAGGATGTGTTGCATTTGCATTCATTTGAAGTGAATACGAGGTATAAGAGACACTTCGCAATGAATAATAGATCTTATCATGAAACATAGAAATGAGATGCGATATCGTGTTTTAAGAAGCTTTAGAACTCTATTGCTTCTATACGTAGACATTTGCAAACGCTATTACCTAGCAAGGAGGTGTCGCATTTACATTCTTTAGATGTGTTTACGAGGAATACATGAGACTTCGCAATGAATATTATATCTTGACATGAAACATAGAAATGAGATGCGATATCCCGTTTTAAGAAGCATTAGAACTATTGCTCCGATACATAGAAATCTGCAAACGCTATTTCCTAGCAAGGAAGTGTAGCATTTACATTCATTTGAAGTGAATAAGAGGTATAAGTGAAACTTCGCAATGAATAATAGATCTTATCATGAAACATAGAAATGAGATGCGATATCGTGTTTCAAGAAGCTTTAGAACTCTATGTCTTCGATACGTAGACATTTGCAAACGCTATTACCTAGCAAGGAAGTGTCGCATTTACATTCTTTAGATGTGTTTACGAGGAATACATGAGACGTCGCAATGAATATTATATCTTGACATGAAACATAGAAATGAGATGCGATATCCCGTTTTAAGAAGCATTAGAACTATTGCTACGATACGTAGAAATCTGCAAACGCTATTTCCTAGCAAGGAAGTGTCGCATTTACATTAATTTGAAGTGAATACGATGTATACATGACACTTCGCAATGAATATCATATCCTATGATGATACATAGAAATGAGATTCGATATCGCGTTTTAAGAAGCATTAGAACTCTATTGCTACGATACGTAGACAACTGCAAACGCTACATCCAAGCAAGGAAGTGTCGCATTTACATTCATTTGAAGTGAATACGAGGTATAAGTGAAGCTTCGCAATGAATAATAGATCTTATCATGAAACATAGAAATGAGATGCGATATCGTGTTTCAAGAAGCTTTAGAACTCTATTGCTTTGATACGTAGACATTTGCAAACGCTATTACCTAGCAAGGAAGTGTCGCATTTACATTCTTTAGATGTGTTTACGAGGAATACATGAGACTTCGCAATGAATATTATATCTTGACATGATACATAGAAATGAGATGCGATATCCCGTTTTAAGAAGCATTAGAACTATTGCTACGATACGTAGAATTCTGCAAACGCTATTTCCCAGCAAGGAAGTGTCGCATTAACATTAATTTGAAGTGAATACGATGTATACATGACACTTCGCAATGAATATCATATCCTATGATGATACATAGAAATGAGATTCGATATCGCGGTATAAGAAGCATTAGAACTCTATTGCTACGATACGTAGACATCTGCAAACGCTACATCCAAGCATGGAAGTGTCGCAATTACATTCATTTGAAGTGAATACGAGGTATAAATGAAACTTCGCAATGAATAATAGATCTTATCATGAAACATAGAGATGAGATGCGATATCGTGTTTTAAGAAGCTTTAGAATACTATTGCTTCGATACGTAGACATTTGCAAACGCTATTACCTAGCAAGGAAGTGTCGCATTTACATTCTTTACATGTGAATACGAGGAGTACATGACACTTCGCAATGAATATTATATCTTGTCATGAAACATAGAAATGAGATGCGATATCGCGTTTTAAGAAGCATTAGAACTCTATTGCCTCGACGCGTAGACATCTACAGACGCTATTTCCTAGCATGGAAGTGTCGCATTTACATTCTTTTGAAGTGAATACGAGGTGTACATGACACTTCGCAATGTATATTATATCTTATCACGAAACATAGAAATGAGATGCGATATCGCGTTTTAAGAAGCATTAGAACTCTATGGCCTCGATGCGGAGACATCTGCAAACGCTATTTCCTAGCTAGCAACAGTCGCATTTACATTCTTTTGAAGTGAATGTGAGGTATACATGACACTTCGCATTGAATATTATATCTTATCATGAAGCATAGAAATAATATGCGATATCGCGTTTTGAGAAGCATTAGAACTCTATTGCTACGATGCGTAGACGTCTGCAAACGCTATTTCCTAGCAAGCAATATTCGCGCTTACATTCTTTTGAAGTGAATTCGAGGTTTACATGACACTCCGGAATGAATATTCTAACTTATCACGAAACATAGAAATGAGATGCGATTTCGCGTTTTAAGAAGCATTGGAACTCTATTGCTTCGATACGCAGACATCTGCAAACGCTACTTCCTGGCAAGGAAGTGTCGCATTTACATTCTTCTAAAGTGAATCCGAGGTATACATGACACTTCGCAATGAATATTATATCTTATCATGAAACATAGAAATGCGATGCGATATCGCGCTTTGATAAGCACTAGAACTGTATTTCATCTTACATAGACATCTGCAAACGCTATTTCCTAGCAAGGAAGTGTCGCATTTACATTCTTTTGAGGTGAATACGAGGTATACATAACACTCCACAATGATTATTGTATCTTCTCATGAAACACAGAAATGAGATGCGATATCGCGATTTAAGAAGCATTAGAACTCTATTGCTACGATACGTAGACAACTGCAAACGCTATTTCCTAGCAAGGAAGTGCGCATTTACATTCATTTGAAAGTGTAGACGAGGAATACATAACATTTCGTAATGAATATCATATCTTACCATGAAACATAGAAATGAGTTGCGATGTCTCGTTTTAAGAAGAATTAGAACTCTACTGCTTCGATACGTAGACATCTGTCAACGCTACTTCCTAGCAAGGAAGTGTCGCACTTACATTCATTTGAAGTGTATGCGAGGTATATATGACATTTCGAAATGAATATTATATCTTTTCATGGAATATAGAAATGAGATGCGATATTGCGTTTTGAGAAGCCTTTGAACACTATCGCTTCGATACGTACACATCTGGAAAAGTAATTTCCTAGAAAGCAAGTGACGCATTTACATTCATTTGAAGTGTAGACGAGGAATACATAACACTTCGCAATAAATAATATATCTCATCATGAGACATAGAACTGAGATGCGATATCGCTTTTTAAGATGGGTTAGAACTCTATTGCTACGATACTCAGACATCTAGGAACGCGATTTCCATGAAAGGAAGTGTCGCATTTACATTCAATTGATGTGCAGGCGAGGAGTACATAACACTCCACAATGAATATTATATCTTATCACGAAACATAGGAATGAGTTGCGATATCGCGATTTAAGAAGCATTAGAACACTATGGCTTCGACACGTAGACATCTGCGAGCGCTATTTCCTAGTAAGGAAGTGTCGCTTTTACATTCTTTTGAAGTTAATACGAAATATACATGACACTTCGCAATGAATATTATATCTTATCATGAAACATAGATATGAGATGCGATATCGCGTTTTAAGAAGCATTAGTACACTATTGTTACGATACGTAGATTTCTGCAAACGCTATTTCATAGCAAGGAAGTGTCGCATTTACATCCTTTTGAAGTGAATACGAAGTATACTTGTAACTTCGCAATGATTATTATATCTTATCATGATACATAGAAATGAGATGCGGTATCCCGTTCTAAGAAGCATTAGAACACTATTGCTACGATACGTAGGCTTCTGCAAACGCTATTTCCTAGCAAGGAAGTGTCGCATTTACATTCTTTTGAATTGAATACGGGGTATACATAGCAACCCACAATGAATAATATACCTTATCACGAAACATAGAGATGAAATGCGATATCGCGATTTAAGAAGCATTAGAACCCTATTGCTTCGATACGGAGACATCTGCAAACTCTATTTCCTAGCAATGAAGTGTTGCATTTACATTCATTTGAAGTGCATGCGAGGTATAAGTGGCACTTCGCATTGAATATTATATCTTATCATGAAACATAGAAATGAGATGCGATATGGCGTTTTAAGAAGCATTAGGGCCCCATTGCTGCGATACGTAGACATCTGAAAACGCTATTTCCTAGCATGGAAGTGTCGAATTTACATTCTTTTGAAGCGAATACAAGGTATGCATGACACTTCGCAATGAACATTATATCTTATCGTTATACATAGAAATGAGATGCGACATCTTGTTTTAAGAAGCTTTAGAACTCTATTGCTACGATACGTAGACATCTACAGATGCTATTTATTAGCAGGGAAGTTTCGCATTTACATTCTTTTGAAGTGTATGCGTGATATAAGTGGCACTTCGCAATGAATATTATACGTTATCATGAAGCATAGAAATGAGATGCGATATCCCGTTTTAAGAAGAATTAGAACTCTATTGCTTCGATACGTAGACATCTGCAAACGCTATATACTAGCAATGAAGCGTCGCATTTACACTCTTTTGAAGTGAATACGAGGTATGCGTGACACTTCGCAATTAATATTATATCATATCATGAAACATAGAAGTGAGATGCGATATCGTGTTTAGAGTAGCATTAGATCTCCATTGCTACGATACGTAGACTTCTGCAAACGCTATTTCCTATCAAGGAAATGTTGCATTTACATTCATTTGAAGTGTAGACGGGGAATACATAACACTTCGAAATGAATATTATATCTGATCGTGAAACATAGAAATGAGATGCAACATCTCGTGTTAAGAAGCATTAGAACTCTATTGCTTCGATACGGAGACATCTGCAAACGCTATTTCCTGGCAAGGAAGTGTCGTCTTTACATCCTTTTGAAGGTAATACGAAGTATACATGTAACTTCGCAATGAATATTATATCTGATCATGAAACATGGAAATGAGATGCGATATCGCGTTTCGTGAAGCATTAGAACTCTATAGCCACGATACGTAGACATCTGCAAACGCTATTTCCTAGCAAGGAAGAGTCGCAATTACATTCATTTGAAGTGTATGCGAGGTATACGTGATACTTCGCAATGAATAATATATCGTACCATGAAACATAGGAATGAGATGCGGTATCTCGTTTTAAGAAGCATTAGAACTCTTTTGCTTCGATACGTAGACATCTGAAAACGCTATTTCCTAGCAAGGAAGTGTCGCATTTACTATCATTTGAAGTGTAAGCGATGTATACGTGACACTTCGCAATAAATATTATATCTTATCATGAAACATAGAAATGAGATGCGATATCGCGTTTTGAGATGCAACAGAAATCTAATGCTACGATACGCAGAAATCTGCAAACGCTATTTCCTAGCAAGGAAGTGTCGCATTTACATTCTTTTGAGGTGAGTACGAGGTATACATAACACTCCACAATGAATATTATATCTTATCGTGAAACATAGATGTGAGATGCGATCTTGTGGTATAAGAAGCATTAGAACTCTATTGCTACGATACGTAGACATCTGCAAACGCTATTTCCTAGCAATGAAGTGTCGCATTTTCATTCTTTTGAAGTGAATGCGAGGTATACATGACACTTCGCAATGAATATTATATCTTATCATGAAACATAGAAATGTGATGCGATATCCCGTTTCAAGAAGCATTAGAACTCTATTGCTTCGATACGTAGACATCTGCAATCGCTATTTCCTAGCAAGGAAGTGTAGCTCTCGCATTCTTTTGAAGTGAATGCGAGGTATACATAACTCTCCACAATGAATATTATATCCAATCATGAAACATAGAAATGAGATGCGATATTGCGTTTTAAGAAGCACTAGAACACTGTTTCTGCGATACGTAGACATCTGCAAACGCTATTTCCTAGCAATGAAGTGTCGCATTTACATTCATTTGAAGTGAATTCGAGGTTTACATGACACTTCGCAATGAATATTATATCTTATCATGAAACATAGAAGTGAGATGCGATATCTCGTTTTATGAAGCATTGGAACCCCATTCCTTCGATACGTAGACATCTGCGTAAGCTATTTCCTAGCAAGGAAGTGTCGCATTTACATTCATTTGAGGTGTATGCGAGGTATACGTGACACTTGGCAATAAATATTATATCTTATCATGAAACATAGAAATAAGATGCGAAGTGACGTTCTCAGAAGCACTAGAAGCCTAATGCTACGATACTTAGACATTTGCAAACGCTATTTCCTAGCAAGGAAGTGTCGCGTTTACATTCCTTTGAGGTGAATACCAGGAATACAATACACTCCACAATGAATATTATGTCTCATCGTGAAGCATAGAAATGCGGGGCGATATCGCGTTTTAAGGAGCATTAGAACACTATTGCTACGATACGTAGACATCTGCGAACGCTATTTCCTAGCAAGGAAGTGTCGCATTTACATTCTTTTTAAGTGTAGACGAGACATACATAACACTCCACAATGAATTTTATATCTTATCATGAAACATAGAAATGAGATGCGATATCTCGTTTTAAGAAGCATCAGAGATCTATTGTTTCTATACGTAGATATCTGGAAACGCTATTTCCTAGGAACGAAGTATCGCATTACATTCTTTTGAAGTGTATGCGCGGTATACATAACAATTCGCAATGAATATTATATCTTATCATGAAACATCGAAATGAGATGCGATATCGCGTTTTAAGAAGCAGTAGAACTCTATTGCTTCGATACGTAGACATCTGCAAACGCTATTTCCTAGCAAGGAAATGTCGCATTTATATTCATTTGAAGTGTAGACGAGGAATACATAACACTCCGCAATGAATATTATATCTTATCATGAGACATAGAAATGAGATGCGATATTGCCTTTTATGAAGCGCTAGGAAAATATTGCTACGATACGGAGACATCTACAAACGCCATTTCCTAGCAAGGAAGAGTCGCGTTTACATTCTTTTGAAGTGAATACGAGGTATACATGACACTTCGCAATGAATATTATATCTTATCATGAAACATTGAAATGAATTGCGGTATCCCGTTTGAAGAAACATTAGAACTCTATTGCTACGACACGTAGACATCTGGAAACGCTATTTACTAGAAAGGAAGTGTCGCATTTATATTCATTTGAAGTGTAGACGAGGAACACATAACACTTCGCAATGAATATTATATCTTATCATGAAACATAGAAATGCGTTGCGATATCCCGATTTAAGGAGCATTAAAACCCTATTGCTTCGATACGTAGACATATGCAAACGCTATTTCCTAGCAAGGAAGTGTCGCGTTTACATTCTTTTGAAGTGAATACGAGGTATACATAACACTTCACAATGAATATTATATCTTATCATGAAACATAGAAATGAGATGCGATATCAAGATTTAAGCATTAGAACTCTATTGCTTCGATACGTAGACATCTGCAAACGCTATTTCCTAGCAAGGAAGTGTCGCATTTACATTCATTTGATGTGTAGACGAGATATACATAACACTGCACAATGAATATTATATCTTTTCGTGAAACGTACAATTGAGTTGCGATATTGCGATTTAAGTAGCATTGGAACAATATTGCTTCGATACGTAGACATCTGCAGACGCTACTTCCTAGCAAGGAAGTGTCGCATTTACATTCTTTTGAAGTGAATACGAGGTATACATAGCACTCCACAATGAATATTATATCTTATCATGAAACATAGAAATGTGGAGCGATTTCGCGTCTTAAGAAGCATTAGAAATCTATTGCTTTGATACGTAGACATCTGCAGAAGCTATTACCTAGCAAGGAAGTGTCGCATTTACTATCTTTTGAAGTGAATACGAGGTATACATAACAATCCACAATGAAAATTATATCTTATCATGAAGCATAAAGATGAGGATCGATTTCGCGTTTTAAGAAGCATTAGAACTCTATTGCTACGATACGTAGACATCTGCAAACGCTAATTCCTAGCAAGCAAGAGTCGCATTTTCAATCTTTTGAAGTGAATACGAGGTATACATAACAATCCACAATGAATATTATATCTTATCATGTAACGTAGAATTGAGGTGCAATATCGCGATTTAAGAAGCATTGGAATACTATTGCTTCGATACGTAGACATCTGCAAACGCTACTTCCTTGCAAGGATGTGTCGCATTTACATTCTTTTGAAGTGAATACGAAGTATACATGACACTACGCAATGAACAATATATCTTATAATGAATCATAGAAATGAGATGCGTTGTGGCGTTTTAAGAAGCATTAGAACACTATTGCTACGATACGTAGACATCTGCAGACGCTATTTCCTAGCAAGGAAGTGTCGCATTTACATTCACTTGAAGTGTAGACGAGATATACATAACACTGCACAATGAATATTATATCTTATCATGAAACGTAGAAGTGAGATGCGATATCGCGATTTATAATGCATTGGAACTCTATTGCTTCGATACGTAGACATCTACAAACTCTATTTCCTAGCAAGGAAGTGTCGCATTTACATTCATTTGAATTGTAGACGAGATATACAGAACACTGCACAACGAATATTATATCTTATCATGAAACGTACAATTGAGGTGCGATATTGCGATTTAAATAGCATTGGAACACTATTTCTTCGATACGTAGACATCTGCAGACGCTATTTCCTAGCAAGTAAGTGTCGCACTTACATTCTTTTGAAGTGAATACGAGTTATATATAACACTACACAATGAATATTATATTTTATCGTGAAACATAGAAATGAGGATCGATTCGCGTTTTAAGAAGCATTAGAAGTCTATTGCTACGATACATTGACATCTGCAGTCGCTATTTCCTAGCAAGGAAGTGTCGCATTTACATTCTTCTGAAGTGAATATGAGGTATGCATAACACTGCACAATGAATATTATATCTTATCTTGAAACATAGAAATGAGGAGAGATTTCGCGTTTTAAAAGGCATTAGAACCCCGTTGCTTCGATACGTAGACATCTGCCATCGCTATATCCTAGCAAGGAAGTGTCGCATTTACATTCATTTGAAGTGTAGACGAGATATACATAGCACTGCGCAATGAATATTATATCTTATCATGCAACGTAGAACTGAGGTGCGATATCGCGATTTAAGAAGCATTGGAATACTATTGCTTCGATACGTAAACATCTGCAGACGCTATTACCTAGGAAGGAAGTGTCGCACTTTCAATCTGTTGAAGTGAATACGAGGTATACATAACACTCCAGAATGAATATTATATCTTATCATGAAACATAGAAATGAGATGCGATATGGTGTTTTCAGAAGCATTAGAACTCTATTGCTACGATACATTGACATCTGCAGTCGCTATTTCCTAGCAAGGAAGTGTCGCATTTACATTCTTCTGAAGTGAATACGAGTTATATATAACACTACACAATGAATATTATATTTTATCGTGAAACATAGAAATGAGGATCGATTCGCGTTTTAAGAAGCATTAGAAGTCTATTGCTACGATACATTGACATCTGCAGTCGCTATTTCCTAGCAAGGAAGTGTCGCATTTACATTCTTCTGAAGTGAATATGAGGTATGCATAACACTGCACACTGAATATTATATCTTATCTTGAAACATAGAAATGAGGAGAGATTTCGCGTTTTAAAAGGCATTAGAACCCCGTTGCTTCGATACGTAGACATCTGCCATCGCTATATCCTAGCAAGGAAGTGTCGCATTTACATTCATTTGAAGTGTAGACGAGATATACATAGCACTGCGCAATGAATATTATATCTTATCATGCAACGTAGAACTGAGGTGCGATATCGCGATTTAAGAAGCATTGGAATACTATTGCTTCGATACGTAAACATCTGCAGACGCTATTACCTAGGAAGGAAGTGTCGCACTTTCAATCTGTTGAAGTGAATACGAGGTATACATAACACTCCAGAATGAATATTATATCTTATCATGAAACATAGAAATGAGATGCGATATGGTGTTTTCAGAAGCATTAGAACTCTATTGCTACGATACATTGACATCTGCAGTCGCTATTTCCTAGCAAGGAAGTGTCGCATTTACATTCTTCTGAAGTGAATACGAGGTATGCATAACACTGCACAATGAATATTATATCTTATCATGAAACGTACAATTGATGTGCGATATTGCGATTTAAGTAGCATTGGAACTCTATTGCTTCGATACGTAGACATCTGCAGACGCTATTTCCTAGCAAGGAAGTGTTGCATTTACATTCTTTTGAAGTGAATACGAGATATACATAACACTCCACAATGAATATTATATCTAATCTTGAAACATAGAAATGAGGAGAGATTTCGCGTTTTAAGAGGCATTAGAACCCCGTTGCTTCGATACGTAGACATCTGCCATCGCTATATCCTAGCAAGGAAGTGTCGCATTTACATTCTTTTGAAGTGAATACGAGGTATACATAACAATCCACAATGAAAATTATATCTTATCATGAAGCATATAAATGAGGATCGATTTCGCGTTTTAAGAAGCATTAGAACTCTATTGCAACGATACGTAGACATCTGCAAACGCTAATTCCTAGCAAGCAAGAGTCGCATTTTCAATCTTTTGAAGTGAGTACGAGGTATACATAACAATCCACAATGAATATTATATCTTATCATCAAACATAGAAATGAGATGCGATATCTCGTTTTAAGAAGCATAAGTACTCTGTTGCTTCGATACGTAGACATCTGCCATCGCTATTTCCTAGCAAGGAAGTGTCGCATTTACATTCATTTGAAGTGTATGCGAGGTATAAGTGACACTTCGCAATGAATAATATATCTTATCATGAATCATAGAAATGAGATGCGATATCGCGTTTTAAGAAGCATTAGGAATCTATTGCTACGATACGTGGACATCTGCCACTGCTACTTCCTAGCAAGGAAGTGTCGCATTTACATTCATTTGAAGTGTATGCGAGGTATATATGACAATTCGCAATGAATATTATATCTTATT